>NC_051233.1:28779238-29129238 GCF_015220715.1 Pygocentrus nattereri
GAAACCATCTCCATTGTAAAAAGACCACTCCCTTTCCACCCCCTCTGATTAATGTAATATCACTTGAGATTGCTTTTCACAGAGTTTTTCACCTCAAAAAAGCAAGTCATGCACAAACTTTTCTTTTTTATTGGTTTAGTTGGTTTTATTGGTATTCTTTTTTTTTTTACAACTCACTGTGTATAGGCTACCAAACATATATAGACAAACACACACTTTATTCATTTAATTATTGAAAATATGTCTTAACATCTGACGAAGGACACAACGGACTAGGCTTATGTGAAATTTAATGTTATCAGCTCTTTTTTAGGCATTTTTAATAATATAACAAAACAAAATGTAATTCAGGTTTAATTAAAATAAACAACTAATTTAATTAAGAATATGAAACTTACAGGCTTAACAGAGGAGCCTCCAAAATATGAAAACATTTTATAGCTACTGTGAAAAAGGGGTTAATTTACTGTAACTTAATGTCAGTGATTCAGCGACAGATAGAGCAGCATCTTCGGCTTCAAGAAGAACAGATGAAGTGCGTTTCTAAATGCCTGTTACTGTCAGACGCTGCTCCCTGGAACCGGACTGAGTTTCCACTGTGGAGCTCAGGGCCTTCGTATTAGGGTGTAGGCATGAGCACTTTGGAATGGCCTGAATATTTTGTCTGGACTTGTCCATGGTGTGTCATTAGCCTTCAGTACATGTGGGACAAGCAACCTGTTCCTGTCAGTCACTGAGATTGCGGCTTCCCGGTGTCATCTCACCTTACCATCACCTCGCTTTTTTAGAAAAACGCCAGTTAACCATATTTTCCAGTTTATGGTTAAATCAGCAGATGTGTCTCCCTTGTGGGGCTTAAAACATTTTCTAGATGAATACTTGCTTTGCCATTTGTTCTTAGAGGTAATTTCTATTTCCATCCTCATGCTTAGTCTCACATATCATCGAGCCCCTATTCTGGGATTCCCAATATAAACCATAGGACTGACCCAATTTTTCTACAGTGAACCATTCACATAGATGGATAGAACTTTATTGATCCCTGAGGGAAATTGCAGTGTTTCAGTAGCCATACATATAATTACACATGAATATACATAAACTATGCAGTTAAAAAATACAAAATAGAAATAAATCTATACATAAGTTAAAGTACAAGATAAGTAAAATGAAGTATAAAAGTTATATATAAAA
This sequence comes from Pygocentrus nattereri, assembly GCF_015220715.1. NCBI lineage: Eukaryota > Metazoa > Chordata > Actinopteri > Characiformes > Serrasalmidae > Pygocentrus > Pygocentrus nattereri. The sequence continues at coordinate 28,780,433 of NC_051233.1, forward strand.
TCTGTTTACATATTTACATAGCATATAAGACAGATTCACTGTATTTACAGATAGCAGGCACAGAGTGGTATGAGGTAGTCCAACAGCACTTATTAAAGTCATGACTAACTCAGTGACTTTATTTACGTCTCTATGATTGGATAATTCAGAAACTCTGAAAAGGTGATGGAGTTCTCCGACTGTTGGCTTACTGTACTCCACAAATGAACAATGACCATAAAGCAGTTTCAGCACATTTGAAAGACTTTAATTATGTGTAATAATGTGTAACCTATTAGGAACCAGGGGCCGCATTACGGAAGCCTGTCCTTTTGTCTTAACTTAAGATCTGACAGGTCAAGATAAGATTTTTCACAAATTCTTATTACAGAAGCTCTTAATTTAAGAAGTGGTTGGTGGCAAGTGGTTGGTTAGTGTAGTGGGTAACACTTCTGCCTTCTACACTGTAGACTGGGGTTCAATACCCACCTGGATAAGCAACCTACACTAAACCAATAAGAATCCTTGGGCAAGACTCCTAACACCACCTTCGCCTACCTGTGTAAAATGATCAAACTGTAAGTCGCTCTGGATAAGAGCGTCTGCCAAATGCCGTAAATGTAATGTAAGAATCTTATCTTACAGCATCTTTTCATATCTCTAGTTAGGAAATCTTAACTTACCCGACTGAAGGGGATAATCAACTGTCGTGTGTGTTAACGAGCTCCTGACCATACGGACACAACTGAAACGTAAACACGTAGTCGTTAGTTGGCCAGACAGCTAGAGTTAGCCACTGTGACTGAGGTAAAAAAAAAGGTCCAACAAAACTAAAGGGCAGTGAACTTGAAGTTAATTATGAATGTTGTGACATACTTTGTGTTGTTTTTCAGAGTCGCCGTCTCTGCGGTTTCAGTTCCATTTCCCAAACACTTTAGCCGAGTGTGCTAACGTTACTCCTCCTAAAAATCAGACACACGTTCAGCTCTGTCTCCTCATTATTCACCACCATTACTGTATTATTTTATGTGATGAGTTTATCAACAATAACCCTCGCAGGTAATAAGACGGGACGGTGGAGATCATGTATGCAGCGTCTGGGGCTTTTAAACGCTGCTGGAGAAAAAAAACCCTTGCAAGTCAAAGTTTTCAGCGTAGAAAAATGTAGTACAATATTATGCTACTTATAGTGAACTGAGCTGCCTTTCACTGCATAAAACAATAGAAACAGACAGTTGAAACACAAGTTAAGACACTGGGGTTTATCTGAAAGTTCAGATATTTTGGCATCAATACTGATATGCCATCTCTAGCTTAGGTGCATTAAAATACTGCCTATACACGGATCAGGCATAACATTGTGACCATCTTGTTTCTACGCTCATTGTCCATTTGATCAGCTCCACTTACTGTATAGCTGCACTTTGTAGTTCTACAGTTACAGACTGTTGTCCATCTGTTTCACATGTATCTTGCAATATTGTCAGTCTGACTGCATTTCCAAAATCAGAGTGATTACAAATCATCACTCCACTTTATTGATCTGTAACCTTTCATCACTGTCCTGTTGCTCTAAGGTTCCCAGATTAGTTGTTTCCCACCAGCAAACTTCACCCTGCGCCAGGCTGTGTATGTGGACTCCTTTTGCTGGGTTGCTGTAGAGAACCAAACTACAGAGAATGGCCGCCCCCTCTGGCTACATAAGGTAATACAGCGTGGTGGACAAGTGGCGCATACATAAGATGCACGCAAAGATTTAGAGAAACTATACTTACTTTTCTTTCTGGCATCTCTCTCTCTGTACGTTTTTCTGCTTTTTACAGTTCTTTCCATATATCCTTCTGCTGCTGGCCGTCCTCGTGTATGTCCCTGCTCTTTTCTGGCGTTTCACGGCCGCTCCTCAGCTCTCCTCAGACCTCAGCTTTATCATGGGAGAGCTGGACCGCTGCTACAACCGTGCCATCCGTCTGGCCAAGAGCTTGGCAACCAGTAGCCCAAGTGCCAAGGACATCTCTGAGGACCCCCACAGGTACACCAGCCAACAATGGCTTTCTGAAAAGTAGCCTGAACTCAAACTTGAGGTTTTTGCCAGCAGATCGTATATATTTATGATGATGATTGTGATAATTAACTTATGCAGTTTGCACTCTGTCAATTGGTGGACTGATATGGAATTTAACCGCTGAAGACAACAACCAGTAACCTTGTTGTGGTTGGTAATGAAATCAATTAAAAATATAATGTATCTTTCTTTGCATTTTAAAGCAAATGCACAGTGTAGCCCATGTAAAGTACAGTGGGTGTAAGACAGGTTAAAACTATTAGCTACACAGATAAATAGAAAATATTGTATGATCATTGTGCAAAACTTCTCCACTACTAATATTTTTACTCTGAGAAGTATGAGGTGCCAGGTTATCAGTTGCAATTGTGATATTAGTATGGGCTTTGTGGTACTTCTCAATGATGTCTTTGGTCTGTGTGTGTGTTAGTGGTCTGGAGGTGGCAGAGGGCTGTTTTAAGTACCCTCTGGTGGAACAGTATCTGAGGACCAAGCGTGGGACATGGACACTGGCGTGGAAGTACCTTCTCTGTCGGGTTCTCACTCTGCTCACCTTGCTGTTAGCCTGCATCTACCTGGCCTACTACATCTGCCTGGTGTCCCCCACTGACCAGTTCTCCTGCCATTTATACACAGGTGAGATCACTATGTACTGTATGCTTATGGACTATTACCAGATGTGGATAAAAGAGCCACCTGTTTTCAGATTTAGGTGTAAAAGTACTGTGAATATAGAAGTAGCCACCAAAAGCAACTACCAACGTGCTAGATAAAAGTCAATTATTCAGCTCCTGAAATAACTGAGATCTTCTACATCCAGCATTTATCAGTATATGAACTAATATTAATCTCCATTACTCACTTATTGGCCCTTTTGGCCATAATAAAATGTTCAACTGAATGAAATTCAAAAAACGGCACTGGGAACTAAACAAAGGATTAAAGTGGAACTGAGGAAAATGTAGATTTGTACCAAAGTAAGTGAAAGTATTATCCTCTGAAAGTATTAAGAAGAAAGAAACATACATATATAAACACCATTTTAAACCATGTAAACAACTCACAGTGAGAGCTATCCAGGGTAAAGTACAGCCTTGGGTTGTGCTCTTCTTTCCCCCACCTGATTATTCATTGTGTGTTTTTTTTATATGTGCTCATCTGTCAATGAGTGCGTTTTCATGAGGAATAGGAGCGTTTGTTTGTGTATAATGGCTGTTTGTGTGTGTGTTATGTACTCAGGTGTGCCTGTGAATGGGAGTGCTCCCGCTGCTGTAGAGTGTAAGCTGGTGGCGGTGGGCGTGTTCCGCTTGCTGAGCTGTATTAATGTGGGTGTGTACCTGCTGCTGATACCTGTTGTGATATACTCCACCCTGTCACCCGCCCATCCACACCAGCATGGCCGCTTGCTCCGCCCCTACCGGCTCCTGCCAACATTCGGCCACGCCCAGGGGCTGCAGTTGGCCTCCCGTCACTATGACGACCTGAGCATTTACCTCCTCTTCCTGAGGGAGAACTTGAGCGAGCTGAAGAGCTATAAGTGTCTGCAGGTATGTGTGTGTGAGTTAGGACTGCAGGGATTACAGGGTGTTAAAATTTGGCATTTTAATTGAAAAAGTTAATAACCAGGAAGCCTTAAAGTTTTACATACACTAAACTTCAAATAATAAGTTAACAAAATGTAAGACGCTGATTTTTGTTCCAATTGTAATTGCTGATGATGTTAAATCATGAAAAGAAAATGGGATGCACTAGTCCTGAATTTTTATGGTCAATATTGTATGATTGGAAAAATATCTGCCGGTTCTGATCTTGGCTTTTTGGGTTGTGCAGCCTTTGAATGATGGCAGGAGCAAAGTGAGATGGAATAACAGAATGATGGAACGTCCTGGAAAGTAGGACGTTCTTCTTCTGGACATCCAAAAACAAGAAGTAACCCAAATAACAGGAACCAACAGAACTTAGGGTTGTACTTTTAATTAGTCTTCCACTTATTTGAGAGATGATTTGAGTGATCATACACTGTAAAAATTAGGTGCCTTAAATATCCAGTAGGGTACTCAAAGAACTGAAAAATACATTATAAGTGCCTCAAATAACCTAACTGCATAGTAGTTCCTTTGCTGAGTATGGTCAGTAGTAGGACTCAAACGCCAAAATAAACTAGAGTTCCTTGAAGGACCTTTAGAATCGGTTCCTTGAAACATCCAAAAACTTTTCAGACCATGCTGGATGAAATGACTCTCCAAGGAACCTTGTAAAATAAGTTCCTCAGAGAACTGCTCTTTTCAGAAAGGTTCTTGAAGGCTCCCTGAAAGTTCTGCCAGCGTGGCAGGTGAGGAACCCCATAAGGTGCATTAAGTATATTTTTGTTTTTACAGTGTAGCAACAATTAGTCAGGAGATACACATCTGAACATACCTGAAGTGGCTTTTATGTGCATGTGCAGGTGTTAGAGTTGCTGACAGAGGGAGAGAGTGAAAGCCTTGACACAATGTGTCTTCTGAGGACACTCGGACAAGTGAGGACCGATTTGGTGGACAAACTGACCCCTAATATAGATGGCAACAGTCAATCAGCTCCCGTGAAGGAGGAAGCAGACTCTTTCAAGCTTAAAGGTTAGTGCAACATCAGTGTCATGTGTTTACAGGAGCATTTATACTTGTAGTTTGGATCTCTTGGTCCAGACCAAAGCAGTAGATGTTAACATATGAGTAACAGGTCACAACCAGTTGGGCAGTTTTTCTGACCTAGAATAACTGTGATAATGTAAACTGAACTTTCTGAATCATGCTATTCTCAGTTCTGTCTGTTCTTGTTGGGTTTATTTATGTCTTGTTCCATCTGTCTTGTCATATTAAAGTAGTTAGCTGCGAGACTCCCTGCCTTAACATAGTTTTGCAGGATGCTGCGCAGGGTGAAATCCCTGTAACAGCTTTGAGTGGCTTACTATTTTACTAAGCAGAGCAACTTTGGCACATTAATACATAATATAATGTGTGTGCTATCAAATGTGTATATCAGGTCTTTTGTAATGACTTAATATGTGCCTCAGCCTTGTTTTAAAGCCAGACTATCTGTTCTGTGATTACCAATACAGTGTATGTTAATGAAGAGTTTATGAAGAGATGCGAAAACTCTTATACGTGTCAAATCAGAAACTCTTTCCTTGTACAAAAGAAGCTCTGCAGAGAAAAGGCGATGGTTCGTTCTCTCTTTGGTTCGCATAGATCCCATGTGTCAAACGCAAGACCTGCACAATCCTATCCGGCCCACAAAATTATTCTAATTTTCTATTAATATTAGTTTGTTTCACACTGCACTGCGCTACAGTTCCCAGCATGCACTGCAATGTAATGTGCACGCTGACTCTCCTACCTCGACAACAGTCTATGGGACAGCGGCTACACCTCAGTTCTATATCACCAAATGCATTTCAGCTGCAGTTCGACTAATGTAAGCACCAAACATCAGCGCAGTAACTCAGAAATTGAGCCCAAGTCTTAATGAACTTGCAGCAAAGAAAGAATGCCAGGTGTCTACGTCAAGCAAATAAGTAGGTTTAGAAAGCCGAGCACCTGGAGACATTTAAACTTTGAATATTTCAAGTGTCCATGTAATATTTCAAGTTCTACTAATAGTGTCTTTATTTTACTGTCAAAGTTTTTTTTGCATATTTTGAATAAACAATGGCCAGTTTGGTTTAAAGCACAAAAATAATTAAAAATTAAATAAATGCGTTTTTTTTCTCTGGCCCACAGATTTGATGAGATTTTTAATGTGGTGGTTGGTTAGTGTAGTGGGTAACACCTCTGCCTTCTATGCTGTAGACTGGGGTTCAATCCCCACCTGAGTAAGCACCCTACACTATACCAATAAGAGTCCTTGGGCAAGACTCCTAACACCACCTTCGCCTACCTGTGTAAAATGATCAAACTGTAAGTCGCTCTGGATAAAAGCGTCAGCCAAATGTTGTAAGTGAATATGGCCCTTTTACTGGCTGAGTTTGACACCCCTAGTATAGATGAACCAAGCAAACCAAGACTGACCTGCTTAGGGGTCTCGGTCCTCTTATTTGGTCTGCACCATATTTCAGATGGCAGGGTTCTTACTTGAAATAACGAACCACACTAACAGTAAAATTAGATTAATATTTCACTTATTAAATGTAAAACATTTCTCAGTGAATCAGCAACAGTATGTTTGAAATGTGCATGATGTTAATGCATTTTTAAAATTCTCCTATCGCTGTCATGCAGTAAACAACAACAACCTGATGGACACACCCACTAACATGCAATTTGTGTGTTCTCACATACTTTTAATGAAATCTTTTAATTATACCTTTATTACTTTAGTCCTTGTAAAGTGGCTTCGAATTATTGCCGAATCACAAGTCAGAAAGCTGTCAAGGGTAAACAAATGCACCATGCTCTTTTATGAGTTCTATTTTTAGTGAGCAAAGTGACTGATTTGGCTGTTTATCCCTTTAAAAAATCTATTTGTTTGTTTCGCTGGTCTGGCGCTCTTCTACTGTATGCATTTTAACCCCATACAACTATGCAGTTTAGAGCTTTTCTACTGTAAAGGTTTCATCCGCTGATGTTGTCACAAAAACCTCAAATCTACAAAATGTTACAAAATAAACGTACTTAGCTTTGAATAGAAGTAAATGGAACAAGATTTTTTTTCATGTTAGCTTGTTAAAAAGGGCAGCAGGCATTTTCAAAATCTGTAAAGAAGTACAAACAACAAAAAACAGAGTTGAGAGGTTTCGTTCTGACAGCAGCGCATTACTGCAGTGACCTGTACTCAGTATGGCTTTGTGTGATTTTGTCCTCTAGATGTCTCCACTGTGCTGCTGCAGGATGGACAACAGAAAGAGCCCAGCTGTGGCTGTGGGAAGGACGTGAGGCAGAGAGTGGTCTGAGTTTCTCCATCAGTGTGTTTGAGGGACAGGCAGACAGACAGAACCTGTGAATTCATGTCATGCCGCGTATGTCCTCCATAATGCGCATGTACTTTAATCTTAGTAGTGGCCGTTATTCCGGTTCATCTGGTACACCAGCTGAAATTCCTCCTCAGGTAACTGTACTGGCTTCAGCAGACCCGTTATACTGGTAAGCCACACATAAGTGCAGATAATGCACAATGTAAAACAGTACTGAAGCATGAATGATGATTGGAGGTGCGAGTGTGTGATATGAGATAAATGAGCTGGAGTTGGCATCTTTTTTAAATTTCCTGTTTCACCTCAGTGGTGCAGCAGTTTGATTCAGATGCCAGAATACAACTGCTACTCCATTGAAGGCGGACCTTTAAATTTAAACAAAAAGCCGCTAAAGAAGAGGCCAACTTAGAAATTCAGATATAAAACAACAGTCAGCACCGTTTTTGCCAGGCCTGCAGCTTGAGAATGTATTTATACTGTAATATATGGACATTTTAAGTGTACTGTAGGCAAAATCGTCCACTACTAATTCATCAATGTACTTAAATGTGCTTCTGCAACTGTTTGTACATGAAGTGTAAAAATCAATCAAAGCCCATTTAAACAGTAACTTGCCTTAAATGGTATATTGTAGAAAAAACAACTCAAGATTTCTTTACAGTGGTGGTGATAGGAACCAGAAGTCATGATGTTTACAACACAAATATGGCCTCTTTATGTACTGTCCAAAACGACCTGTTGATGTAATGTTAATAATACAACATTAGTAGTAAATAGGAAAAAATAAGCTTCTTATTAATGAGTTTTAGGCCGCTGTCTTATAGCAACAGTATCATTAGCCAATATCTCAGGCAGTGTATTCATAACCATTCTACATTCCTGTTTGGTCACTTTTAGAGGTGTTAAATGTTTTGGGTGCCTGGTTTCTATCGATGCAGCTGTGAACAACTACGACTTTGTAAGACAGTTAGTTCAATGGGAATTACAGAGTCCAATCAGCACGTTGTTATTACTCGTGCAGTGCTGGATAAAGAACTGTATTAAATATAAATGCACTGAAGAAGGCTCATTAATCACACTACTAAACACACTTTTTGTGACAAACTGAATATACAATTACACATGTACTAATATACATATACTAATTATACTACAAATTTGGTATGCTGAATTCAAATATGCAGCAAGTTTTATTTTAAAGTTACGTAAATCTATATATACAGTTGTATGCAAAAGTTTGGACGCCTCTTGTCAAATGACATTTAGTTGATATTCTAAGTGAAAAATTTTAACACTTCTTCTACAGAGAACACACTTAAAGGGGCCATAGAATGGAATGCTGTATTTACATTAGCATAGTTGAATATAGAGAGTTCAGTACACGGAACTGACCTACTGTAAACCTCGCATTTACCCATTCACAAAGGGGGCAGTAAAACGCCAATTCCAAAATCCTAAACTGTCACGTACCAGTCTTCACTCATTAATATTTACGCCCCCCCCAAAATTTACATATGACAACGGAGAAACTGGAATGAAAGTGGCAGACTGTTTGCAGAAATGTACCATTCCAGGCTGAGAAGGTGACGTTGGTTCCTTTCCAAGGAACTGAACTGTCAGCAGGCATGGCTGATGTTCGTGTTTAAACGGGGCTGAAATTGGCTTCTTCATCGAACGTTCTGTTCCATCTTAACTGCCACATCTTGTACAGGTGTCAGAATGTAACTGCAGCACCATTTAAGGTGGAACTGAAAATTTGCAAAACAAGCTGGCGAATAGTAAGTGACCCTTATTAGTCCCACAGCGGGGGGATTTCACCTCCGCATTTAACCCGTCTGTGAAGTGAAGCACCACATACACTCTAGTGAGCGCACACACACACACACACAAGGGAGCAGTGAGCATACTTGCCTGGAGCGGTGGGCAGCCCAATCCGCAGCACCCGGGCAGCAGTTGGGGGTTAGGTGCCTTGCTCAAGGACACCTCAGTCATGTGCTGTCAGCTCTGGGGATCGAACCGGCGACCTTCCGGTCACGAGGCTGGTTCCCTAACCTCCAGCCCACGACTTCAGCTCCCACACCCTTATCAGGATTCTGGACAACTTTAATTCAAAGTTGTTAGCTTTCACTGCACATTTTACTCCAGACAGTTTCTCAAACTTTGACCAATATCGAGCAGCTTCGCTCAGAATTTCTCACAGAAGAGATTGAAGAGGGGGCAGGTTCAACTTTATGAGCATTACAGCCCCCAACAAATCCTGTAAGTAATAACGATTGAAGCCAGATCACCTTAAATGTCATCTTAAACAGTTTCATTCTAGGGTCCAAATCATAAAAATGGCATCTGAGGACTTTTTTTACCTCGACCAGTCACAACTGTCTATGTAGACACCAGAGAACAGTTTAAAATACTAAGTAAATGTGTTCTATTCTTCTGCAGATTTTACTACACAATGTCCTGTGGAATATAAAATGTGTCATAACTTTTACCCAGGCTGCAATATGTAAAATTCAGCTAATGAACAGTAATAGTGTATGGAAATATACAGAGGTCTGTTCCCTGTAGAGGGTGTGTTGGCTTATTTTCACAGTCAACAAAACATGTTACTCATTTGATGAGGAGCACAAACTTTTGAATAAAATGATAAGTGGTATAATGATTCACAAAATTAATGCATGAAAAATTGAGGACTGTCTGAAAATGGGCTTTAAATTAACATATTAATGCTTCTAATTTCAGTTCATTAGAGCTCTAATTATGCTAATTATGTTTTAATCAAATATAGATAACAGGATAAACATTGTGACTGATCCCCAATAGAAGTGGATTTGAATTCAGCACAGAAAGTACTTTCAGAATCATCTTATTTTGTTTGGGTCATTTTATTGACCCACACTGTCCTCTGACTGTTATTCAAAAGCTTCAATATAACAAGCAATAGAACCTCAGTGGGAGTAACAGCAGCTCTGTGCATGTAATAGACTAATATAGGAATGTGACTGCAGCCTTAATTACAGGGATATAAGCCATGAAAACTGTGATTTAATCCATTATAAGGGCTTCCACAATAACAGCATGCCTTTCCTCAGAGTGACTAATTTAGCGTATCTGCAGAACAAAACCTTCTGTCTCCTAAATGGCAACTTTACAAGAGAAGGGAAAACTTCTTAACTTGTAATAAAAGGTCAGTGGAACATGATTTTATATGAAGTAATATTGGACCATTTCTGTTGGTCCATTCATCATGAAATTATAATATAGTTTAAAAGGTAACTGGAGTTTTCAGATTATGTAAACTAGTTAACATGGCAACAGTGGAGATACAAGGTTTTGGCATGACAGTGATGATATGCACCCATGTTTAAAGTGTAATGCAGGTACTGTTTTTTATCATTGTAATGTTACGCTGTTGGTCACACAACAAAATGAGAGTTTCCAGGATGTGAATCACTCAGGAACACCACGCAGACTGAGCTGGGAAATGTCTTACAAACCTGCTGGACGTTCATCGGAAAGTTGTGCATTGAAAAGATGCTCAGTAGGTTTAGTATGTGTGACATCACAAGGCATGATTTGTTTACTCTGATGCTGTCAGTCAACAAAATAAGTGTCTGAGGTAACTGACAGGTAACTGATGGCATTAAAAACTGAAAAGACACCTGTAAATTCTTTACTGCTTTGTTATTATACGTGTACATTATTTGTAAATTATAGTAAATAAATACTGTTTTGTTTACAGGGTAGAGCGTGAGGAATGTGATGCAATGTAACTTAATTATGATGTAAATATCTAGGATGGAAATGCTTAAGTAATAGAAATAAATCTGTAAAAGTGCTGTGTATGTTCATTTTCTAAATAACATTTACCTTATATTTATATTATATTATATATTATGTTATATAAGTTACTTTATTCCTTTGCACATATTGTGACGAAATTTTGGGGTCATTCTACTATTGCTGTGCCAAACGATGGTGATATTATGGTTATTTTTTCAAATGTTTATGTACTTCAAGTGCAAAAAGTACGTCAGTTATATTCAACAACGTCCCCTTATTCTTAAACTTTTATATATATAAATTTTATATATAAATAACACCTCGTTTTTGTCAGTCGTGTTATCAGTATTTGACACATTTCATACTGTACATCAAAAAATGTATATACTTACTTTTTTGATATGCAGTAGCAGTAACAAGCCAGAACTTGCAGATCAAAAACAGTTTTAATGAAAAAGGGAGATCCAAACTTGTGATTAAACAGGTGACAGCCAAAAGGGACAGCCAGCATAAGGTCAAAAACACAAGCAAGTCAAAGGCTACGTTCACATTACCAGGCTGAAGTGGCACAAATCTGATCTTTGGCCCTAATGTGACTCGGATCTGATGTTTTCAGGGCTGTGTGGACACAAATCTGATCTTTATCCCTAATGTGACTCAGATCTGATGTTTTCAGGGCTGTGTGGACACAAATCTGATCTTTTCTCTTTCATATGTGGTCCTAGATTGGATACGTATCCGCAACCTTAATATGATGCTCAGATCGGAATTCATGTACTTTTTTACGAAACTGGCGCAATACTTGACAAAGAAGTGAGGACAAGCAAACAATGTATAGAGGGTTAGACACAGGTGAGGGGAATCAGTAATAGGGCGAAGGAGATCTCAGACAGGCTGATGCCTGAGAGTTCTGAGTCATGTGAGCCTCCTCTGAATTCTGGGAGTTGGAGTTCAGCAGCATAGGCGGAGGGAGGTGTGACACAGATGAATAACGTGTAATAAATTTTTTTTTAATTTAATGCACCTATTGAATTTCTGATTGTGTTTTTTTATTTTCTCTTAAAATGTAACAAATATATATTTTTAAAAAAATCTACAGTACTGTGTGAAAGTCTGAGGCACCCAAGACACATTTTTCAAAATGTATTTATTTGTGTAGTTGTGTTTATTTGCTGAAAAAAGTGTTCATATTTGAGTAAACAAAAAGTAACGAATATTAATTATATATATATATATATATATATATATATATATATATATATATATATATATATATATATATATATATATATATATATATATATATATCCATCCATCCATTATATCCATCCATATATCCATCCATTATCCATCACCAGTCCATCACAGTATATATATATATATATATATATATATATGTATAGAGGCTTGAAAATTTTATATATATATATAAAAAATTTCAAAGCCCAGTATTATATGTAGTTAAAAAGCAGCTCCTGAATTGACCAATCAGTGCTTCAGTAAATTGTGCTCATGATATAATTGATGATATTAACGAGTCTCTGTGGCGGCTGTGAAGGTGTCAAGGAAAAAATATGGACCCAAGAAATTCTTGTTACTTTTTATTGTTTTTATGTTTATTTGAATTATGAATACGACTTTATTCTAATGTATATTGTGATAAACTCTCTGCTGAGGTCAATTGTTTAAAAATTAGCTTAGATGCCTAAAACTTTCACACAGTGCTGAATATTTGAACCTAGCAATTTTAGAAATATTCAACTGTTAAAACTGCACTATAAGCTTAGGAGAGAAAAAAACAGGCTAATATACACTCACCGGCCACTTTATTAGGTGCTAATAAAAGGTTGGACCCTCTTTTGCCTTCAGAACTGCCTTAATTCTTTGTCATACTTTCAACAAGGTGTTGGAAACATTTCTCAGAGATTTTGTTCATTTATTTGAGTTACTGTTGTCTTTCTATCATCTCGAACCAGTCTGCCCATTCTCCTCTGACCTCTCACATCAACAAGGCATTTTCATCTCACTGGATACTTCCTCTTTCTCTGACTGTTCTCTGTAAACCCTAGAGATGGTTGTGCGTGAAAATCCCAGTAGATCAGCAGTTTCTGAAATACTCAGACCAGCCCGTCTGGCACCAACAACCACGCCACATTCAAAGTCCCTTAAATCCCCTTTCTTCCCCATTCTGATGCTCGGCCTGCACTTCAGCAAGTTGTCTTGACCACCTCTACATGCCTAAATGCATTGAGTTGTGGCCATGTGATTGGCTAATTAGCTATTTGTTAACAAGCGATTGAACTTAATTGAATTACCTAATAAATGTACCTAATAAAGTGGTCGGTGAGTGTATGGTGTTTGTGTGCACTGCTGTGAGTCTCCCTGTACAGCCCGAAATAATTCATTAGAAATTAGAGGCTTCTGGTCCGGAGTTTTTTGGATTAATGTCATGTATCCCTCCAGTATGAATGGATTAAAATAGGTTTTAGACCAAACTATCACAAAACTATTATAAATCAATATCTTAGACATCAGCCAATGTATTTCTAAGCATTTCATGCAATAACTTTTCTGGAAGGGGGGCTTTTAGAGGCCTTACACTCTTCAGGCATCTGGTTCCTATCACCACCACTGTACGTTCCCTAGAACAAAGCATTTCACACCAAACAACTCTGAATGATTTCATTGTTAAACATTTTCAGTTTGTAGAAATTTTGAAAAATTGTTCCTCTTTGTCAAAAGCTTTAGATCAGTAATGATACCACTGACATGATGCCCCAGTGACCGTTTCTAAGACTTGACTCATTATTTGTATTACTGTTTAAACATGTAGTACAACAAATTCAGGAAACTCATGAAATCATTTAGACTGTTCATGAAAACATAAATGTTAATAATTTGTTTCTTCCACAAAATTATCAAATAAACAATCAAATCCAAAATCTAATAATTGAACCTGTATACTGGAAATAACACTGATTTTAAAAATGGACATCCTGAGTAGACATCAGTAACATCACCGAGAGAACATTTGATAAAAGATAGTAAATAGTAAAATGATACCACCTCAGCTCAATCACATCTAAAGAGATATTCCCACAGGAAACTATTTAAAACGGAGAGTTAGCACCTTCATTCCATGAGCTAACCATCAACAAAGCACAGATTTAGTTTTTAGCCATCATTTTATTACAAGTGTCATCAATGGGAGTGGTGTAACACCACTGACCACTGCACCACTGACAGAATGACAAACTGAGCTTTCGTATTTTCTTTCATATTTTTGTAACACCACTGACAAAAACTCTTGGGACAACATTTATTATGATATAAAACTATAATTATAATATGATTATACAAGGCACAGGCAACGATTTTAATAATGTTTCAATTTTCAACTGAAAAAAAGCCCAGTTTCTCATGCAAAATATAACTAAACAGAACTAAAAAGTCACACATATTTTTGGACAGTTTAAGAACAGAACAAATAATGGAAACAGTTTTTGTGGGTTAGTCTAAAATCATAGTTATGGCTTGACAAGTTGTGACATGAGGCAGTGGCCTGGTTTTCCTCCTGACTTTTCCTTTCTGGCGTACTTAGTGATGTTGCCAGATTGGAGTTTTCAGTGTTTTTTTTTGTGTAGGATCCTGCGCATGTTTAATATAATGCCTACATTTATGTGCGCCTGCAATATTTAATTATATTATTATAGTTAATCACTGTGTTGCAGTGGGCCTATAACTGAAGGCCAGTCACAAACAAATGAGTCATGAATAAGTTGACCTTCAGGTGGAATACAGTGCATGTTATATAACATGTTTTAGGCTGAAATGTTGGCATGTTATTTTCTCAACTGTTTTAGAACATAAAGTGGATGAGGATGTACCGAGTACTGAGTGGTTTTTGAATGTACTATTCACAGCTTGGCTTGGCAGACAGTGACTTAACAGACCGTTTAAAACAGCATATTGCTGTTGTCTGAAGAAAACCTCGTATCTCCAAAGTGATCATTTTACAGGAAAATGAAAATACCTACTTTACTTTTAATGTATGTCAATGGAACCAGACGTAATTATTAGTCATTTTGGGACATTTCTTATTGGCCCATTCATCATGAGATTCACACACAATGTAATGAGCAACAGGCATTTTCAAATTATGTCAAAAACTGAAAAACAACAAAAATGGAGGTTTTCTTCCTACAGCAGTCCACATATGTAGCTGAGGGGCTCAGGGTTTGTATATGATAACTTCAACAGAAAAGTGTGGAGGAGTAAATTAAAGTTGGTTATCAAACGTTGTTTCAGTCTTTGCGCCTCTCTGAGCTTTGTACTTACGTGCAATCTGGCAACCCGTAGCTTTACATACTTTCTCTTTGTGGCTCTTTCTGTTTCAGCTCACCACAGTTTCGGTCCTCTTCACTCGTTAGTTGAGGAAGCAACACAAAGATATAATGGGTAAGTCATCGCTAATCCACATTTACACTCTTTACTTTTTTTTTAATGCAGATGGCTGCTGGTAAGTGTGGTATGTCTGGGGTGCTGAAGGCACTTTTGCTTTATGATGTTTTCCTAAATTTTGTTGACTCTGGTTTCTGAAAGTGATCAAAGACTCTGAAACGGAGAATGAGAACTGTGTTTTGTGCGCAGCGACGGAAATGAGAAAGGTGGCGGAGTGTGTGTTTATGTAAGAGCAGGCTTGGGTTTTGATCATATTTAAGCTGTATGGATAAATATTTTGTTACCAAAGTGTAATAATAATAATGTAGAATGACCGAGTGATGGTTTAATTCTATAAAGTGTCTTTATTTAGCAGAACAATAGTAACAAGGCTGGCATGGCATGTATCTTTTTAACATAAAACCCATTTAAAGTATAACACAGTACAGGTATCAAGGTACTCTATTATTATCAAACTAATTACTCTACAGTCAAGCATCTCGAGAACAGCATATTAACATGTAAAGTCTCTCTTTCACCCACCCCCCAAAGGCCACAGAGCAGACGGCACAAAGACTAAAGGTTCAGTCTCATAACCGGTTTGCACACACGTCCAGATCTGGTACGAACTTGCACTGGTGAGTCCATAGATGTGTGTGTGACAACCTGGCTAGTGTTAGAGGGGGCCGTCTCAGGAGCGAGGGTACCTGCGGACTGAGACGGTCCCACCGCAGTACACTCAGCTGGAGGAGGAAGGGAAGCAGTGGCAGGCAGTGGGGAATACTCCTGACGAAGATGGCGGCGATTCCTCCGGAACACTGCTCCCTGCGGTAACACATTCCGTGGAAACAACTGCAGGTGTCACCCAAGTTTTCTCCTGATCCAGCTTGGTGACAACTGCGCCACCTGGTCGTAGTGGAGGAAGTAGTCTGGCCCCGTGGCGGCGATTGTAGTAGAAAGCCTGTTTGGTCTTTTCCACAGCATGCTTTTGCATAACAGCCTTTCTGTTGGGCCATTTAGGCTGAAGATTTTTCTCCAGGATAGGGAGAGTTGTTCTGATCTTTCTCCCCATGAGGAGTTCAGCTGGACTGACGCCTGTTGTAGTACAGGGCGTTGACCGATGACACATAAGAGCCAGGAGTGGATCTTCCTGTTTAAGGATTCTCTTAGTGGTCTGTACTGCTCTCTCTGCATGACCATTTCCCTGAGGATGGTAAGGACTTGAGGTTAGATGTTTAAAGTCCATTTGTTGTGCTAGTTCTTTGAATTCAGCACTGGAAAATTGAGGTTCATTGTCACTCACCACCTCATCAGGGATCCCAAATCTAGCAAAGGTTGTTTTCAATCGCTGAATAACTTGAGAACTTGTTGTGGAAGGCAAGTGCAGTATCTCTAGGAAACGAGAGTAGTAGTCTGATACTATAAGGTAGTCATTCTTGTTGTATTCACAGAGATCTAGCGCAATACGTTTCCAGGGTCGACCAGGCAGAGGTGTTGAGATGAGTGGCACTTTTACTGTGTCCGTCTTAGCTCTTGGCAAGTGTGGCATTGCATTACATTCTCTTTGAGCTCAGCGGAGAGCCCCGGCCACCATACAGAGGAGTTTGCCCGGTCCCTGCACTTTGTAAGTCCTTGGTGTCCATCATGTATTTTCTTGAGAATCTCTGCTCTTAGTGATTTTGGAATGACAATTCTGCATCCTCGTATGACTAGGCCATTTGTCTCTGATAGTTCATTTTTTCACTTTCACATATGCTCTGACATCTAGTTGAACTTTATCTCTGTATTCCGGCCATCCGTTTCTTATGTACCTTATGATGGTTTGTAGTTCACAATCTGTTGTGGTGGCTGCTTTGATACTGTCCATTCGGCTCTGAGAAGCTGGGATGCCTTGCATTACAGTAGCTATGTAACGCTCTACCACGCTATGTGTGTCAGTCTTTTCTTCGGTATGAATCTGTGGACTACGTGACAAGGCATCAGCTAGGATGCGTGCTGCTGCATATTGTACGAGTTGTAAAGTATGCCTTGTTTAGGATGCCCGGTAAGAATATCATTAAAGTAATCAGCTCTGCTTTCTGTTAAAAATTATAGTTGGGAATTTTAACATATTATTTCAACAGTAATTTTTGTTGGGAAAGTTGAACATACTGGATACAAGTCTTTGATGAATTTCTGTCGTTTGTTTAATCTTGATAAATTGATTAACTAATGAACCTACACAATTCTATTTAACTGTGCTTGACATCAGAAAAACTGTTTTGCTATCTGTCGTGTAACCCAACCAAAACTCAAAAATCATGACTGCTACAACCAGCACCAGCGTCTACCATCGGCAGAGCCTGCTACAGCTGAGAAATCAGCCACAATCTGCTTTCAGATGGACTGCAAGATGAGCTGTGTGAGATTTGATCCATGGCGCTGCATGACCCTGCTGGCCGAAAGTGATGTGTGAGAAGGTGCAAGCAAGGCAATCGAGCCAGGGTGCGTGCTAGGCTAATAGCTAACTCCAGATGTCCAGCCGTTCCATCGCTTCTTCTCTCAAATGTTTGTTACTTGGAGTGTAAACTGGACTACCTCCGGATTCAGCGGGCTACCCAGCATGAGTTCAGAGACTGCTGTGCCTTCATTTTTATGGGGACATGGATGACGAGCTGCACTCCGGACTTAAACATGCAGCTCGACAGCCTGTTGTGCTTCCGTGCGGACAGAGACGCTAAACTGTGTGGTAAGACTCGAGATGGGGGCCTGTGTGTTTACACCAACACTGAAAGATATAAAAATGCGGCGCTAGTCTTTAGTCACTGCTCACCACTGGTCGTGTTTTGTTTTGGAGATTGTCAGAGCCAGGCCTTTTGATTTGCCAAGACAGCTGACTGATGGCTGATGCTGTTACTGTCTCCAAACTCATCACAACTCACCCTAACCAGAAGCCATAAATGACTACAAAGGTGCGCATATTACTAAGAACCCATGACAAGGCTTTAAAGTCAGGGGATAAGGCAAGCTTCAGAATAGTAATAGCCAAGCTTTCCTGTGCCATCAGAGAGGCAAAGCCTACTAAAAGAAAAAAGAAAAACATAACATTTTCAAGACACTGCTGACACACGGCACATGTGGCAGGGCATCCTGGCCAACACCAATGACTGGTGGCTGAGAGCGCGTCACTACGGGAATGTTTTTTGTGCTATCAGCTTCTAAATCGACAAGAAGCGGTAAGTGGCTGAAATAGCATGGCTTCTGCTGGTTGTTTTGTCTGCGCAGGGTGTGGCATGTTTAGTCTAACGCCCTTTTCCGCCTCTAGCAATAGCGATAGTGACTGTGTTTGTGCTAAGTGCCAGCTAGTTAGCTGTTTGGCGGATAATGCTAACACTGAGGCCAAAGCTAGCCCACCGGAACACCATGCTCCTCCGATTCATGTGTCAAGCAGATTTGCCCCGCTCAGTGAAGCACCCACTGTGAAGCCTGTTAAAAGTACTCTAGTCATAGGAGACTCGATTGTTCGACACGTGAAGTTAGTTACTCCTTTAGGGGCGCTAGTGGTTACAGTTAGATGTTAACCGACCGCCTGCGATCCTCCTTGAGGCGTCACCCAAGATCAGCTTTATAGAGACTGTGTCTTTGCCCCGAATTAAAACTAATCATAGAAAAACTCAATCAGTCCGTTTAAATAACCTAATCAACATATATCCATGTTCTGATGATAGCACTAACACCTTAGATCTAAAATTTGGACTACTTAATATAAGATAACTAAACTCTAAAGCAGTCGTTGTAAATTATATTATAAGCGATCATAAATTTGACTTTTTTTGTCTTACTGAAACATGGGTTAGACCAGATGAATATTTAGCTTTAAATGAAGCCATGCCTGTAGGCTATAAATATGCACATAGGCCAAGATTATCAGGCAAGGGAGGTGGAGTCTGTATAATATACCAAAATACTCTCGATATCAGTCAGAAACAATGAGACACTTTTACTTCCTTTGAGGTCCTTTCTATTCACATTACGAATCCAATCACAAAAAAGAAGGTGTTTTCATTATTTAACATCTACAGGCCACCAGGGCCATACTCTGAATTTATAAAATAATTTAGTGACTTCGCTGCAAACCTGCCTGTGTGCAACGATAAAGTAATAATTGTAGGAGATTTTAATATTCACTTTGTGAAGGTAGATGACACACTAAAAAAGGCATTTACCTCAATCCTACCCAAAATGTAACAGGGCCTACACACTACTGTAGTCATACGTTAGATTTAATTTTGACACTAGGTCTTAACATAGACAAGCTTAATATCCTACCGCAAACCACAGCAATCTCCAACCATTACCTAATTTCATATGAGCTATGACTTAGCCGTAATATATATACGTCCCCTCGTTATTCAACAAAGCACTCAATAAAACCTTCTACCACCCTACAATTTATAGAAAATCTCCCAGAGCTATCAACCCCAGTCTCCACTCCATCAGACCCAATGGAACTAGATTTACTAACCGATTATTTAGAAAATACCTTACGATCCACTTTAGAAAATGTGGCCCCACTTAAAATAAAAAGAATAAGGCAGAAAAAACTCGCCCGTGGTACAACGATAAAACCCGGACCTTAAAACAAACAGTTCGGAAATTAGAGCGGAAATGGCGTCAAACCAAGCTGGAAGTGTTCCACTCTGCCTGGAAGGACGGCCTTATAGAGTATAGAAATGCTCTCACTAAAGCTTGCTCAGCATATCTGGCCTCGCTGATCGAGAATAATAAGTATAATCCTAGAGTTCTGTTTAATGTGATTTCCCAAATCACAAAAAGTCAGGCAGGTACTGAACCAGAAATTCCAGCAACTCTCACTAGTGAAGTTTTTATGGACTTCTTTAATAATAAAATTGAAAATATTAGACAACAAATTCAACCCACAGTATCAAATTCAAATCCAGCTTGGCTATCATCTGGCTTGGCTGATATAGAACAAAACACAGCTGTAGAAAAGAGCCTGGAAACTTTTTACCCACTCCCACAGCTGGAGCTAGAGAAGATTATCTCTTCTGCAAATTGCACAACCTGCATACTCGATGCAATTCCATCAAAATTACTCAAAGAAGTACTGCCAGTTATTATAAACCCTATTTCAACTATAGTAAACTCGTCCCTTAGTCTGGGCCATGTACCCAAAGCTTTTAAACTAGCAGTTATCAAACCCCTGATCAAGAAACCAAATCTTGATGTCACCGTTTTGTCTAATTACAGGCCTGTTTCTAACTTACCGTTTATATCAAAGATCTTAGAAAAAGCTGTGGCCCAACAACTTAGTTCATATCTACACAAGAACCATATATATGAAAAATTTCAATCTGGATTCAGGCCACACCACAGCACTGAGACGGCTCTAGTTAAGATAACTAATGATCTTCTTCTTGCCTCTGATCAAGGCTACATATCTCTCTTAGTGCTAGTTGACCTTAGCGCGGCTTTCGATACAATAGACCACAATATTCTCTTAGAAAGGTTAGAAAACATGGTTGGAGTCACAGGGACAGCCCTATCATGGTTCAGATCTTACCTATCAGAACGTTATCAGTTCGTTAGGGTAAACATTTTATCTTCCAGTTATTCAAAAGTGAGATTCGGAGTTCCGCAGGGCTCTATTTTAGGACCATTACTATTTACACTATACATGTTACCGTTAGGCACAGTTGTAAGTAACCATGGTGTAAACTTTCATTGTTATGCAGATGATACTCAACTGTACATATCAGCCTAGCCTGATGACCAATACAGGTTAAAGAAAATGGAGGACTGTGTAAAAGACGTGAAAGGCTGGATGTCACGTAACTTCATTAAACAGTAAGAAAACAGAGGCCTATTAAATTCTGTATTGATTATAAAATCCTTTTATTGACTTTTTTTATTGACTGAGTACTTACAAGACCTTGTTTCTCATTGAGCCATCACGACCACTCAGATCACAGAGTGCTAGCTTATTAATAGTCCCCAGAATTCAGAAGGTTTCAGCTGGGGGAAGAGCTTTTTCTTATAAAGCCCCCAAACTCTGGAATGATCTTCCAGAAACTGTTCGGGACTCAGACACAGTCTCAATCTTTAAGACTAGGCTGAAAACTCACTTGTTCAGTTTAGCTTTTGGTAGGTAATGTTCCCCCTTAGATAAAGGCAGCAGATCCAGGGGTCCATAGACACAGGGAATTATAGTAAACTGAGACGCTGGTGCTGTCGTCCCGCTGCTTGCACACGGTCACTCAAGTTTGTGGACGGTGGAGCGGAGGGATGCCGAACTGTTTCAGAGTGCTGCCGTGTCTGTGTGTCCTTCTGGTTCTCTCCTTTTAGCTAAGTTGTCATAGTCAGATCTGCTGGAGTCATTAGCCTCTTACACTCTGTAAATATTTACATCCCCTGTTTATGTACAACTCCATCTCCCTGCTTTCTTTACGAGTATACAATCGCCCACATGTCCACTGAAGGACGACCGACTGCCGAGCCCTCCTGCTACCCACTTCAGACCAGCTGCCCACGCCCCAGCTGCCACCACCTGCCTTAGACTAGCTGCCCAACTTACACTGATATTCTCATGGACTCCTAGCTATTCCTAATACCAATATTACTGCTATTAATATTAGTAGTATAATTTAATAGTAGGTAGTTTGACCAGAGGAGGATGAGTCCCCCCTGGTGAGCCTGGTTCCTCCCAAGGTTTCTTCCTCAGTTCTGAGGGAGTTTTTTCCTTGCCACTGTTGCCCCTGGCTTGCCCACCGGGTGGGTTTTGTACATTTTTACACTCCTGTTAAAACTTCTTTCTTCTTCTGTTTTAAAAACGTCTTTTCTGAAATTCTGTAAAGCTGCTTTGTGACAACATCCGTTGTAAAAAGCGCTATACAAATAAATTTGATTTGATTTGATTTTGACCAACCACTAGACTCCTCTACCTGCTTGTGGCAGTGATGCCTCTCTTCCAGATACACCTAACTTCTATGCTTGATTTGAAGGACAGAACGGAATGACAGTGAGGAAAACCACATCTCCTCCAAGTGAACAGGTACTGTGTCTGTCCACAGCTGATGTACAGAGGACTCTATACAGAGTCAACCCACGGATAGCACCATGATACAGCATACTGGGCAGAGTTCTCAGAGAATGCGCTGAACAGCTGGCTGTTGTTCTCACAAACATATTCAACATCCCTCTGAGCACTGCAGCCGTTCCAATGTGCTTCAAGTCCACCACCATCATCCCTGTGCTGAAGAAGTCTCCAGTGTTCTGCCTCAATGACTACCGCCCCGTTGCAAAGCCACCAGCATTGTGGATGACCCCATCTATCCCTCACTGCAACCGACTAGCGGAAGGCACTGGAGCATCTGTGCCATCACTGCCAGACTCTACAACAGCTTTGTTCCTCAAGTGATCAGGATTTTAAACAAGGACTGAACTGCAAACCCCCTCACACATGCTTTATACTTCCACACACACACCTCTTTTGATGTTCCCACTTGAACCTACCTGGAACATTGTTGTTAATACTGCATTCTACTCAAGTACTGTATAATTCTTCCTCCATAACACAATGCTGAACGATGGAATAGGCTGTGAGGGGGAGGGAAGTGAGAGAATAACCCTCAGTGTCGCAGCCATCTGGGAGAGCAACCACTGCTGCAGGCTGTGAATAGAGTGCAGCATTGATGGCGAATGTCTCACTGCACTCATTGACTCATCTCAATGATGTGCTGGTCCCCGCACATCTGGTAGAGGAATTCTTTTGCCAGTTCAGCATGTAGGAGGAGTTCCAAAGTGAGCAAGTTTGCAATTTCTAGTCGGCAGTCATGGCTGTTTACAACCAGCAGGGCGTCTGGAAGACTCCACTGCTCTACCCTCAGGGGGATGGTCTTATGAAATGTTTTATGTTTTGCCTCTGGCAACATTTGACTCTGGTCCTACTGGCTTGCCATTCTGTTGTGCAGGAGTCAACGGGGATCACTCCAGTTCTCCTTTTGTTCAGCCGTGAGCTCAGAACACCCCTGGAGCTTGTCTCCAGGAACCCAATGGAAAGGACAGCATTATCAGAGTTGCCAAGGAGCTCTGGTACCATCTCCTTGCTGTACACCAGCTGATATCATCTGGAGTGCTTGTGGCTGTACGACCTGCACAGCAGGAAAGGTTGTGGCCCAAAGCTGCAGGCCTGTTTTCTGTGCTTCTGTGATCATACTTGTGTCTGATTTAAGCAGGGTTGGGATAGCTACTGAAAATTTTGTAGTTACCTACTTACTGTAGTTACTTTCTCAAAATTGTAACTAGCTACAATTTAGATACTTTTCCAGAAAACATAGTGGCTACTTTTTGAAAATGAGTGCACTACCTTTTAGCTACTATCAAAGCGTGACTGTCAGAATGTTTGTGAATCTCCACCTGACACACCAAACAAGCCCAACTGACAGTGTGAACAAGACACTGCATTTAGTCCTGTGCCAGAAAGAAACATACAACTGAAAAGCTGCAAATATACAAGATCACCAAAAAGGGAGCTTAAGTGTAACCAACAATCAAACAATCCAACAGAAGTGTAGATGTAAGTAAAGGCAAAATCAAGCATTCCAGGTTTTTTCTAACAAAAAATCAACAAAAATAACAGATACAAGCCAAACAATTTTGTGTGAAACATTGTCAGCTGTTGAAAATAAAACTGCTTCAATTTAAACAATTCAGCAAGATCTGTACAGATGTGACATTCAGAGTCTTTTGTTAAACATCAGCAACACTTCAGCTTCAAAAATTTTATCAGTGACTCTGGCTCTGCAGAATTCAATTAGTAATACTCTTATCACGAAAATGCAGTAAAATAAAGCTCTGCTGATCGTTCTAACACAGTTTTAACAATGAATGGTCTTAAACGCTGGAGTTAACGTAGAACTGCTAACAGGTCCATATTTTGCAGAAATGTTACTCACATCTGAATGTGATTAAAATAACTACCAAATATGAAAATTACAGTATTATCACTGCTTTTTTTACCCATCTATAACTGTTATGCACCTTTTCATTTGTTCCTTCTTCATCCCTCCGTTCTTCCACAAACTTATTTGACTTCAGTTGCCCTATTAAGTTTAATTAGTCATTTAACTATTTATTTATATATTTATTTTCAGCTTGAAAAATACACTAAACCTACCTTAAATTAAATAAGGCGATATTTTCATATTGTTTTCATATTGTCTTATTTACCTCTCTCTCCCTCTCTCTCTCTCTCTCTCTCTTTGTTTGTCTCTTTTGCATCTCTGTACTCACTGTGAAAACATTAAACAGATGTTATAAAAGGCTGTCTGTACCAAAGCCCAGCTAATGGCAAAGGTGGCTACTCATACAGTTAATAAGACAAAATATAGTCTAATGTAGCTCCTGATTTCTTATTGTTTGCTAAATGATACCATACCTTCAATATGCTGGTTAACAGTGAACTTTAATGTTGCTTGTAGTCTGTTATGAGTTGGTAACACAATATAACTTTAATTTCACCTCTGTTCTCTAATATAGACCACTATGGAGCCTGTAGCCTAAACTGAGCAGCTACTGGAGCTGGACTAAAGCAGCTGTTTGGTTAGCCACATTACGAGCAGTCTAAGCAAAAAATTATTTTTCATTTTACAATCTTAGTGTGTCAATTCTGCTCATAAACTCTGTTAGCTTCATTTTTGCCATAGCTATGTTGTGTTAGTTTATATCATGTGTGCTGCATACCTGAACATCTCAACAAGTCAAAGTTCTCTGGTTCTCTGGGCTGTAGCATCTCGTACGGAGACAACACAGCGGGCAGTTCAGTTCGGTCTATGGCTGAGCCATAAAAGCCATTAATCTCATAAAACCCTGAGAAACTTCTGAGGAGCCTGGAGTCCTAACGCTAGTTACGAATGTCACAGGTGCTAACACTAAGACGTGAAGTCAGCTTCTTGTTCGAATTCTCCTGTTCCACCTTAAATGGCGCAGCAGTAACATACATTCTTGCGACTCAGCCACCATTCAAAGTGGAACGGGAATATTCGAACAAGAAGCTGGTGACTGAGAATCTGACTTCAGCCTTGGAAAAAGTTAGACGTTCAGAGACATTTTACATGTTAAAGTTTCCTGACTGAGGAGTGAGAGAAGCGGCTACAGCTGACCTAGAGCTTAAAGCAGAGCACAGCAAGTCTGTGTTTTCATTTATATTAGCACATCAACACACACTTAGACTTATTTACAGCCAAGATGGTAAACCGGATATGAAATGCTTCAGTTACAACCCCTGAGCTACGCCTGTAAGGGGTGTTCCTCGCGTGGGGGCAGCGATTGACCGTTTGCTTGAACTGTCTGCGGCTCAGTCATTACTGCACAGTCGCCACCAGCCCGGTTACTGACCGTGCTCTGTGGTTCATTATGCATGGATTGACCGAAGCCTGTAGCAAAATTGTGATGAAAATTTTTGCTATAGCTACAGAAAATTTGTAGGCACTACAACTACTAGCTACAAATAGCTAACTACAAAAAGTAGCACACTTTTTTGCTATTCCCCCATCCCTGAATTTAAGTAATAGGAAATTTTCATTTTGATAAGTATAATATGACCCTTTCATTATAAAATACCTTCAAC
Source organism: Pygocentrus nattereri (assembly GCF_015220715.1). Classification (NCBI taxonomy): domain Eukaryota; kingdom Metazoa; phylum Chordata; class Actinopteri; order Characiformes; family Serrasalmidae; genus Pygocentrus; species Pygocentrus nattereri. The sequence continues at coordinate 28,806,269 of NC_051233.1, forward strand.
AGTCTCAGGTTTTAAAACTGTATAAAGCTATTTCTTGACTTTTCCTTTGATACTAACAGAACCAAAATGAGAATCAACCCATTTCCCCGTTTCTCAATACTGTCTTTGAAATGAATATCGAATAATAATAAAAGATACACTGGCCTATCAATCACACAGAAGCTATTTAATTTATTGTTCTACTATTAAATATTTCATTATTTAAAAAACACTATATATAAAAGTAGTAATAAAATTATTATATTATTATTTTTCTAATTTATTTATTTTGGTTTATATTAAAGTCATAACAAAGCAACTAACTGATCAGAAACAAAGCTGTTTGTTACAGCCTTACATTTATTTCAAAGCATTTTTAAAATGTCTTCACTCTGTCCAGTTTTGATGATGTTTGTGCTTTATTGTATTTCAGGGTCTGAGCACCACCTCTCAGAACTGAGGATTTTATTAGTGGGAAATGCAGAGTCGGGGAGGAGTTCAACAGGAAACACCATCCTAAACAGAGAGGAGTTTGAGTTAAAGAGCACTTCTCAGTGTGTGAAGAGACAGAGAGACGTAGCAGGGAGACACATCACTGTGGTTGAAGCTCCAGGATGGAAAAAGACAAAGCCTGGACTTCATCAACCAAAGCTACTTCAACAAGAAATAGAGTCTGCTGTGTCTCTATGCTCTCCAGGACCCCATGCTGTACTGTTAGTGGTAAATTTAAACAAGAAATGTGAAAATGTGGATGTAAGTGAACTACAGGAGAACTTAGAGTTACTCACTTTGAGAGTGTGGAGTCACACTATAGTGCTGTTCACCTGTGGAGACTGTCTGGGAGACACACCCATAGAGCAGCACATCAAGAGTGAAGGGAAGGAGCTCCAGTGGCTGGTTGAGAAATGTGGGAACAGGTATCATGTTCTCAACAATAAGAACTGGAGTGATGACACTCAGGTCACAGAGCTGCTGGAGAAGATAGAGGAGATGATGGCAGCAAACAGAGGATGCCCTTTTGAACTGGACAGAAAGATTCTACAGGAGGTGGAAGAGAAGAAGAAGGGGTATGACCAGAGGAAATTCCTCAGATCCAAGATGGGTGAGTTCATGGCTTTATCATTTGACTGGTTTTGTGAATTTGCTGCATTTCACAACTTAATGAACACCACTCAGCTAAAATCAGAGGTGTGAGGTCAAGTCACATGGCCACCACAGGTTCTGTGCGGCGTGAAAATCTGAGCGGGTGTGGCCATGCAAAGTGTTTCTTATCCCACACTTCAGGTAAAAAAGGTGCTGATGTTGTGCAGGAGTTGGTTGTATGTAGTTGTGTTTATTAGAGTAATTGTGTGTAGGGAGGGTGGGCTTTGTGGTGAACTACTGGTTAGAAGTGTCTACCCTCCTCATACATCAATCAGGCATAACATTATGACCACCTCCTTGTTTCTACGCTCATTGTCCATTTTATAAGCTCCACTTACTGTATAGCTGCAATTTGTAGTTCTACAGTTACAGACTGTAGTCCATCTGTTTCTCTGATACTTTATTAGCCCCTTTTTACCCTGTTCTTCAGTGGTACTAACCCTCCTGGACCCTCACAGAGCAGGTATTATTTGGGTGGTGGATCATTCTCAGCACTGCAGTGACACTGACGTGGTGCTGGTCTGAGTGAATAGATGTGGACTGTGATTTGGAGCTGGAGTCCATCGCATTTTCACAAAAAAATACTCCACTGGCTTTCCCAAGACTAGTTGTTTCGTCTGGAGATGTCTCTTTGGTTTTGAGGGATTTTGTGATTAATCGAAACCCATCCATCCATCCATTTTCTAAGCCGCTTCTCCGTCAGGGTCGCGGGGGGGAGCTGGAGCCTATCCCAGCAGTCTGCGGGCGGAAGGCAGGATACACCCTGGACAGGTCGCCAGTCCAACGCAGGGCAGACACACAGACACAGACAGTCACTCACACACTCACACCTAGGGGCAATTTAGCACACCCAATTGGCCTGACTGCATGTCTTTGGACTGTGGGAGGAAACCGGAGAACCCGGAGAGAACATGCAAACTCCACACAGAGAGGACCCCGGTCACCCGGCCGGGGAATCGAACCCAGGCCCTCCTTGCTGTGAGGCGACAGCGCTACCCACCACGCCACCGTGCCGCCCTAATTCGAAACCAAAGTCTATTAATGGGACGTTACTGGCCCACTACAAATTACTGCCAGAGTACAGCCACTCTCTTCTATGTTTCTCAAATGCTAGAGGGCGCTCCTGAGAGAAGCCAAAATGACTGGGTGAAGACGTGCAATTTGAGCAACATTGTAATTTCTAAACGCTTAAACATTTGCAAGATAAAAGGATACATTAATTTCCTGAACACTGAATAGTGTAAAACATTTTAACACCGCTGTTACATTTTGTAAGAGCTAGCATCCTGCTACCCACAAGGTTGTTGTAGAAAAAAGGAAACATTCAGGTGAGTTTTCTTTGCTGTTTCAGTGAAAAAACATCCTTCTGCTTTCTAAAATTAGAAGAAAGTTCAGGTCAAATGATTAGAAACTATTTTAACTTTTTGTTTTTAGCATTTAGTCGTTTTACCCCTCTGGTGTTTTACTTCAATACATCAGGGTAAAGAGGGACAGGTGCAAACACAGGTGGAGACTATCAGGGGTGGAGTCATGAAACAAGGGGGCAGGACTAGAAAACCAAAACAAATGCACATGGAAGATCAAAACAAAGGGGCACATGGAGCCAACCATGACACCGAGGTTTATAAACATCCATATCATCCACATATTCACTGTTATCCAGGTCAATACAATTTTATCCCTTTTGTGTCTTTCTATATTAGATATTACTGTAATTAATCAGAACAGTCTTAAATACTGCACTGTGTTTCTCTGCTTTTCTGCAGCACTCATCTCGAAAGGGGTGAAGAGTATACATCTGTAATACCAGTAGCCAATGTCAAACTTAACCTGGACCACATGTGAAAGTGTTATGAAATTCATGAAACTCTAACGTACACTGTAATATGTACTTTTTTGCATTCATCATTTTGATAATCATAAGATGTCACTGGCCTGTAGAGAAGAGAGGACTCTGATCATGCCTACAAATTCACTAATTTAGAAGACGTCATTTTTTCTTAGTTTGTAAAGTTTCGTATTTCTAAATATAAACATAAATAAACTGAAATTATTTTAATAACAGTATGATAAAGCCTGTCAACCCCACTGAAAACAACAACAAAAATAAAATAAGGAATTAAATAGAATAAAATCTTGGATGGTATTTTCTTCTATTTCATACTTGTATGATTGATTCCAGAATCATAATTGTAGGCTGAACAATTAGAAACATGTCACTTCTCATTTATTTACTTATTTGTTAATTATAATTAAAAGGGAACCCCTGTCACTTTGTTGATTTTAAAAAAAAATATTTCTGTGTTTGAGATGTAAACCAAGTCTGATTGATATAAAGTGGTCACTTTAGAGACTCAGATTTCTTTACAGTAGTCGTGATAGGAACCAAAGATTGCCATGTTTACGACACAAATATAGCCATTTTATGTACTGTCCAAAACCAACAGTGAACCTACACATGTCGTTTTTTATGTAATGCTAATTATGGTAAAACAATTTTTTAAAAGTTTTCTTTGAGGAGTATTTTGCCAAAATCTTTGCCTTCGGCAAAGCTGATCACACCTCTATTCTTCTGCTGCCCCCATACAAACAAAGACTTAAACAGACACAAACAGTTCTCAGATCAGTCTATCAATGGAGTGAGGAGGCCATCTTCACACTTCAGGACTGTTTTGAATCCACAGAATGGAAGATGTTCCCTGGTGCGACTGGCACAGACATCAATGCATACACGGACTCCATCACAAGCTACATCAATAAATGCACTGAAGACATTGTACCAAAAATCAATGTGAGAACTTTAGATTTAGAGCTCAAACTAAGAGCTTGGGCTGCTGCCTACAACTTTGGTGACCCAGCTAGCTACAAGAAGGCAAGATATGACCTTCAGAGGACCATCTATCTGGTCAAAAGGAGCTACAGGGAAAGAGTGGAATCCAACTATCCTGGCTGTAATCTCAAACGTATGTGGAGTGGCCTTCCTCCTCACTTGCAGATAAACTTAATGCTCTTTATGCTCGTATTGAGGCAACTAACACCTCACCTGCTGAGAAACTCCCAGTAGATGAGGAGAGCAGCGCTCTAGCCATTCTCCTTTCTGAGGTGGTGAGATCCTTCAGGGTAGTTAAAAAGCATGTGTCAACCAGCTTGCTGAGGTTTTCAAAAAAGTGTAGGGAGGGTGGGCTTTGTGGTAAACTACTCATAATATGTGTCTACCTTCCTCTTATATTGTGTCCTCCTGCATTTCCCCTCCCTGTGCTGTGTGTTGGCAATATGCTGGGCATTTCTAGTCGCTGTAAAGACTCGCTGTTGTAATTCCCATTCAATAAAGAACATTTGCTTGTGTGCGCAATGTTTTCTATGTCTTCTTCTGGGACGACGCAACAAGATTCAAAGTGGTTTTACCAGAGCCGGTTAATGAGGAGCCTGGCGACTTTCTATTCTCCCTCTTATATCAAAAACAGGGCAGTTAAACAGCTAAACAACTATCCAATCTGTCTATGTGGTGGCAGAAAAGCCCACATTGACACTGAATGAAGTCTTAGAAAGGCATAGAGACAGCTGAAAGATGCCAAAGCTAAGATTCAGGTAGACAAAGAATCCCCACCTAAGTTCCACAAAGCTAGACCAGTCCCCTGTGCAGTAAAGCCTTTAATAGAGCAGGAGCTACAGAGGTTATTAGAGGAGAAAATCATTAAACCAGTCCAGTTCTCTGAGTGGGCTGCACCGATTGTTACTGTGGTGAAACCTGATGGCTTCATACAAATCTATGGAGATTACAAGCTTACAGTCAACAGAGTCTCTAGTCTAGACCAATACCCCATTCCCAGATTAGAGGACTTGTTTGCAAACCTAGCGGGAGGAACAGGCTTTTCAAAATTGGACATGAGCCATGCCTATCAGCAAATTGTATTAGATGAGAACTCTAGGAAATATGTGACCATAAATATGCACAAAGGTCTATACACCTACTCCAGACTCCCATTTGGAGAGTAATCAAGCCCAGCAATCTTTCAAAGGACAATGGAGGGGATCCTCCAGGGGGTTCCAAATGTCACAGTATATTTGGATGATATACTGGTTAGCGGACCGACAAAGGAAGAGACACTATGTAACCTGGAAGAGGTCCTAAAAAGACTGCAAAACTGTGGGCTGCAGTTAAAAATAAGTAAGTGGTCCTTTCTGGGGAAAGAGGTGGTGTTCCTAGTGCACAAGATTGATGCATCAGGGTTACGTGAAAAAATGTAAGCAATTCAGGAAGCTCCGGTACCAAAAAACGTTCAGAATTGAAAGCTTACTTGGGGCTGTTGAATTATTATCATTGTTTCCTTCCAAAGTTATCCACCCTGCTAGCACCTCTTCATTGGCTGTTGAAGAAAGAAGCGAGATGGACATGTGGACCAGAACAACAGAAAGCATTTGAGGAGTCCAAAGCTTTGATGCAGTCATGTTCCTTATTGGTACATTACGACCCAAGGAAAGAGCTGATTTTGGCATGTGATGCCTCTCCTTACGGTGTTAGGGCGGTGTTGTCGCATAAAATGCCAGAGGGAATGGAGAAGCCGATTGGTTTAGTCTCGAGAACTTTGAGTGCAACTGAGAAAAATTATTCTCAGCTAGACAAAGAAGGGCTGGCTGTACTGTTTGGAGGGAAAAAGTTCCATAATTACTTGTATGGGAAATTGACCATTGTGACAGATCACAAGCCCCTCATATCACTCTTCAATGAGATGAGGGCAGTGCCACAGATAGCCTCTCGATGCATACAATGTTGGGCCGTGACGTTGAGAGCTTATGAGTACTCCATTGAGTACAAAGCGGGCCAAGAGAATAGTAATGCAGATGCACTGAGTAGACTTCCGTTGGCCAATGGAGAGACAAAACCATCAAAAGAGGATCAGGAGAGGGTACTGATGTTGGATGACAGTGATGCACCTGTGGTAACAGCCGGACAAGTAAGAAAGTGGACTGACAGAGACACAGTGCTTTCCAAAGTCCATGAGAATGTGCTGAGGAGATGGCCAAGAAAAGTGAAGGAATTTGCTTTAAGTCCCTATACCAGACATCAAGAGGAACTGAGTATACAGAATGTTTGTGTGCTGTGGGGAGCCAGAGTGGTTATTCCAAAACAGGGGAGAGCGGCAGTGTTGCAACAGCTGCATCAGGCTCATCCTGGGATCACCAGAATGAAAGGATTGGCACAAAGTTATGTCTGGTGGCTTAACCTGGACTCAGACATTGAGAACATTGTGAAGACATGTAAGGTATGCCAAGAAAACAGAAACCTACCTCCAGTGACCCCATTGCATTCATGGGAGTGGCCAGAAACTCCTTGGAGGAGGATACACATTGACTATGCAGGACCATGGAGGTGAAGATGTTCCTCATAGTCATTGATGCACATTCAAAATGGTTAGAAGCCTACCCCTTAAACAGATCTACATCCACAGTTACCACTGAGTGTCTAAGACAAAGTTTCAGTCAACATGGCATCCCGGAGATGGTGGTCTCAGATGTTTCACCAGTGCTGAATTCACAGAGTTCATGCAGAGAAATGGCATTGTACATGTAACAACAGCACCTTATCATGCATCCTCTAATGGTCTGGCAGAAGATGCCATTCAGACATTCAAGAGGTTAATGCAGAAAAGTGCAGGAAGAAACATTGAGACCAACATAGCAAGAGCCCTCTTTGGCTACAGAATTACACCTCAATCCACAACTGGAAAATCTCCAGCAGAGCTATTGTGTGGGAGGAAGTTGAGATCCATATTGGACCTTATACATCCAGATTTCAGAGGTCAAGTAAGACAAAAACAGTTGAAACAGGAAGAGTATCATGACCATCAGGCCAGGGAGAGGAGTGTAAATGTAGGAGAGGAAGTGTATACCCGAAACTTCACACCAGGCCCGACATGGATCCCGGGAACTGTAGAGAAAAAAAGGGGTCCAGTGTCCTACAGTATCACCTTGGGAAGTGGGAAGAAGGTGAGAAGACACATTGACCAGGTGAGATGCAGACATTCCACAGTGCTTTCAAGTACACCCGATATGTGAGATGCCTTACGTGATGAGGTCAGTCCTCCAGAGACAATGATGGATACTACCACCAGTCCACACAAAAAAGAGAGGGCAAACATTGAATCTGAGCAGCGTGGAGAAGGGTTGTTGGGGCCTTCAGAAGGAAGTGAACAAAGCGACCTAAGAAGATCTCAGAGAATCAGAATCCTCCACAATATTTAAAGGTTTATACTTAGTTCAGTGGTGAGTTTCCCCAGCCACTGGACAAGAATGCGTCCAGGGACTCACTGGGATGGAGGTGGTCTACCCAAAGTGCCTAGCATAAGTCTTGTTAGCATAGTTCATATACATGTGTTAAAAAAATAATAAAATAAATTAAAAAAGGACTGATAATAAAGAGTAGTGTCATCAGGGGGAAGGGGATGTAATGACCCCAGTAGTAATTCTCGGGTTGTGTCAGAGGGAAACAGATGCTTGTGGGGAGCAGTAGAATAAGAGTGGGCAGAGAATCATAGATACTGAGAAGAGCGTTAATAAGCTGCTCTTCTGTAACAGGCCTGTTAAGAGAAAATAAAAGTTTAGTAGATGGCATCCTCCTCTCCTCATCTTTTATGACACGTCCTTCCGAAGATATTACATTCAGGAAATTGATTATTTTAAATTAAAAATTCTTAAGCATTTATAAACTATGATTTTGCTCAAATAATTTTGCTTTTACCTGATTCACAAAAGGGAATTTCCTCTTTCTGGCAGCTCAGTTTTTACACATGGCCACCAAACACTGCAGTTTTTGTTTCTAGCATTTATTTCAAACACATAAAATTCATCTACAGCAAAAAGGTAAATGTGGGGAGATCAGCTACTGCTGTGAGTTCACGCTAAGTAGAATGTATTCATCTAGACAGCAGTGTTTTCATACTCCTCTCTTCTGTCATCAGCAGCTCACACTGACCATCAGTGTGTCAGTTAGATGTGGTTGGTGCAAGTCCACTATGGTGTCTAGAAGAAGGGCAATTCCCAACAGTTAATGCGTGCATGCGTTAAAAACACTGTTTTTATGTTTTTATGTATGACGCACTTTAATTTTCTTTTTTCAGGGGCTGAATTTGTGAACCAATACAGGAATGAGCTCATTCAGAGAGTTTCCTCAGTGATGGAAATTGCAGACCGGTTAAGGAGGAGACGCATGATCACTGATGAAATGTACAGCAGAATTCAAACTGCAAAAACATCTCAGGAGAAAATGAAGATCTTGTACAGAGCTTTAGACTCAGGAGGAAGAGATGTGAAAGAGGAATTCTATAAAATCCTAATAAAGACGCAACCTTCCTTAGTGAAGGAACTCTCTGAGCGCAGTGGTATTTTCAGCAGTTACAGTCCAACATTAACATGGCCGGACACTAAAGATGTGAGTGCACTGTTCACAATTAGGGTTAGTGTGGATAAAAACACAGACTGCATAAAAAGTTCTAAATTTAATTTATATCTGTATATTTATATTTCTGTGATAACTCTTCAGGTCAATCAGAGTAACTTACCATCAATATTTCATTTAGTTGACATTTTCTGCAGTGGTTGAATATATAATGAAAAAACTGCATTAGTGAAGTTTTAATACATGTAATAAACAATATAGAAACTAGTTTTACTAAGAGTATATTACAGCAATAGTATAAACCGAAGAAAAAATAGTAAAAATTGTACCGAACAGTAAATACATTCATGTTCAGTAGAACAGCTTAAGACAGTCTTATGTTTGTAATACTGTGTAAAAGTCAGATGACACTTCATTTCCTGTTATTTAAGTACAGATTATTTATTCTTCATTCATTTTATTTCATTCATTTTCCAGTTTATATTACAAATCATATGCTTCTGTATTCATTCATTAATTAATTCATTCATCCATTCATTAATAGATTATTGAACAGAAGAGGCGCATCAAGTACCCCCTCGTGTGCGCTTTGGATCGGCTGGGTGAAAATGATCTGAAGATTTTCAAGTCCAAACTATGTGATCATAAAATGGAGCTTCATGTGCGCCGCCACAATGTGGAGCGCATGAAGGACACCAAGGAGCTGGCAGACCTTCTCATCGACACCTTCACCCCAAGGAACGCTGTGCAAGAGATGGAGGCGATCTTAAAGATGATTGGCTGCCATCAACTCGCAGTGGAGCTGATATTGGCCACTGAGAAAGGTGAGTACATCAGAACATGCTCACACTTTCAGTTTCACTGTTACACTGTTTCAGCCCAGCCGTACTCAGCGCTCCCCTCCTCCCGGGTTCTTACATACTTTTGCCAACTATTTTAAGTCATGGCTAAATATTGGAAAAACTAATAGAAAAGTTTAAAATGGTATAAATCTATATCTCAGTCATTGCTTTTAAACGTATCTTACTTTGCTCCCTTGTGTTCTCTGTATTTATTACTTGAATGATTTTTTCCCTGTTTTTAAACCTACTTTCTCTCTTTTTTCCCGTGGGCTATTTCAGTACCTCCCTGCTTGTTGTGTTTGATTGTGTTGTAGCATCATTTTCACCATTGCTGTCTGAACTTTGTCTGTTCTGTTGTGTATCTATTCCCTCTTTCTTAATAATAATAATAATAATAATAATAATAATAAAGCAAAATAAAACGAAGCAAAACACTCAAAGTTCAATTCAGCCGATTAGATGGTGAAAGTGTATCTTTGGGGCTAAAGGGGGTTACAAATTTCATAAAATGTGGATAGGGCACTTTTTAGTATTCTAGTCGCCTTTTCACCTGAAGTGCCACAACGTAAGGTGGAATGGAAAATTCCAGCAAAAAGCAGATGAACTTTCTTTTTTCTTTTTTTTGATTGAAAAACTTCACCATGTGGTCCAGTTACTGACACAAAGGGAAAATGAACACCAATATCAAATGTATATTTATACTAAAAATGACCTATAATATTAATACTAAATGAAATACTCCGATAATAGTTATTATTCTACATTATTCAGGTACATGAACCCATTGTCATGCATGGATTGTTTACTACATCGCATTTCTCACCACATAACATTTTAATACCCATTAATAAAACAAGAAAGCAAATGTTTACTCTGTGGAAGTTCACAAACTGATCTGAGATCAGAGTTGATGCATCTGGTTGAGCCACACTGGAGCTAGAACAACAAAAAGAAAGAAAAAAGCTTTTATGTAAAAATGTAATGCAATTCATGAAACTCAAACGGACTTTTAATATGTATTTTTATTCATTGTTTTAATCATGACATTTCACTGGCCTGTAGAGAAGAGAGGACTCTGATCATGTCATATTTTTAATAACAGTATGATAAAGTCTGTCAGCCCCATTGAAAACAAAAATAAAATAATCAATTAAATAGAATAAAATCTCGCATGTTCTTCTGTTCATGCTTGTATGAAAAGAGCCAATGAGTCTTAATTGTAGGCTGAACAAGTATAAACATGCCAAGTCTCGTTTAATTCCTTATTTATTAGTTTTATTAATTTATTTAATTAAAGGGGAAGTCCACTGATTTTTTGGGTCACAAAACACAGCAGATTTTATTTCCAGCATTTATTTCAAGCACACCAATTTCGTCTGCCAGAAAAAGGTAAACACTGGGAGATGAGCTGTTGTTGTGGGCTCACGGTGGGAAAGTAGAATGTGTCCAACTTGACAGCAAATGAGTAATTCACTGTAATTTTCTTTTTTCAGGGCCTGAATTTGTGGATGGAAACAGAGAAACGCTCATTCAGAGAGTTTCCTCAGTGATGGAAATTGCAGACCTTTTAAAGAGTAAAAACATGATCACTGATGAAATTTACACCAACATACAAGCTGCAGATACATCTCAGGAGCAAATGAGGACCTTGTACCGAGCTCTAGACTCAGGAGGAACAGCTGTGAAAGAGGAATTCCTTTTCTATCTCATGAAGACGCAGCCTTCCTTAGTGCGTGAACTTTCTGAACACCGTGATATTTTCAGCAGTTACATTTCAACATTCATGCAGCGGGTGAGTGCACTGTTCACTAATCGGGTTACTGTGGATAAAATAAACAGCATATTAAAGCTAATATTGAGAGTAATAATAATAGTAATATATTTAAATAGTGTTAACTTACCCTCAATATTTTATTTAGTTGACATTTTCTGCATACATTGAACTTATAATCAAACAACTGCAACAAAGAAGTTGACTTTAATGTGCATATTATAAAATATTAACACATGAATAGAAAATAGTTTTTACTGAGAGCATGTTATACAATATCTATGTTATAAGAGCGTCTAATAAACGTAGAAGATCGTAACAGTTGTACTGAACAGTAAACAGACATTTTATCTTTACAAAAGTTACAAAAGAAGTCAGCTGTAACTTCTGCTTCTCATGATCCAGTAATCCCAAACACATCCAGAGACGTTGATGTCTGGGGTGGTCAGTCTATTCTGCAGCTTCTTTGTTTCTTCTTGGCTGCTCTGAAATCCTTTCAGACTTATAGTGTTGAGCTGTCTTCTCATAGTGGAAGGATAGGCAGAAACTATGGAGTTAGAATTAAGCTTAAGTATATTATATTTGTGAATTGTGATTTGAAGACACACATTAGCTTTAAATGTAAATTAATGTAAGTGCCAACATAAAAAGTGCATTACATAAGGTGTCATCTGGCCCATCTAACTGCTGGTATTCCAGGAGTCTATTGTGTACAGTACCTCCCCTTCACTCTCCATCTCGAACACAAGATTAGTCACTTTGCACTGAAAGTGACCAGCATGACTTAAATATTTTTAAAAATACTCATTCACATGTATATAATCCAGTGAAACATGAAGTCATGGATTATGGTTCGAATGTTCCGAAACCCTTTATCAACTTTAAAATATAAATGGATTTTTTTTTTTAATGTTGTTCCTAAGAAATTCTATGGGTTGCCAATAATAACATACGGTTTTGTTAATATATATATATATATATATATATATATATATATATCTATATATATATATATAATACACACACACACGCGCACACACACACATCACTGTTGTTGTAAGAGAACCTTGGTGTATCTCCAAAATGGTAATTTTACAGGAAAAGGAAAAAAATCTACTTTACTTTTAATGTAAGTCAATGGAACCAGAATTTTTTCCAAGCCATTTTGGGCCATTTATTTTGGTCTATCTATCATAAAATTTACACATAATGTAAGTTTTTTTTCCAACAGTAGGGATATATTCTGTTTAATCTCAGAATAAATTTACTTCAATTAAAAGTAGGATTTCTTTTTCATTTTTTCAGTGTGAGATGAAGCTAATTCAAATCTGTACCAGGGGTGCCAATAATTGTGGAAGGGGCCTGTATATCTGATGTCCTCAGAAAACATGAACTTAATGGTTGTTTTAACTGGACCTTAAATAAGGGAAGGTGGTCTCTGACTTTTGCTCAGTAGTGTAGTTGCTGTATATCTCTGAGTGATAAATCACTGTAGAAAGTTCCTTATTCTAGCTTTAGAATATCTAGAATATAATTCCATGTTTTTTCACTCTAGCTGTCCTTGATGGATGCAGAAATATTCAATCCTGAAACGGTTGAAAAAAGTCAAGGAGACAAGATCACAACCTCATACAGGTAATTATTTCATTATTTTTTTTAATGAGTTGTTTTGGAAATGTTTCCATGTGTTTTCAATCTAAATCTCAGACCCTCAAAGCAGTTCATATATTCCTGCTCCCAAAAGTTTAGCTGAGTGTGGAGTCGAATCCTTTATTATGCGAGTTAAACTAAGACCCTCACACCAACAGCATCTTAAAATACATCTTTGGATGGTTGTAGTTAAAAAAAAAAAAAAAAAAAAACGCTGCTCAGCTGTCCTCCCATATAGATTTTTTAAACTGTTAAATTGTTTATACATCAGTGTAACTTTTAGCAGATGTAATATAATCAATATGCACATTGCATTTAGCATCAGTTTGCCTGATGCCAGCTTTAGGTATGCACACAGCAGTTTTGCTTCATAACCTGCACCATTAAGACCGGATTTACACTGTAAAACTTTCAAGCAACTAGCTGCATGTTGTAAGTTGCTTGTAATATAATTTCCATGCAGCTTGATAGTTACACAAAATCAAAGTTGCACTTGTCTCGTTCATCTTGTCTTAGCAGCACAAGTTATCAGGCATCTTGGTCACTCTTTCTGTAATACTTTTCATTTGTTTGGATTCTGAAAGAATCTGAGCTCTGTGTAAAATTAGAGGGCATCGAGAGAGGAGAAAATGAGTCTAGCTAAATACATAACTGTAGGCTAACAAAGTAGAATAAGCACTACAAGTAGCCATTTAAACAGCTGTTACCATTAGCTGGCTAGTTAGGTTAGAGAAACTCCCCTTTGTTGTCATCACTTGGTTAACTGACAAAATGAAAAGCCACCAAACTTGCAGTCAGAAGAATCTTTTTCACTGTCCAATAGACCTTCTTCTATTTCAGGTCCTTGTCCATCGAGTTGACACCATTTGTAAACAATCCTTTTAAGTGGTGTAATTTCATGTGATCATGTTCAGGTGTGCAAAATGTGAACCTTGAAAGTTAAGCTGCCTGCATTGTGCTTATTTGTGGGTGATTTGGGGGCAATGTTTAGATTATGTAACTAAAGTAAAACTAAGTTTGCAGGTAATTTTCACTGTGTAAAGTTAGCTTTAGTTGTGCCTTGTGCCCTAGAGGTACATTGGGCAACTTTGGTCCACTCTGTAAACTAGTCTTAGCTATGATGGTCTTACCACTTAAGACCACCTTAGTTTAGATCTCTTGATGCAATGGACCCAAGGTTTACGTGTGTGAGGAGCCGGACTAGAAAAAAAATGATCTGGCTTGGGCCCTCAGGTCTAGATTGAGAACCTAAATAAGGAGGACAAGCAATTGATAAAGAGCACATTTGTCCTGTTTTTGTATACTATACATCCACCTGTTGCCAGGAAACATAGCAGTTGAAGAGGTAATCTACTTTAATTATTCACTGCATGGTTTTAATCTTGGGAAGGAAGACACACCACATGCTGTTCCCATGTAAAGTCATGTAAAAGTGATTGCCTTATTAGACACTCCTGTGTTGATGAAGCACAATTTCCTCCAAAACATGCACTAAGGAATATTTTTCCATGTATTTTAAATAATAATGCTAATGCAAAGAAGTTACTAATTCTGCATCTTAATAAAGCTTCTTCTTTAATAATGTGATTTCTGAATGCTGTCATTGCTTTTTATTTATTATGAAAATAAAACATGAATTGTAATATACTTCACATTAGCCCAGTGTCCTTTAATTGTTACACTAATGACCCAAACCAATAATAGTCTTGTCAATGTGAATTGCATTCTGAACACGCTTGCCTAGACATTTTCACTGTGCATCCTAAAGGCAGCATTTATACAGTGATAGAAAACACACAGAAAGCTCCAATTCTATCTGCTAATGCATTTGACTATGCACGCATGTGGACATGAGTTACAATAGACAGAGACCGTGTTAAACAAGGTGTATACAAATTCAGATCTCCATAACATTTTCTTTTTCCCTTCAAGGTGATTTCACTTGTTTTTTAGGTTTTTGTGCCCTCATGCTGGTCACTTTCAGTGTAAAGTGACTGGTTTTGTGTTTGTGATGGAGGGAGGGATGGTTATTTGAGTTAGTGTTGCCTTTCTATCATCTCGAACCAGTCTGCCCATTCTCCTCTGACCTCTCACAGCAACAAGGCATTTTCGTCCACACAACTGACCGCTCACTGGATATTTCCTCTTTTTCGGACCGTTCTCTGTAAACCCTAGAGATGGATGTGTGTGAAAATCCCAGCAGATCAGCAGTTTCTGAAATACTCAGACCAGCCCGTCTGGCACCAACAACCACGCCACGTTCAAAGTCCCTTAAATCCCCTTTCTTCCCCGTTCTGATGCTCGGTCTGCACTTCAGCAAGTTGTGTTGTCACCTCTACATGCCTAAATGCATTGAGTTGCAGCCGTGTGATTGGCCGATTAGCTATTTATGTTAACAAGGAACTGAACAGGTGTACCTCATAAAGTGGCCGGCGAGGGTATATTGCTGTTGTCAGATCAAAACCTCGTATCTCCACAATGGTAGCTTTACAGGAGAAGGTAAAAACTTACTGTTAATGTAGGTCAATGGAACCAGACGCTTTTCCAAGTAATTTTAGATCATTTCTGTTGGTCCATTCATCATGAAATTTATACACAATATATACGACCAAAGGTACTTTCAAGTCACGTCCAAAACTGGAAAACAACAAAAATGCAGATATGAGGTGTTGTTCCAACAACAGCTATATATATATAGGTATCTTGGAATAGTGTTTTGTGTTGTTTTTTTTTTCCCCCACTAGGTTGAGACATTTGAACTTGACTTTTGCCTCAACTTTCACCCCACATTTGAGGTGATCCTTGACTGCGACACAGAGAATGTCAGAATAGGTCTCATGGATGAAGAAGGCCAGGAGGTGTGGAAGCCCCGACGTGTCTTTCTTCCAGGTAGACAAGTGTTTATACATTTTGGATGCTATTTAATTTTGTATAAAACTGTATGACTTATTTCTTAAAATGAGGGTCATATTGTCTAGTGTCATTTCCTAGTGCTGAAGCACTGTTTGTATCTTCCCACATCAGATACCAATACAGAGGCAACTTCATCCACAGTGACTGCGGCAGGTAAGACTTTATTTTCTGAGTTTTACAAGTTTACGTTACTGGCATATGCATGAAAATAGATCTTCTGAAGGCACAGTAATGGGATAAATCTTGTTAAAAAGTCTTACAGTGTACATTATTTAAGTGTCTGTCTGATGTTTATTTGTGTTTCAGCTGTTAAATTTGTGGATGAACACAGGCCAGCGATCATTCAGAGAGTCTCCTCTGTGATGGAGATAGCGGATGATTTACTAAGCAAGAAAATGATTAGTAAGGAAATGCACAGTAACATCAGAGGAGAAAAAACACCTGAGCAGCAAATGAGGATCTTATATGATGGTCTCGACTCAGGTGGAGCAGCTGTGAAAGCAAAATTCTATGAAATCATTAAAGTGAAGCTACCTTCATTAGTAGATGAACTGGAAGCTGGATCAAGCAAGACCCAGTGAATCAACCACACACTGTATCTCAAGATCTACCAGAGTAGTTTTTGGTAAACAAGGATAAAAATGGGGCTCTGCAAGCAGAAAAACGGCTGTTTCCCCTCAGTGATAAATGATGCTGCATATATTATCAGTGACAAAAGTTCATTGTAGTATTTAGAAAGTGCTTTAAAGCATTACAGTTAACAGTTTTATGTTCTTGAATGTTCTACTTATGCAGGAAAGAACCAACATTATCATCATTTTTACTATGTGATCTTATTTTGGCATTAGCCATGTCTTTGGTGTGTAAAATAAAAAGTGGGTTCTTGTTTAATTTGCAGTGGAAAGGGACTCTTTTAACCATTTTTTATGAAGACTGGTGGAAAACACTAGCATGTGCTTTTGTTTTTAGGTTCGAGTTAAGGGAGGCCCTATTGGTAGCAGGGAGAGCTAGGGCTAGCTTGAGCGCTAATTTTGGTATGGACCAGATCTGGGACTCCACTGTCTATTCATTTAGCAGCATGAGAAACACTTGGCAGTCAGGGGGTTAGCTCAGTCCTTGTGAGTTTAAAAACCTGACTGCTTTTGATGTAAACACACAGGCCTCCACCTCGAGTCTTACTGCACAGCTCGGCGTCTCTGTCCGCACAGAAGCACAACAGGCCGTCGAGCTGAATGGCGGAGTGGAGCTCGTCATCCACGTCTCCGTAAAAACGAAAACACAGCAGTCCCTGAACTCACGCTGGGTAGCCTGCTGGAGGTAGTCCAGTTTATTCTCCAAGGAACAAACATTAGAGAGAAGGAGAAATGGAACGGCTGGTCGTGTGGGTTAGCCATTAGCCTAGCGTGCACGCCGGCTCACTTGCCTCGCTTCTGCCTCCTCGCCCGTCGCTGTCGGCCAGCAGGCTCACACAGTGACGGGGAACGTAGGAGGCCTAGCTCGCGCAGCTCTTCCCGCAGTTTGTATGGAAGCAGAGATTGTGGCTGATTTCTCAGCTTTAGCTGGCTCTGGCGATGGTGCAGCAGGCTCTGGCGATGGTAGACGCTGGTGCTGGTTGAAACAGTCATGATATTTAGTTTTGGGAGGGTTACACGACAGACAGTAAACAAAAATAGCAAAAAAGCACCGTTTTGCTATTCCCAAAGTGGTCACTGCAGCTAGAAAAGGGTGTGTTTGACCGGAGTGACTATAAGTTCGATGGTTGTGTAAGCTGAGTTAGACTTGCTTGGTTGGGAAGATGCGCATTCATTAAACTTCTTTTTCCTCGAGTCCCCACTCCTGTTTTTCTTCAAGAAACAGACACTTGCCAGCAGAAGTCAACATTTCCCACAGATCTGCTGATGTGCTTTCCTGCCAGAATGTACAATAAAATCAAGGGAATTAATGTAAACTACCGATACTTCAGTCAAACAGATGTTTATACACAAACAGTCTATCATGATTAAAGCATATAACAATATTAGGGCTACTTATACTAGAAAAAAGGTCTGTTTATTCCACAATACTGCAAACGACTGCTGACGAAAATATATCTTTCATATTGACGGGTATTATGTGTGATGAGTATTATTATTTCATGATGCATTTGCATAGATTTGTCCAGTAAGTGTTGCCAGCATGCGATGTTTTCAGATTTAGAATAGTTTTTTTACTTTATGAGCTGATGAGGGCATCCAAAAGGATTTTGTCAAGTTATATCAAAATTAAGAAAGTGGGATTTTGGTAGTTTTTTAAATATAAGAATAAATATGAAGCATGTAAGCCACAGGACACTGAGCTTTACAGTGATTTTACTCCACATTGTGTCTAAACCCCTTAGTTTCTGTCTGTGTGTTGGTGTCTCTGTCTTACCTGTGGCAGTTTCACTATAACACAGCTTTGAGTGGCCTATATTTCATATTACTCTTACATTAAACAGTGATCAAAACATCTCTTTGTTTCTGCTTTTCTTGGAAGAATCTTCTAACAATGTCTTTTAAATCCATAAATTCATAGTCCATCAATGTTCCCTGCCCAGCTGCATGCCAGTATCATTCTATTATATTTATTGTTGTGTCCAGCTCTTTGGGCCCTCCACAGTGTGGCCTTTTTCCCAGTGTGCATGTCCACGTTGGTCATACCAAAATCAGCATGTGGAATAGGAGCTTTTCATGTGCTCCCAAGTTTTCTATGACTGTTTAAAAGACGTGCCATGCAGTCTTTATCACTGAATGCACTGCGATCAAGCAAGCACACACATTCACATCGCTATGAAAACAACTATTATTGTTATTATTGTTTAGTAGAGCAGTTCGTATGTGTATCATCTGGAAATCAGGTGGACATTATGAGAGATGGTGACTTTAATGCTGGTAATTTCTAGGCCATTAAAGCAGAGCCATGGAGGCCCAAAGTCGGAGTGGATGAAAGATGAACAGATGAACAATAACAGTTTCACTATATATATATATATATATATATATATATATATATATAATATAATATAGATATATATTTTTAGATTTTATATCTATTTTTAAACTTTATAAGAATGTTTGTTTGAACGTCTCAAAAGTGATTTTTGTATCTCTCATTAAATATACCAGGGACGTGGGACATGAGTGTTGTAGCACCTCCTATCGTCAGAATTGGTGAAGTGCAGTAATAATACTGCTGGATTCACACAAATTTTCCATTTATTCATGTTTGATATCTAACTGTTTGTTATAGGAGTTTAAAAGGCTTCTCCCGTGTGTTCATGGCAGGAATAGCCAATGCAAGTGACTAGAAACTATTTTAACTTTTCATTTTTAGCTGTTGAGCTCCAGTCACTCCCATCCATTGAGGTCTCGCTCGTGGGCACCCTCTGGTGTTTAGCTGTTCTGTTTTTGATATAACGATAGGAAGTGGCCAGGCTCCTCACATATGCTGCAAGCAGAGCCAGTTTATGTTAAGCCTGGCCACTTCCTGTTCCCCCGTTATCTCAAGAACAGGACAAATATTACAAGCCTTGGTTCCTCCCAAGGTTTCTTCCTCAGCTCTACGGGAGCTTCTCCTTGCCACTGGCACCCCTGGCTTGCTCTCCTCAAGTTCAAAGTGTTTATTGTCATATGTACAGAGGAAACAGGTTTCCTTATATACAATGAAAAGCTTACTTTGCTCCTCGCTAAGAATGCCAGATATAACATTAAGAATATAAAGAGTATATATACAACCATATATATTAATCAAGAAATAGTGCAATGTATAAATTACAGTGGTATGGGTAAATAGTGCTGTGCCTTGCCGGGAACATGATTATCTGCAGCAGAAATGAGTAGTAAAGTGCGATAGTGCAATTGTAAACATGTGCTACAGTTAAAGTGACAGTAGTTGCAGGTTATTCCTGAGGAAAGAGTTCTTTACCAGTGGGGTACACATCACACGTCTGTACCTAAGTCTGGCAGACCGAAGTGTGAATAGTTATTTCTGGTTCAGAACTCTGATTGCGGTGGGGAAGAAGGAGTTCTTTAGCCTGGAGGTCTTGCACATCATACTCCTATACCTCCGTCCTGAGGGCAGAGGTTTGAACAGACCGTGCTGGGGGTGGGTGGGGTCTTTGATGATGGAGGCAGCTTTCCTTTGGACTCTGTGGTTGTAAATGTTCTGCAGAGAGTGCAGTGGAGAATTGGTGATCTTCTCTGCAGTCTTCACCACTCTCTGTAGGCATTTACGATCCATCACGGTCAAGCTGCCGTACCACACGGTGATGCAGCTGGTCAGGAGGCTCTCAATGACGCAGTTGTAGAAGTTGCTGAGGATCACCGGAGACATCCCAAACCTCCTTAGCCTCCTCAGGAAGTACAGCCGCTGTTGAGCCTTTCTGACTAGCTGCTTGGTGTTCAGTGACCATGTGAGGTCTTCACTGATGTGGACACCCAGGTATTTAAAGCTGCTCACCCTCTCCACCTCGAGCTCCCGGATGAAAAGTGGCCGATGAGGTCTCCTCTCCTTCCTCATGTCCACTATCAGCTCCTTTGTCTTGTCCGTGTTGAGGATGAGGTTGTTATCATCACACCATGACACCAGTCTGGTCACCTCCCTCCTGTAGGCTGCTTCATCTCCACCAGTGATACGTCCTATCACTGCTGTGTCGTCAGCAAACTTCAGGATGATGTTGTCCTTGTGGGAGGCGACACAGTCATGGGTGAACAGGGTGTAGAGAATAGGGCTGAGGACGCAGCCCTGTGGAGTGCCGATGTAGGTGGTGATGCTGGCTGAAGTCCTGTTGCTGATCCTGACAGACTGGGGCCTGCCAGTCAGGAAGTCCAAAAGCCAGTCACAGAGGGTGGGGTGCAGGCCGAGTGTGGAGAGTTTGTGGGTGAGTTTGTGTGGGATGACCGTATTGAAGGCTGAGCTGTAGTCAACAAAGAGCATCCTGATGTAGGAGTCTTTGTTTTCCAGGTGGGAGAGGGAGTAGTGAAGGGCAGCAGCGACTGCGTCTGAGGTGGATCTGTTGTGACGGTAGGCGTACTGCAGGGGGTCCAGCGTGTCTGGGATACTGTCTTGTATGTGGGCCAGCACCACTCTCTCAAAGCACTTCATAATGATTGGAGTGAGTGCTACTGGTCTGTAGTCATTCAGGCTGGTGGGGGGGCTCTTCTTAGGAATGGGGACAATGACTGTCCTTTTATAGCAGGTAGGAACAATGCTCTGGCTGAGAGAGAGATTGAAAATGGAGGTCAGTACATTAGCCAGCTCGTTCGCACATGCTCTGAGGGCCCGCCCAGGAATCTTGTCTGGTCCTGGTGCCTTGCGGGGGTTGATCTTTCTCAGAGCTCTGCAGACCTGGCCTGTTGATACTGACAGAGGGGGGGACAGGGGTTGTGTGGGCTGTGTGTGTGTGAACCTCCCGGTGCTAGTGCTGGAGGTTTCGAAGCGGGTGTAGAAGGTGATGAGGTCGTCCGGTAGGCTGTCTGTGGAGCTGATGTTGCTGGTGATGGTCCTGTATTCTGTAATGTGTTGTAGGCCTTGCCACACTCTCCTGGGGTTTTAACACTCGTGTTAAAACTTTGTCCTTACTGGATTTCTGTAAAGCTGCTTTGTGGCAACATCATTTGTAAAAAGTGCTACAAATAAATTTGACTTGACATTTTCAATACAAAACAATAATTTAAAAAGGTTCAAAGGAAATTGTATAAACAGATTCATGTTTGCTAGATATATCATCAAGATTATACTACATTTTACAGATATGTGTTTTATTTAAAAATACATTGTTGTTGCTTTACAGTATCTTTTATACTGTAAACATTTTTATACTATATTAACTTAGTATTTTCAACTATATTAAACTCATCTATTTAAACTCATCATATCTCAGTGCGCGTGTATTTGTTCACAAGTGGATCTTAACCGCTCCAACACACCAGGCGAGCAGTGGAAGCTGGTGTCCTTCCTCAGCGCCTCGTAAGTCTTCAGTGGTGAAAAGCAAAACACAGGAAAAGGAAATGGGGGAGGGTGGGGTTTACATGTTTCACTCTGTCTTTTCCCCCTTTGCCTAAAAAACAACACCAGGCTAAGGAGGAACTACAGTTTCTGTTGGTGGAGAAACGACAGAGGAACAGGTAAGAGAGTCGTTTTCCCGTTACATGTTTGGTGTTTCGGGAATAATATGTGGGATCTGCAGGACACTTTACAGGGCTGTAATAAACGACGTACAGCACTTCACCACACTCTGTTTACTGTAAGGCATTCAGAGCATGTAGTTTACTGCACATGATGAACTTTTCCACATCTTCAGCCTGACTTCAGCTGAGCTCAGATGGTGTTTTATTTGTTTGATTTGGGTCAGATTTATAAAAAAATGAATTTAAACAAAAAATGAAAACGTCTACTGTGGTGTCGTATCACTTCCAGCCGATCCCAAAGCCTCGTGTGGCACATAACTGCTCTCATTACAGGATGTGTTCGATTTGCATGTTGGAGAGTAAGTTATTATATAAGCTTCATGAGCCATCAACTAGTTTATCTGGCAGAGGATGATAACTTTTATAAATCTGTTTTTGGTGCTGTTTGTTTTAATTACATCTTAAATATATTTTTTATTTCTTCTCTTTTTCTTATTGTCTTATAGGTTAGAGCCACCAAACTATCCAGAACTTTGTGCTTATGCCCAGTAAAAATAATTAAAATAATAATTTTTATGTATTGTGCTTTTCAAGGTGCTCAAAGACTTTACATGAGTTTAAAATGACAAATGGAAATCTAAACAAAAAGCCCAGAAACCACAATAGACAGACCAGTGATATGAACATAGATTGGTGCAGGTTTGAGGAGAGAGTTCCAGAGGGTGGGGGCAGCTATAGGGGCGGCTGTGTCACCCCATGTCCAGTGTTCATCATTCTTTCATTACACTGACCATTTGTTTCCCATACACTTAAAAGGGGTGTTTTATTTAGTCAAACTGCTCCCGTGTAGTCACACCTACAAACCAGTCATTTTCAGTCGATTGTTATGTAATGCCTCAGTTTGCAGTAGCAATGCAAAGAAACTGGGTTCTCATTTGTCATTTGAGTTTATTTAGTAAATTATTTAGTAAATTCTCTGTCACATTTCTGCTCCTCTCTGGACCATCTGCATCACAGACTTTAATCATTATATATTTTATAAGATCTTTATATAGGATTGAAAACAACAGCATCAGGTGAGGACGAACATCCATAATTTCAGACAATTAGACTTATTTGCATCTATAATCACTTCAGCTGGTTTCCTGATACGTTTAATCTGCAACAAGAAACCGTCAAATGCTAAGTCACAAAGCTGAAGTCATCTTCTCATTTGCCAGCTTCTCATTCGAATTTTCCCATTCCACCTTAAATGGTGCAGCAGTACATTCAAGCAGTACATTCCAGGTCCCATTTAAGTTGGAACGGGAAAATTTGAACAAAAATCTGGTGAATAAGAAGCCTCATAAAAAGTCACATGTTAAGAGACATTTTACAAGAAACTACCCTTACAGAGAAGTTTCCTGCTGCAGATGTGAGAAAAGTGGCTTTAGCTGATGTTTAAAGCAGAGAAAAGTGAGTGCATTTTTGTTTATATTTTTAGCCTGTACAAGGACATGAACACACACTGAGACATATTTACAGCCGTGACGGTAAAACAGGCATCAAATGTTAAAATGGCTGTTTGTAACATTTCGGCTGCCGACCCCTGAGCTAATCCTAGGAAGAAACTGTCTGCAGCTCAGTCAATATTACATAATCACCACCAGTCCAGTCAAGACCGCGTTCTATGGTTATGGTTTCTGTGGTAAAATTGGAGCAAAAATTATCGCTACGGCTACACAAACATTTGTAGGTGCTACAGCTATATTTTATAAAACTGAAGCGGCTACAGCTACTAGCTACAAAAAATTTGTAGTTAGCTATAAAAACAGTGTGCATTACTTAGTTACTCCCCCATCCCTGAACCTAAGCTACATGAAAATGGCTCATGGCCGTTTTTGTTGGTGTTGTTTCTTTATGAATAATTGTACAGTAGGCAGTGTGGGCGAGTTGCACTCAGCATTTTATTGTATATACATCTGTCTTTACTCAAAGCTCTGAATTCTCATTATTTTTGAGCATTCTGAGACATCTTCCCCTTTTTTTCTAGATACAGAAGTTAAAGAGAAAAAGATGGAAGAAGAGATGGGTAGACGTCCTCGCTCTGGTGAGTTATTCAAATAGTTTCTTCTGTATCTGATTATTTTCTTTATTTCCACAAGAGACATCAAATTAATTATTAATCAAATTAATAAATAGTGGCCAGTGTAAAGTGTGTCTTACATCAGTGGTTTAACTTTATTTATTGTCATTGATGTTTAGTAGACCCAACCAAAATCTTTAACTAATTTTCCCCCAATAAATGCAGCATAGTGTAAATATACACTATAAGCAAACTATATACCAAAAGTATTTGGTCGTCTGCCTTTACACACTTATGAACTTGAGTGACATTCCATTCTTAATCCATAGGGTTTAATATGATGTTGGCCCACCCTTTGCAGCTGTAACAGCTTCAACTCTTCTGGCAAGGCTTTCCACAAGGGTTAGGAGTGTGTTCATGGGAATTTATGGGAAAGAAGCGCATTTGTGAGGTCAGACACTGATGTTGGGCGAGAAGGCCTGGCTCTCACTCTCCGCTCTAATTCATCGCAAAGGTGTTCTGTTGGGTTGAGGTCAGGACTCTGTGCAGGCCAGTCAAGTTCTTCCACACCAAACTCGCTCATCCATGTCTTTACAGACCTTGCTTTGTGCACTGGTGCACAGTCATGTTGGAACAGGAAGGGGCCGTCCCCAAACTGTTCCCACAAAGTTGGGAGCATGAAATTGTCCAAAATCTCTTGGTCTGCTGAAGCATTAAGAGTTCCTTTCACTGGAACTAAGGGGCCGAGCCCAACTCCTGAAAAACAACCCCACACCATAATCCCCCCTCCACCAAACTTTACACTTGGCCCAATGCAGTCAGACAAGTACCGTTCTCCTGGCAACTGCCAAACCCAGACTTGCGATTGGATTGCGAGATGGAGAAGCTTGATTCATCACTCCAGAGAACACGTCTCCACTGCTCTAGAGTCCAATGGCGGCGCTTTACACCACTGCATTTGATGCTTTGCATTCCGCTTGGTGATGTAAGTCTTGGATGCCGTGGAAACCCATTCCATGAAGCTCTCTACACTGTTCTTGAGCTAATCTTAAGGCATCATGACATTTGGAGATCTCAAGCAGAACACATGCCTATAACAATGCTACAAAATGTTGCAGGCCTGTGAGCTGTAATATGGTGACCTTTGTCTGTTTGTGCATTTTCACTAAAAGACCCTTTTAAATGCAGCACTTTTATTTTCCCATATGTTTAAGGCTGCAACATTTAATATCAATGATATTGATAATAAAAAATTGTTGGCAAGGAATCATGTTATTGATTAGTTGGCTTGACAACGTTTGGGTCACATGATTGAAGAGGGAAATACAGATCAGCAGAGACAAAACAGCAAAAGCTATGAAAACAATTCATGGCTTCTAAAGACAGTTTCCTGTTTGATATGCAATCCAAGGTCAGTGGGCAGCACGACTACTAGATACGAGTACATGAGAAATTGTGCTTTATTGAACACAGACTAGACCAGAGATTTAGTTTTTTCCTCTGGGTTTTCATCTCTGATCCATAATAAAACAGAGCTTTAGGTCACTGTGAATTCTGTTTTCAGTATTAATGTGGACTTATTTAAACGTATATTGTGGCAGCTACCATGGAGCAGCTACCTTTCAGGAGCCTAGATGCATACTGTGCAAAAGATCATTCACAGAGGCTCATGAGAGGAGTGCTCCCTCAGTAAAAAGGGAGGGGTGTTGTTTGTTAGTTTGAGATATGTTTGTGTTATAATGGGGGAAATAGGAAGAGGCCAGGCTCCTCATAAACAAGCTCTGTTGCTGCCTCCCTCTGAGGACAGGCCTGTGGACCATAGAACCTGAACTTGAGCGTGAACGTGGTTTTGAATTGGTAAATCAACTACAAAAACTCATACGTTAATAGAGGTTTATAAACATCCATATCATCCACATATCCGCTTTTATCTATGTCAATACAATTTTTGTCTTTTTATCTGAGATATTACTGTAATTACATCTGAACTGTCTTAAATACTGCACTGTGTTTCTCTGCTTTTCTGGAGCATTCGTCTCGAAAGGGGGGCAGGGTATAAATGTGTAATACCAGTAGTTGCAAATCAAAAAACTACAATTTGTATTCAGAGTCCTTTTTCTGTCAGAATTCATGTTAGTAATTTACATTACAGGCCCTTGGCCAGTTCAGGGAAACAGAGCGGCCAGCAACGTCCACTGTGGTATTTAGAAGAAGGGAACTTCCTAACACTCAATGAGTTCATGAGCTAAAAACTCTGTTTATGTGTGATTCATTTTCATATTCTTTTTTTCAGGGGCTGAATTTGTGGATGAATACAGGAATATGCTTATTCAGAGAGTTCCCTCAGTGATGGGAATTGCAGACCAGCTACGAAGTAAAAAAATGATCCCTGCTGAAATACACGGCAACATTCAGACTGAAAAAACATCTCAGGATCAAATGAGGATCTTGTACAGCGTTCTAGACTCAGGAGGAAGAGCTGCGAAAGAAGAATTCTATGAAATCCTTAAAACGATGATGCCTTCCTTAGTGAGTGAGCTGGAGGCTGGACCCAGAACAGTTGAGTGGAGCTTTTAAGATTAACTTCACTGATTTGAGGGACACATTTCTATAGATATCATTGTGTCTTAAAATATTTAAAGTTAGAATGTAAGAAAAATGAACCATTAAACAATTTTTCCATAATCTGATCACATGCATGGGTGAATTTTACCTTTAGGTTGAAGCAAAAGCATGTAAATAAAAGCATTAAACACTAAGGAACCTTCTGACTGGTGCTCTAACAGCTTTAGGGGCAGCAGTGAGTAATGTTTTTTTATTTGAGCTTGAGCTGGTTCTGTCGGTCAGTTGGTAACTAAGCCTAATAAGTATTGACAGCTAGGAGATCAGACAGCTAATCAGTTTGGCCTCTTTAGGCTTGTACTTTAACAGCTGCACACACTGAACAAAAAAGACAAGTGAAAAAGATTTACATGATGACTGATTGTCAGCTAAAGTTTAATGACTGTACAGGATGCTGGGAGTTTTTAAGTAACTGAGCCCCAGTGTGTTTTATTTAGTTGAGAATTTCTGTATTCTTTTAGTGAATAATCAAGTAAATGCACGAATGAAGTTGGCTTTAATATGTATATTAGAAAATGTACAAGACTTTAGTTTAGTAGAAAAATTTAGAACAGTCTTATTTTGTATGCAGTACTGTGTAAAAGTCACACATAATGTTTCATTTCCAGGCAATTAAGTACAATTTTTTTCAATATTACTCAATATTTCAATATTATCATATGTTTCATTGTTTACTGTAAATATTTATCAAATTTTTTTTGTTTTTGTTTAAAGAGCAGTGAA
This sequence comes from Pygocentrus nattereri, assembly GCF_015220715.1. Classification (NCBI taxonomy): domain Eukaryota; kingdom Metazoa; phylum Chordata; class Actinopteri; order Characiformes; family Serrasalmidae; genus Pygocentrus; species Pygocentrus nattereri. The sequence continues at coordinate 28,833,519 of NC_051233.1, forward strand.
GAAAAACCAAAGAGTGAACAATACTTGGGGAGGTACATCAAATATGACCTGAGGTGGGCTTTGAACTGCCTGGATGAAGCTGATCTGAAGAAATTCAAGAACAATCTTTGCGATCGTTGGTTAGACCCTCGCCTGCACCGCCACAATGTGGAGAGAATAAGGGACAACATGGACCTGGCAAACCTTCTCATCAACACCTTCAATGCAAGGAACGCAGTGCAAGTGACGATGGAGAACTTAAGGATGATCGGCTGCAATGGAACCGCGGAGAGGCTGAAACGCGTCGCTGACAGAAGTGCGTACATCGGAACACTTTCAGTTTCACTGTTATTCCCTTCAGTTCAGCCGGTTTAAATATTATATACACACTTGAAGCGTCTATAAATGACATTTATAAATCTATATCTCAGCCTTTGCTTTTTAAACGTATCTTACTTCGCTCCTTTATGCTCTCTGTACTTTATTTGACTATTTTTCTTTTTTTAACCTCCTTTCTCTCTCTCTCTCTGATTGTGTTGTAGCATCATTTCCAGTATTGCTCTTTGATCTTTGTCCATTGTGTAGTGTATCTGCTCCCTGCCTTATTGTGTCTTGCTTAACTAAAAAAATAAATAACCCTTCAGTTCAGCTGATTAGAGGGTAAAAGTTCAGCTTTTGGGGCTAAAGGGCGTTACACATTTCATAAAACATGGATAATTTTCAGGAAGTTCATTCCTAGTTGCTGGCTTCTTTTTTGGATTTAGCCTGAAGCGCAGAAGGTCCAAATATGAAATATACAATGAACCAAAATACAGTTTGTGCTGGAAGTTGGTTTTCTGTCAGATTTCATGTCAGTAAGGTGTGGTTGGTGCAGGGAAATCCCCAACACTCAAGACATGCATGAGTTAAAAACATTCATGTATAATTCTCTTCAATTTTCTTTTTTTTCAGGTTTCTTTAGTTTTTTTGTGGATGAAAACAGAGAAAAGCTCATTCAGAGAGTTTCCTCAGTGATGGAAATTGCAGACCATTTAAAGTGGAGAGGCACGATCACTGATGAAATATACAGCAGCATTCAAACTGCAAAAACATCTCAGGAGCAAATGAGGATCTTGTACAGCGCTCTAGACTCAAGAACAAATGCTAAAGTGGAATTCTATGAAATCCTTCAAATGATCAAGCCTCACTTACTGCATGAACTTTCTGGACACAGTGATATTTTCAGCAGTTACATGCCAACACTAACACAGCCGGACACTAAAGATGTGAGTGCACTGTTCACAATTAGGGTTACAATATGTATATTATAATAACATCTAATAAATGTAGAAGAAGATTGTAGCAGTCATCCTGAACGGTAAACAGACACGTTTAGTAAAACAACTTAAGACAGTCTTATTATGCATGCAGGACTGTGCAAAACTCAGACACCACACTTCATTTAATTTCCAGTCACGTGTTTATTTTTCATAATAATTATTTTTTACATTTTTCCAACAAAAGTTGAGTCTTAGAAGTTGGTTGTATTTTCTGCTTCTCATGATCCAGTAATCCCAAACACATCCAGAGACGTTGATGTCTAGACTCTGGGATCGTCAGTCTATTGTTCTGCAGCTTCTTTGTTTCTTCTTGGCTGCTCTGAAATCCTTTCATACTTATAATGTTGAGCTGTCTTCTCACAGTGGAAGGATGGACAGAAACTATGGAGTTAGAATAAAGTCAAAGCATATTGTACACTCACCGGCCACTTTATTAGGTACACCTTGCTAGTAAAAGGTTGGACCCCCTTTTGCCTTCAGAACTGTCTTAACTCTTTGTGGCATAATTTAAACAAGGTGTTGGAAACGTTCCTCAGAGATTTTTGTTGGTTATTTGAGTTCCTGTTGCCTTTCTATCATCTGGAGCCAGTCTGCCCATTCACCTCTGACCTTTCACATCAACAAGGCATTTTCGTCCACACGACTGACCGCTCACTGGATATTTCCTCTTTTTCGGACCGTTCTCTGTGAACCCTAGAGATGGTTGTGTGTGAAAATCCCAGTAGATCAGCAGTTTCTGAAATACTCAGACCAGCCAACAACCATGCCATGTTCAAAGTCCCTTAAATCCCCTTTCTTCCCCGTTCTGATGCTCGGTCTGCACTTCAGCAAGTTGTCTTGACCACCTCTACATGCCTAAATGCATTGAGTTGTGGCCATGTGATTGGCTGATTAGCTATTTATGTTAACAAGCAATTGAACAGTACCTAATAAAGTGGCTGGTAAGTATATTTTTGAATTGTGATTTGAAGGGATACATTAGCTTTAAATGTAGGTGCAAACATAAAAAGTGGGTTACACAAGTAATTTTGAAAGATACTCATTCATATTTACATACCCCAATGAAACATGAAGTCATGGATCATGGCTCCTAGACACTTTGATCAACTTTAAAATATAAATGTAAAAATGTTACATTTAACATTTTGTTTCTAAGAATTTCTATGGAATGTGGCACATATGGTTTTGTTAAATAAACATAGGGTTTTTTTTTATAACCCTACATTTTGTACGGTGTCCTTGAGTGTCGAGAAAGGCGCTTTTAAATTAAATTTATTATTATTATTTATTAAAAAAACATATATATATATATATATATATATATATATATATATATATATATATAGTTGTAGTAAGAAAACCTTGTACAGTAACTTTACAGGAGAAGGACAAAATCTACTTTTAATGTACGTCAATGGTACCAGATTTTTTCCGTCATTTTGGACCGTTTACTTTGGTCCATCGTCATGAAATTTACACATAATGTAAGGTTTTCTTCCAACAGCATTGATATATTTTTAGATATATTAAGCTAATTCAAATCTGTACCAGATGTGCTAATAATTGTGGAAGGGGCCTGTATACCTGATGTCCTCAGAAAACATGAACTTAATGGTAAATAAGGGAAGGTGGGTCTCTGACTTTTGCTCAGTAGTGTAGTTGCTGTAAATCTCTGAATGATAAATCACTGTAGAAAGTTCCTTATTCTAGCTTTAGAATATCTAGAATATAATTCCATGTTTTTTTACTCTAGCGGTCCTTGATGGATGCAGAAATATTCAATCCTGAAACGGTTGAAAAAAGTCAAGGAGACAAGATCACAACCTCATACAGGTAATTATTTCATTATTTTTTTTTAATGAGTTGTTTTGCAAATGTTTCCATGTGTTTTCAATCTAAATCTCAGACCCTCAAAGCAGTTCATATATTCCTGCTCCCAAAAGTTTAGCTGGGTGTGGAGTCGAATCCTTTATTATTTATTATAGCGTCAATTTGCAAGATGCCAGCTGTAGGTGTGAGCACAGCAGATTTGCTTAATAACTTGCACCATTATGACTGGGTTTACAGACCTTCTTCTATTTCATGTTCTTTTCCATTGAGTTGACAGCATTTGTAACCAATCCTTTTAAGTGGTGTATTTTGATGTGATCTTGTTCAGATGTGCAGTTTGTGACCCTTGAAATTTGAGCCGCCTGATATTTGTGGCTGATTTGGGGCAATGCTTTACATTTATGCAACTGAAATAAAATTTTATTTTATGTAGGTTTCAAGCAACTAAGTTTGCAGATAAGTTTCACTGTGTAAAGTAAGCTTTAGTTTGGACAAGTTGGTGCAACTGGCATAAAGTCTACTCTGAAAACTAGTGTTAGCTATAAATGTCTATCACTGTCCAGTTAAGACCACCTTAGTTTAGATCCTTTGATGCAATTGACCCAAGGTCCATGTGTGAGGAGCTGGACCAGAAAAACAACTGATCTGGCTTGGGCCCTCAGGTCTAGATTGACAAACGTTCTAAATTTTGACAGGTTTATCTCTTGTTTTTCAGATTTTTGTGCCATCATGCTGGTCACTTTCAGTGTAAAGTGACTGGTCTTGTGTTTATGATGGAGGGAGAAGGGGAAGTGCTGTACAAAATAGAGCCCTGGGATACCCAGCAGTTAGATGGTTTGGGCCAGAAGACGCCTGCAGGTCCTCTGTACAATATTGAGTGCTTCAAAGGTCCAATCAGTCATCTGCACCTCCCACACTGTGAGATAATTGATGGTACTGGTAAGTTCCTTTTAACTTCTGTAACATGAATTTCATGCTTCAATTATCAGTAAAGGAATTACACCACAAGACTTGGATATCATCTTTCAAAGGGTCTTCAGGCAGGTGTGGACCTCGAGATGCACAGATTGGCAGAAGAAGGCTAATTTGAAAAGACAGATAGCGTAAAGTCGGTGCTGCTTGCAGAAAAAAAACTATTTTGTTGTTGCTTCTTGAGTGGCTGGTGTATCTCCTTTGGGGCAGAGAGGCATGCATGTATTTTTTCCTCATTATTACCCTGAGACATCAGAAAAGTCCTACAACAAATCATCTTATATTGTTATAATGTTACCATAATGGATGCTGTATGTTTTACACAGTCCTTCTTTATCCTGCCAAAAGCTTTTAAACATGCAACTCTGACAAATGTAGTTACTGTTGTGTGAATATTGAATTTAATCATGTAGATGAAATTACACAAAAATTAGCGCCTCCAAATAAATAAATAAATAAAACCTTAAAATTCATTAAAGATTCATATGTTTTTGTTTTTTCTCATTTCAGAAGAGAATAAGGTCAAACAGGCTGTGGCACATTTCACTGATGATAATGTAGAGATCATTACACCCCTGCAAGTGACATCCACACATGTGATCATACGCATCCAAGGTCTCTCTCTCCTTGGAATCATAAGCGATCTACGAGATCTACTATTTAAGCCTCATCTCATCAATGCCCAAGTATTACTCTTCTACAAAACACTGGCTGTCACGCAAAGTGTAAATGTACTATACATCCACCTGTTGCCTGGAAACATACCAACTGACGAGGTAATCTGCTTTAATCAATCACTGCATTGTTTTTCTTGAGAAGGAAGACACACCACATGCTGCTCCCATGTAAAGTAAAAGTCATTACCTTGTTAGGCACTCCTGTATTGATGAAGCATAATTTCCTCATAATTCCCAAAATATTAGCTAGGGTATATTTTTCTGAGTATTGGTTTTCTGATAAGTTTGGATCTCAGTGATATTATTTCTTACCTTCTAGGTGATAAAAAAACATAAGTTCAACCATTTTATTCAGACCACCTCCAAATGCCAGTTAATCCACGGAAGAAAATACAAACCATCCTGTCACCCTCATGAATACCAACCAACGGTAAACTACAGTATATATGACTATCATAAAGGCTTAACATATATATGTATATTTTTTTTAATTTACACATTTTGAATTAGTCTGCTGTTCTTTTATCTTTTCCACTAGGTTGAGACATTTGATATTGGCTTAGACCTCAAGTCTCTCAATTTTCATGCCACATTTGAGGTGTTCCTTGACTGTGAAACTAAGAATGCCAGAATAGGTCTTTTGGATGAGTATGGTCGGGAGGTGTGGGAGCCCCGACGTGTCTTTCTTGCAGGTAGACAAGTGTTAACACATTGTTTGTACACTATTTTAATGTTGTATAAACTTGCGTTTTTTTGTATGAATTTGTGATCTTTCTACAGCAGATACCAGTACAGAGGCAACCTCACCCAAAGTGGCGGCAGGTAAGACTTTCTGATTTTCTGAGTTTTACAACAGATGATGTCACTGGCTTGTGCATGAAAAAAGATCTTGTGAAGGCACAGTAAAAAAGTCTTACAGTGTACATTATTTAAGTGTCTGTCTGATGTTTATTTGTGTTTCAGCTGTTAAATTTGTGGATGAACACAGGCCAGCGATCATTCAGAGAATCTCCTCTGTGAAGGAGATAGCGGATGATTTACTAAGCAAGAAAATGATTAGTAAGGAAATGCACAGTAAGATCAGAGGAGAAAAAACATCTCAGGATCAAATGAGGATCTTATATGATGGTCTCGACTCAGGTGGAGCAGCTGTGAAAGCAGAATTCTATGAAATCCTTAAAGTGAAGCTACAATCATTAGTAGATGAACTGGAAGCTGGATCAAGCAAGACCCAATGAATCAACCACACACTGTATCTCAAGATCTACCTGAGATGTAGTTTTTGGTAAACAGGACTACAAATGGGGCTCTGCAAGCAGCTAAATTGCTGTTTCCCCTCTGAGATAAACGCTGCTGCATATGTTATCTGTGATAAACAAGTGTCCTTTAGTTCTTACACTAATTAAACAAACCAATCTAGAACTTGAAATGTGTTCTGAAACGTTCCAGTTAACCGTTTTAAGTTCTTGAATGATGTACATGTGCAAGAAATAGCTATTACAATCATCATTATTCCAAAAGCCAGTTTCAGCAACCGAGGATCAGAACGCCCACGCCTTCGGACACTGCCCGATCCACAAAGCACCGAACCCCTACTACTGCCCCTCCCATTAGTGGTGGTTAGATGGGAGGGGGGACTCATGTAACTCCTACGGGCCGGGCCTGGCCGGGCACCATGAGTAAATGCCCGGCCACCAGACGCTCGCTGGCGAGCCCCTCCCCCAGGCCTGGCTCCAGGGTGGGGCCCCGGTAACCCTGTTCCGGGCAGGGTACACAAATCCTGTTCTTATCTTCTCATAGGGGTTACTATGGAATTCTCTGGGTCGGGGATAGGCTCTTGCCTCAAGTGGAGGAGTTCAAGTATCTCGGGGTCTTGTTCACGAGTGATGGTACAAGGGAGCGGGAGATTGACAGGCGGATTGGTGCTGGGTCAGCAGTGATGCGGGCTCTTTACCGGTCTGTTGTGGTAAAGAAAGAGCTGAGCCATAAGGCAAGGCTCTCGATTTACCGGTCAATCTACGTTCCCACCCTCACCTATGGTCATGAGCTTTGGGAAATGACCGAAAGAATAAGATCGCGAATACAAGCGGCTGAAATGAGTTTCCTCCGCAGGGTGTCTGGACTCTCCCTTAGAGATAGGGTGAGAAGTTCGGTCATCCGGGAGGGACTCGGAGTAGAGGCGCTGCTTCTTCACATCGAGAGGAGTCAGCTGAGGTGGTTCGGGCATCTGGTTAGGATGCCTCCTGGACGCCTCCCTTGGGAGGTGTCACAGGCAAGTCCACCTGGGAGGAGACCCCGGGGAAGACCCAGGACACGCTGGCGTGACTATATCGCCCAGCTGGCCTGGGAGCGCCTCGGAATCCCCCTTGGAGAGCTAGTGGAAGTGGCTGGGGAAAGGGAGGTCTGGGCCTCATTGCTTAGAATGCTGCCCCCGCGACCCGAACCCCGGAGAAGCGGAAGATAATGGATGGATGGATGGATGGATGGATCATCATTATTACAGTCTTATCTTATTGTGGCATTAGTCATGCCTTTGGTATATTTACTTTGTGCCAAATAAAAAGTGGGTTTATGTTTAATTTGGGTTTTTAATTAAAAGGAACTCATAACCATTTTGGAGGAAGATTGGTGGAGGAAGCTAGCAGGCACTTTTGTTTTTAGGTTCAAGCTAAGGTGTAGCTGGTAGCAGGAAAGCTAGTGCTAGCTTGAGCCTCAGTACTATGTTACATTATCAATACAAACAACAAAACAGAAAATGACATGAACACCGGCAAATCCAAGCACAAGCGCTGGAGAAGCATATTCTGTGCTACAGAGGACAAACGGGCCCTCAAAGCTGAGAAAGTACCTGACCCTGATGATGAACAGGGTTTCGTTTAAGCCGCAACAGGTTACTTTATGAGATGAAACGGCAAACTGAAGTTTCTAATACAAGCGTCAATTTGAACAGCTGTCTATTCATTTAGCAGCATGAGGCAGTCAGGCCTCTCAGTGACTAATGGACTGATGCATATGAGCTTCGGCTGATCAGCAATTAGTGATTGCAGGTTTCTCACAGATCTGCTGATGTGCTTTCCTGCCAGAATGTGCAATAAAATCAAGGGAATTAATGTAAACTAAGAATGCATTTATTTCATACTGAAATGATACTTCACACAAATGTTTATACACCAACAGTCTATCATGATTAAAGCATATAACAATATTAGGGCTACTTATACTAGAAAGAAAGGTCTGTTTATTCCAGAATACTGCAAACTACTGCTGATGAAAATATATGCAAGTATGTTTCATATTGACGGGTATTATGTGTTAGGAGTATTATTATTTGATGATGCATTTGCATAGATTTGTCCAGTAAGTGTTGCCAGCATGCTTGTTTTGAGTGTTTGACAATATAAGATTTTCAGATTTAGAATAGTTTTTTTTTTAACTTTATGAGCTGATGAGGGCGTCCAAAAGCATTTTGTCATGTTATATCAAAATTAAGAAAGTGGAATTTTGGTAGTTTGTAAATGTAAGAATAATATGAAGCATGTAAGCCACAGGACACTGAGCGTTACAGTGATTTTACTCCACATCGTGTCTAAACCCCTTAGTTTCTATGTATGTGTTGGTGTTTCTGTTCTACCTGTGGCAATTTCACTATAACACAGCTTTGAGTGGCCTATATTTCATATTACTCAAAACATCTTTTTGTTTCTGCTTTTCTTTGAAGAATCTTCTAACAATGTCTTTTAAATCCATACATTCAAAATCCACCCCCCACAGTGTGGCCTTTTTCCCAGTGTGCATGTCCACGTTGGTCATACCAAAATCAGCATGTGGAATAGGAGCTTTTCGTGTGCTCCCAAGTTTTCTATGACTGTTTAAAAGACGGCACCATGCAGTCTTTATCACTGAATGCACTGCGATCAAGCAAGCGCACACATTCACATCGCTATGGAAACAACTATTATTGTTATTATTGTTTAGTAGAGCAGTTCGTATGTGTATCATCTGGAAATTATGAGCGATGGTGACTTTAATGCTGGCAATCTCTAGGCCATTAAAGCAGAGCTGTGGATGCCCAAATTTGAAGTGGATGAAAGAGGAACAACAACAGGGTTTTTTTTTTTTTTTTTGGCAGCTGAGCCAAGAAACACATGCATGAAAACTGTGGAAGTGTATGATGCTCTCTGGGGGATTCTGGTTATTCTGATAATGATACTGACAGGGAAGCATTTTAATAGCATAATTTGATTTTACATCTATTTTGAAACTTTATAAGAATGTTTGTTTGAACGTCTCAAAAGTGATTTTTGTATTTCTCATTAAATATACCAGGGACATGGGACATGACTGTTGTAGCACCTCCTATTGGCAGAATTGGTGAAGTGCAGTAATAATACTGCTGGATTCACACAAATTTTCCATTTATTCATGTTTGATATCTAACCATTTAAAAAAAAAAAAGTTTTCAAACAAGTTTTTTTTTTGTATGATTGAAACAGATTTTTAAACTTGAAAAAATCAAAAGTGACAGAGAAATATGGAAAAAGTTCTGGGGATTCACACAGAGATCTGGAGTTCTGTGCACAACATAATACAACCTGTGAAGGTTTCTGGGAGGTTCCTAGAATGTTGTCAGATGACGTCACAACTTTCTGAGGAATTGCATTTCAATGTTGTGACAACATTGTGGGCACCAAAACAGCTTGTCACAATGTCGTCCCAATTTTTTTCTGATATCTTGTAATAACAAGATTTTTTTCCATAATTATAAGAAGAAAACATACAAAGGGTTCTTTGAGTGTTCATGGTTCTTTATAGAACCATTTTCTTTACTAAAGAACCCTTGAATAACCATTTTTTTAAGAGTGTCAAAACATTCTGCAGTATGTGTTGTGTCCATATTAGGAACTCCGGGTCTAAGATGGATTTCTCTATAGCCAGAATGAAAAAGCTTTTCAAAAAACTTTTAAACTGTTTGTTATAGGAGTTTAAAAAGGCTTCTCCCGTGTGTTCATGGCGGGAATAGCCAATGCAAGTGACTAGAAACTATTTTAACTTTTGATTTTTAACTGTTGAGCTCCATTCATTCCCATTCATTGAGGTCTCGCTCGTGGGCACCCTCTGGTGTTTAGCTGTCCTGTTTTTGATATAACGATAGGAAGTGGCCAGGCTCCTCACATATGCTGCAAGCAGAGCCAGTTTATGAGGAGCCTGGCCACTTCCTGTTCCCCGTTATCTCAAGAACAGGAAAGATAAACAGCAGAGGGCACTTGTGAAGGAGTCCTCAATGAATGGGACTAAATGGAGCTCAACAGCTAAAAACAAAAAGTTAAAATAGTTTCTAATCACTCGCCCAGAAGAATTGCCCGATTTCTTTAATTTTAGAAAGTATAAGGATGTATTTCACTAAAAAAATCAAAGAAACCTCACCTTTATATTTCCTATTTCTACAGCAAAAGGGTTTTTTTGAAGGTTTTTTTTTTTTTTTTTACCAGAACAGCCAAAACTATCGAATTTCTTAATTTGGAAACAAGTGTTGCTGAAGAAATCAGCTTCCTAGAGCATTGATGCATTATTATACTTTATTTACTATATGTTCCAGAGATGTATAGTAAATGCAGAAAATTCTCATCACCTATTAAAAATTGGCTGCAATGAAATGTCTTGCGTTCTTCAGCTGTTACAATAAAAACCAGTTCTTTGACCTGACGAAATAAAATGTGTCAGGTGGCTGCATATAACTAAAGTGTGAAACATTAGTACAGTAATGGCCAAAACAAAATCAGTGGTGTTCATGTAAGACTAAATTACATTTAGATATAGTATTATTATGTCTGAATACGTTATTTCAATCATAAGATGTTTGCACTGGTATGTACTTGCCCTTTATTATTTCCACCTACCTCACACGTGCACCCTGACCATTTATCAGAAACACCTTCCAGAAAAGACATCAGGAATGTCTGAACTGAAAAAAAAAATGCTGCACTAATATAAATAATCATTTTCATATTTTTAGACAGAATTTGATATTAACACTTCTAAACATGTGAGAACTTTTCTTCTTTTTCTACCCCTCGACAAAAGGAAGTTCACTTTAATATCGCCAGTGATATTTACCCTTCCAAAGAATTTCTCAGACTGAGGTTTAATACTGACATGAACAACTGTTAACTCTGTGTCTGCGATATTGAAAACACTGAAGAAATATTCTACACATGTAGTTACTCAAAGGGCTTCTGGGATGAATGCTGTATTTGCCTTTCATCCAAAGAAATTGACAAAGTTTCATTCTAACAGTTTTAAATTTGTAAGAGAGGAACGGACATGGCATCATTTAGTTAATAGCATGTTCATAATTGCAATTTTTTTTCATCTAATATTACTTATTATACTGTTATTAACAAATGCTCTTTATTGAACATGACAGCAGTGGAGTAACTGCCACTCAGCGTTACTGGACAGTGCTACTGAAAAGGCTGAAGGCATATATACTTGTAGCGCCCCTACAGTGGGTCATGGTAAATATAGAAACTTGGCAAAGTGCCCCGTTAGGGCGCCCTGGGTTCCGTTATAACTCTGAACTAATTTATTGCTTATTTATGGATTTTTTCTAGCTTAATGATTGCGAAAGGTATAAACCAAGGGGACAGGAGCTATGCTTAGTACCCTCCTCTGATGAAATACCAGCACTTAGGATACTTAAATGTAGGATGTATACAGCTGTTGGATTTAATGCACCGCAAAGAGACAATATAAACACTCTTGGTGCTCGCGGGGCTCGGAGTGGATAGGCTAGTCGGCTGAGGCGGCTACCAGTGCAGACTGCCCCGATGCCAGTGGAAGTTTGGCCTTTCCAGCCGCACAGACCGCTAACTGCTGATGCTTCGGCGTCGAGCGAGGTCTTCAGTTAACTTGGTTGGACAGTAGAAGGCTCGGCTTGGCTGAGCTGACCAAAAAGTCCAGTAATAGCTATAACTCGAGGCTGGCGGCTAGTCTGAGCTAGGCTAGCGGGCAGTTCAACTTGTTAGCTAAACTGCTACACGTACAAGTAATTACACAACATTACCACCTCTTTCCTGGCATCGCCGCTGTTTTCATGACATCGAGCTGATAACACGCCTGTAACACATGAGCGGCGGATCAGTTTAGCCACAGAATCACCGTGGAACTTTCTCGCTCAGATATTAGTACTACTACTACTACTGCACTACTACTTAGTAGTTTAATCACTTGCAGGTAGTTTGACCGGAGGAGGACGGAACCCCACCCCGCACCCCCACCGGTGAGCCTCCAGAGGTTTCTTCCTCAGCTCTGAGGGAGCTTCTCCTCGCCACTGTCACCCCTGGCTTGCTCTCCTCGTGTTAAAACTTTGTCTTTACTGGATTTCTGTAAAGCTGCTTTGGGACAACATCACATGTAAAAAGCGCTACAAATAAATTTCACTTGACATTTTCAATACAAAACCAGTGGAAGCTGGTGTCCTTCCTCAGCGCCTCGTAAGTTTTCAGTGGTGAAAAGCAAAACACAGGAAAAGGAAATGGGGGAGGGTGGGGTTTACATGTTTCACTCTGTCTTTTCCCCCTTTGCCTAAAAAACAACACCAGGCTAAGGAGGAACTACAGTTTCTGTTGGTGGAGAAACGACAGAGGAACAGGTAAGAGAGTCGTTTTCCAGTTACATGTTTGGTGTTTTGGGAATAATATGTGGGATCTGCAGGACACTTTACAGGGCTGTAATAAACGACGTACAGCACTTCACCACACTCTGTTTACTGTAAGGCATTCAGAGCATGCAGTTCACTGCACATGATGAACTTTTCCACATCTTCAGCCTGACTTCAGCTGAGCTCAGATGGTGTTTTATTTGTTTGATTTGGATCAGATTTATAAAAAAAATGAATTTAAACAAAAAATGAAAACGTCTACTGTGGTGTCGTATCACTTCCAGCCGATCCCAAAGCCTCGTGTGGCACATAACTGCTCTCATTACAGGGTGTGTTCGATTTGCATGTTGGAGAGTAAGTTATTATATAAGCTTCATGAGCCATCAACTAGTTTATCTGGCAGAGGTTGATAACTTTTATAAATCTGTTTTTGGTGCTGTTTGTTTTAATTGCATCTTACATATATTTTTTATTTCTTCTCTTTTTCTTATTGTCTTATAGGTTAGAGCCACCAAGAGCTACCCAGAACTTTCTGCTTATGCCCAGTAAAAATATGCAGCTTAAATGGTGCAGCAGTACATTCCAGCACCTCAGGTCCCATTTAAGGTGGAACGGCAAAAATTTGAACAAAAAGCTGGTGAATAAGAAGCGACTTCAGCCTCATAAAGTCACACGTTAAGAGACATTTTACAAGAAAATACTTTCACTGAATAGTTTCCTGCTGGAGATACGAGAAAAGAGTCTGTAGCTGAGCTGATGCTTAAAGCAAAGAAAAGTGAGTGCATTTTTGTTTATATTTTTAGCCTGTACAAGGACATGAACACACACTGAGACATATTTACAGTCGTGATGGTAAAACGGACATCAAATGATAAAATGGCTCTTCATAACATTTCGGTTGCCGACCCCTGAGCTAATCCTAGTAAGAAACTGTCTGCAGCTCCATCAGGATTACATAATCAACACCAGTCCAGTTCTATGATTGTAGCAAGTCTGTAGTAAAATTGTAGCAAAAATGATCACTATAGCCACACAGACATTTGTAGGTGCTACAGCTATATTTTATAAAACTGAAGCAGCTACAGCTACTAGCTACAAAAATTTGTAGTTAGCTATAAAAACAGTGTGCATTACTTAGCTACTCCCCCATCCCTGAACCTAAGCTACATGAAAATGGCTCATGGACGTTTTTGTTGGTGTTGTTTCTTTATGAATAATTGTACAGTAGGCAGTGTGGGCGAGTTGCACTCAGCATTTTATTGTATATACATCTGTCTTTACTCAAAGCTCTGAATTCTCATTATTTTTGAGCATTCTGAGACATCTTCCCCTTTTTTTCTAGATCCAAAAGTTAAAGTGAAAAAGATGGGAGGACAGATGGGTAGAGGTCCTCGCTCTGGTGAGTTATTCAAATTGTTTATTCTTTATTTGATTACTTTCTTATTTCCACAAGAGACATCTGATTAATTGGCTTACATTCATTTCCAAATAGTGGCCAGTGTAAAGTATGTCTTACATACTTTAACTACATTTGGTTAAATGGTTTACAATGGTTTAACTACATTTATTGTCATTGATGTTTAGTAGGCCCAAACAAAATCTTTAACTTTGCGTATTTAAAGGCTAATTTTCCCCAATAAATGCAGCATAGTGCAGATATACACTATATGCAAACAATATACCAAAAGTATTCTGTTTTCTGTCTTCACACACTTATGAACTTGAGTGACATTCCATTCTTAATCTATAGAGTTTAATATGATGTTGGCCCACCCTTTGCAGCTATAACAGCTTCAAATCTTCAGGGAAGGCTTTCCACAAGGATTAGGAGTGTGTTTCTGGGAATTTGTGGCCCACTCTTCCAGAAGCACATTTGCAAGGTCAGACACTGATTTTGGACAAGAAAGCCTGGCACACAGTCTCTGCTGTTTCATCCCAAAGGTGTTCTATGGGGTTGAGGTCAGGACTCTGTGCAGGCCAGTCAAGTACTTCCACACCAAACTAGCTCATCCATGTCTTTATGGACCTGCTTTGTGCACTGGCGCACAGTCATGTTGGAACAGGAAGGGGCCGTCCCCAAACTGTTCCCACAAAGTTGGGAGCACGAAATTGTCCAAAATCCCTTGGTCTGCTGAAGCATTAAGAGTTCCTTTCACTGGAACTAAGGGGCCGAGCCCAAATCCTGAAAAACAAACCCACACCATAATCCCCCCTCCACCAAACTTTACACTTGGCTCCATGCAGTCAAACAAGTACTGTTCTCCAGGCAACTGCCAAACCGCCGGTCTCCACTGCTCCTGAGTCCAGTGGCAGCGCTTTACACCACTGCATTTGATGCTTTGCATTGCACTTGGTGATGTAAGGCTTGGATGCAGCTGCTCGGCCATGGAAACCTATTCCATGAAGCTCTCTACGCTGTTCTTAAGCTAATCTGAAGGCCTCATGAAGTTTGGAGGTCTCAAGCAGAACACATGCATATAACAATGCTACAAAATGTTGCAGGCCTGTGAGCTGTAATATGGTGACCTTTGTGTTTGTACATTTTCACTAAAAGACCCTTTTAAATGAACCACTTTTATTTTCCCATATGTTTAAGGCTGCAACATTTAATATCAATAATATTGATATTAAACAGTTGTTGGCAAAGAATCATGTTATTGATTAGTTGGCTTGACAACGTTTGCGTCACATGATCGAAGAGGGAAATACATATCAGCAGAGACAAAACAGCAAAAGCTATGAAAACACTTCATGGCTTCTAAAGACAGTTTCCTGTTTGATATGCAATCCAACGTCAGTGGGCAGCACGACTAGATGCGAGTACATGAGAGATTATGCAGTTATCGGCTTGTGCTTTAATGCAGACAGACTAGCCCAGAGATTTTGTTTTTTCTTCTGGGTTTTCATCTCTGATCCATAATAAAACAGAGCTTTAGGTCACTGTGAATTCTGTTTTCAGTATTAATGTGGACTCATTTAAACGTATATTGCGGCAGTTACCACAGAGCATGCTACCTTTCAGGAGCCTAGATGCATACTGTGCAAAAGACCATTCGCAGAGGCTCATGAGAGGAGTGCTCCCCCAGTGAAAAGGGACTGTTGTTGTTTGTTAGTTTGAGATGTGTTTGTGTTTACTGTGTGTTTATGGGCTGGGTGGTAGGTTTAATTAGCCGAGTGAAGTGTTTACCATAGAATGGAATAAAAAAGCATTTTCAAGCAGAAATTATGGCCTCTCCTGACTCTCTTTCTGGACATTGCTACATTTGGTGTCAGAAGTGGCATAGTGCTCAACCCCCCCAATGGCCTGGAGAGGAACGGTTCTACAATGAATTTGAAAGCAGATGGTGAAGAAGGAAAGAAGAATGGAGAGAAGCATTGCAACAGTAGCCAGTGAGAGAAGCAGCGGAGCGGCCAGCAAACGAAATGGAACCAATAAAATAATAAGTAGCAGAATGACCGGTGGCATCTAGCTGGGGCATAGCGGAGCAGAAACGCTGAGGCGACATGTGGGACAAACCAGCTAGCCTCTAAGCTGCTGCCACTAAAGCCAAAACAGCAGAGCTCATCCTTGACAACAGGGCTCAGAAGTGAGTAACACAATGCCATGCAAAGGAAGAGGCTGCAAGGGGGGATGGTGAGACGTCCTCTGAAAGAATATCCCATCGATGGCAAACATCTCAATGCATCTCAATGATGTGCTGGTCCATGTACCAGTGAGCTGGTACTGGTGAGCTGTGTAGCTGTCTGGCTTGGCTTTGTACTACCGGCGCTTTGTGCATTCATGTAATTCAAGGTGCCTGAGGGCCAGGTACAGAGGTGAATCATGACATTACACAAGTACAATTTGCCAGGTGTCTTCATAGTAATGCCGATGCCCTGTCCTGGTACCCATGCACTGCTAAGAATTGCCAACCTGATTACAAAGAACAACCAGTAGAAAAGAACGCTGGTTCCATTGCTCCTTGTAGCACTGCACTTAATGCGTGGATTATTTCACTAAATGGCGTAAGGCATATGCAGTCCTAGACCAGAGTGCAGCCATGACGGTAGAGCCGATTTGTAGAGGAGTTCTTTTGCCAGTTCAGAATGCAGGAGGAGCTCCATGGTGACCAAGGTTGTAACTTCTAGTCAGCAGTCATGTCTGTTTACAACAGGCAGGTCATCTGGAAGACTCCACTGCTCCACCTTCAGGGTGATGGTCTTGTGAAATGTTTTATGTTGACCAACATTTGCCTCTGCTTCTACTGGCTTGCCATTCTGTTATGCAGGAGTCGACAGGGATCACTCCAGCTCTCCTTATGTTCAGCCGTGAGCTCAGTACACTATGGGGCTTGTTTTCAGGAACACAATGGAAAGGACAGCATTACCAGAGTGGAGAATGCCAAGGAGCTCCGCCACCATCTCCTTGCTGTGCACCAGCTGATATCATCTGGAGTGCGTGTGTGGCTGTATGACCTGCACAGGAAAGGGCTTGGCCCCAAGCTGCAGGCCTGTTTTAGTTGCTTTTGTGATCATACATGTGCTCAATTTAAGTAATAGGAAATTTTAAATTTGGATAAGCAAAATACCTTCAACAGTCTCAGGTTTTAAAACTGTCTATAAAGCTATTTCTTGACTTTTCCTTTGATACTAACAGAACCAAAATGAGAATCAACCCATTTTCCCGTTTCTCAATACTGTCTTTGAAATGAATGTTAAATAATGAAAGGATACACTGGCCTATCAATCACACAAAAACTATTTAATTTATTGTTTTATTATTAAATATTTAATTACAAAAAAACACTATACATAAAAGTAGTAATTAAATAAAATTGCATTATTCTTGTAGTAATTTATTTTTGTTTGTTTTAAAGTCACATCAAAGCAACTAAATCATCATAAACAAAGCAGTTTGTTGAAGCCTTTCATTTATTTCAAAGCATTTGAAAAATGTCTTGATGATGTATGTGCTTTATTCTATTTCAGGGTCTGAGCACCACCTCTCAGAACTGAGGATTTTATTAGTGGGAAATGCAGAGTCGGGGAGGAGTTCAGCAGGAAACACCATCCTAAACAGAGAGGAGTTTGAGTTAAAGAGCACTTCTCAGTGTGTGAAGAGACAGAGAGAAGTAGCAGGGAGACACATCACTGTGGTTGAAGCTCCAGGATGGAAAAAGACAAAGCCTGGACTTCATCAACCAAAGCTGCTTCAACAAGAAATGGAGTCTGCTTTGTCTCTATGCTCTCCAGGACCCCATGCTGTACTGTTAGTGGTAAATTTAGACAAGAAATGTGAAAATGTGGATGTAAGTGAACTACAGGAGAACTTAGAGTTACTCACTTTGAGAGTGTGGAGTCACACTCTAGTGCTGTTCACCTGTGGAGACTGTCTGGGAGACACACCTATAGAGAAGTACATTGAGAGTGAAGGGAAGGAGCTTCAGTGGCTGGTTGAGAAATGTAGGAACAGGTATCATGTTCTCAACAATGAGAACAGGAGTGATGACACTCAGGTCACAGAGCTGCTGGAGAAGATAGAGGAGATGGTGGCAGCAAACAGAGGACGCCCTTTTGAACTGGACAGAAAGATTCTACAGGAGGTGGAAGAGAAGAAGAAGGGGTATGACCAGAGGAAATTCCTCAGATCCAAGATGGGTGAGTTCATGGCTTTATCATTTGACTGGTTTTGTGAATTTGCTGCATTTCACAACTTCATGAAAACCACTCAGCTAAAATCTGAGGGGTGAGCTCGAGTCAAATGGCCACCACAGGCTCTGAGCGGCGTGAAGAGCTGAGCAGGTGTGGCCATGCAAAGTGTTTCTCATCCCACAGTTCAGATAAAAAAGGGACTGTTGTTGTTGTGTGGGAGTTGGTTGTATGTAGTTGTGTTTATTAGAGTAATTGTGTCTGGGGAGGGTGGGCTTTGTGGTGAACTACTGGTTAGAACTGTCTACCCTCCCCACATATTGTGTCCTGCATTTCCATTTTCTGTGTTGGGACAGTGCTGTCTGTGCTGGGCATTTCTAGTCTTTCTGAAGACGCGCTGTTGAAGTTCCCGTTCCATAAAGAGCAGTTTCCCACATCTTCTTCTGCCCAACACAAGTGGTTTTATCTGGTTCATGTACAATATGAAAAGTTGTCTCTATAAATCTATACATTTAACATGATGTCACACACTGGAATACCTCTGCAAGATCTCAGTCTAGAAGAAGATTTGGGTTAGCCTATTGACCACGGTAAGTCACGCACAGAACAGGGGTTCTCAAACTTTTCCAGCCCAAAGCCCACCTATGCATAACTTTAAAGCATAGCGGCCCACAGGAAAACTAAAATCAGCTTTCATAAGCACAACTTTAATTTTCTTTTTTTAAACTTAATCACTGAATCTCCAGTGCTCACAGTCCAAGACTGAGGTGTCCTTGAGCAAGACACCTAACCCCCAATTGCACCGTGGATAGGGCTGCCCACCGCTCCGGGCAAGCGTTCTCACTGCCCCCTAGTGTGTGTGTATTCACTAGTGTGTATGTGGTGTTTCACTTCACGGACGTGTTAAATGCGGTGGTGGAATTTCCCCATTTGTGGGATTATAAAAAGTATCACTTAACTGAACTCAAATATTAGCGCCTGAAAAAGATCGGATCGGCCATTCTAGTAGTCTGTGCATTTTTGCAGGCATGTATAAAAACATAAAATGTGTAAAAAAGTGGTAGTGATGTTAAAAGTGGGGAAAAAGAAAAAACAGAACAGGAATGTAGATGTGGACCGTGATTTAGAGCCACAGTCCATAGCATTTTCACTAAAAATACACTTTCCCAAGACTAATTATTTGGTCTGGAGATGTCTCTTTAGTTTTGAGGGATTTTGTTTCTTTGGACTCATTCAAAACCAAAGTCTTTTAACTGGACATGCTCAGCACAATGAATGTGTTAAGATGTGCAACTTGAGCAACATCGTAATTTATAAAAGCTTAAACATTTGTACGATAAAAGGATACATTAAATTCCTGAAGACTGAATCGTGTAAAACATTTTAACATCGCTGTTGTTTTTAAGAGCTTTTAAACTCACATTATAGGAGTTTAAAATGGCACCCATGTACATCCATGACGTCAATAAGCGCGAACAGCCAATGAGGCACTCGGCTCGCCAACCAATCAGCACTCAGTAGCACTATTGCTAGCATCCTGATGCCCAATAGTTTGTTGTAGAAAAAGGAAACATGCAGGTGAGTTTTCTTTGCTGTTTCAGTAAAATAAGTCCTTCTACTTTCTAAAATTAGAAGAAAGTTCAGGGCAAGTGATTAGAAACTATTTTAACTATTTGTTTTTAGAAGTTTAGTTATTTTACCCGTCTGGTGTTTTACAGTCCTATGTTTGTGTTATAATGGGGGAAATAGGAAGAGGCCAGGCTCCTCATAAACAAGCTCTGTTGCTTCCTCCCTCTGAGGACAGGCCTGTGGACCATAGAACCTGAACTTGAGCGTGAACGTGGTTTTGAATTGGTAAGTCAACTACAAAAACTCATACGTTAATAGACGTTTATAAACATCCATATTATCCACATATCCGCTTTTATCTATGTCAATACAATTTCAGTCCTTATGTGTCTTTTTATCTGAGATATTACTGTAATTATATCTGAACTGTCTTAAATACTGCACTGTGTTTCTCTGCTTTTCTGGAGCATTCGTCTCGAAAGGGGTATAAATGTGTAATATCAGTAGTAGCAAATCAAAAACCACAATTTGTATTCAGAGTCCTTTTCTGTCAGAATTCATGTTAGTAATTTACATTACAGGCCCTTGGCCGGTTCAGGGAAACAGAGCGGCCAGCAACGTCCACTGTGGTATTTAGAAGAAGGGAACTTCCTAACACTCAATGAGTTCATGAGCTAAAAACTCTGTTTATGTGTGATTCATTTTCATATTCTTTTTTTCAGGGGCTGAATTTGTGGATGAATACAGGAATATGCTTATTCAGAGAGTTTCCTCAGTGATGGGAATTGCAGACCACCTACAAAGTAAAAAAATGATCCCTGCTGAAATACACGCCAACATTCAGACTGGAAAAACATCTCAGGATCAAATGAGGATCTTGTACAGAGCTCTAGACTCAGGAGGAAGAGCTGCGAAAGAAGAATTCTATGAAATCCTTAAAACGATGATGCCTTCCTTAGTGAGTGAGCTGGAGGCTGGACCCAGAACAGTTGAGTGGAGCTTTTAAGATTAACTTCACTGATTTGAGGGATACATTTCTATAAATATCATTGTGTCTTAAAATGTGTAAGAAAAATTAATCATTAAACAGTTTTTCCATGATCTGATCACATGCATGGGTGAATTTTACCTTTAGGTTGAAGCAAAAGCATGTAAATAAAAGCATTAAACACTAAGGAACCTTCTGACTGGTGCTCTAACAGCTTTAGGGGCAGCAGTGAGTAATGTTTTTTTATTTGAGCTTGAGCTGGTTCTGTCGGTCAGTTGGTAACTAAGCCTAATAAGTATTGACAGCTAGGAGATCAGACAGCTAATCAGTTTGGCCTCTTTAGGCTTGTACTTTAACAGCTGTACACACTGAACAAAAAAGACAAGTGAAAAAGATTTACATGATGACTGATTGTCAGCTAAAGTTTAATGACTGTACAGGATGCTGGGAGTTTTTAAGTAACTGAGCCCCAGTGTGTTTTATTTAGTTGAGAATTTCTGTATTCTTTTAGTGAATAATCAAGTAAATGCACGAATGAAGTTGGCTTTAATATGTATATTAGAAAATGTTCAAGACTTTACTTTAGTCTTACAGTCTTATTTTGTATGCAGCACTCTGTAGAAGTCACACATCCTGTTTCATTTCCAGGCATTTTTTCAGTTAATATTACAAATTCTATGTTTCATTGTTTATTGTAAATATTTACCTATTTTTTTATTTCTTTGTTTGTTTGAAGAGCAATGAAGTAAAAACAAAGAGTGAAGAACACTTGGAGAATAAAATCAAGTACGATCTGAGGTGGGCTTTGAACCACCTGGATGAAGCTGATCTGAAGAAATTCAAGAACAATCTTTGCGATTGTTGGTTAGAGCCTCGACTGCACCACAATGTGAAGAGATTGAGGAACAACATGGACCTGGCAGACCTTCTCATCAATACCTTCACTGCGAGGAATGCTGTGCAAGTGACAATGGAGATCTTAAGGATGATCGGCCACAAACGAATCGCCGAGAGGCTGAAATGGGCCATTGAGCTCAGTGAGTAAACTTTCAGTTTCACTGTTATTCTCTTCAGTTCACCTGATTAGAGGGTAAAAGTTCAACTGTTAGGGCTAAAGGGAGTTACAAATTTCATAAAACTTGAATAATTTTGAGAGTTAATTTCCTAGTCACTGGCTTCTTTGTTGAATTTAGCCTGAAGTGCAGAGGGTCCAAAAATGAAATATCCAATGAACCAAAATATAGTTTGTGCTGAATGTTTGTGCTGTGTCAGAATTCATGTCAGTAAGGTATGGTTGGTGCAGGGAAACAGAGCCACAGTCCACTGTGGTGTCTAGAAGGGAAATCCCCAGCACTCAATACATGACAGACAATTTATTCGATGCTTTGCACTTTGATTCAGTCATCAAAATTATTCTCAGCAATCCACTGAAACAAGAAAACCAAAATATAAAGGAAACATAACTTCATGGAGGCCCAAGGCCCAAAACAACAAACAAAAGAGCCTAATAACAATGAAAGAAATATAACTAACTTAACTAACAAAAGAAAATAAATTACAAAAACACCGATAAACAAAGTCCAACAGATCAAACGAAAAGGGCAGGCCACCCCTACGTTTCCTTTCGAAAAAAGAAACCAAAACTACAATAATGTCTTCACTGGCCTACAGATACCTGTAGGACAGCAAATGAGCAATAACCGGTCTGTCGACTGGCGGGCAGCCAGAGGAAGCGGAACCGTGCGAGGCCGAATAAGAAAAAAAAACGCTCCATATTGCTGCGACATCAAAGGCTTTTTGTAACAGGCGCCAACAGGAACAGCCAATCATATGCCGGGAAAACCGAGACATCAGTCACGCAGCAACAACATCCACCTGAAAACACTTGGAGAGAGAGAGAGAGAGAGAGAGAGAGGGAAAAGGAAACATCCAGACACAGGACGTAACACATGAGTTAAAAACGTTCATGTATAATTCTCTTCAATTTTCTTTTTTTCAGGTTTGTTTAGTTTTTTTGTTGAAGAAAACAGAGAAAAGCTCATTCAGAGAGTTTCCTCGGTGATGGAAATTGCAGACCAGTTAAAGAGGAGAGACATGATCACTGATGAAATGTACAGCAGCATTCAAACTGCAAAAACACCTGAGGAGCAAATGAAGATCTTGTACAGCGCTCTAGACTCAGGAGGAAGAGCTGTGAAAGTGGAATTCTATAAAATCCTTCAAAGGATGGAGCCTCTCTTACTGCATGAACTTGCTGAACACAGTGATATTTTCAGCAGTTACATTTCAACATTAACACAGTCGGACACTAAAGATGTGAGTGCACTGTTCACAATTAGGGTTACAACATGTCTATTATAATAACATCTAATAAATGTAGAAGAAGATAGTAGCAGTCATCCTGAACAGTAAACAGA
This sequence comes from Pygocentrus nattereri, assembly GCF_015220715.1. Lineage (NCBI taxonomy): Eukaryota > Metazoa > Chordata > Actinopteri > Characiformes > Serrasalmidae > Pygocentrus > Pygocentrus nattereri. Next base: position 28,856,558 of record NC_051233.1, read on the forward strand.
CATTTTATGTTAAGTATACCCCAGTGAAACATGTAGTCATGGATCATGAGTCAAATGTTCCTAGACACTTTGATCAACTTTAAAATATAAATGTAAAAATGTTACATTTTACTGTAACACTACTTATTAATCTGCTTTAATCAATCACTGCATTGTTTTATTTTTGAGAAGTAAGACACACCACATGCTGCTCCCATGTAAAGTAATGTAAAAGTGATTACCTTGTTAGAGACACTTGTGTTGATGATGAGCCTAATTTCCTCCAAACATATGAGCTGTGGTATATCTCAATATTATTTCTTCCCTTCTAGGTGATCAAAAAACTTAAGCACCACAAATATATTCACACCACCTCTGACTGCGAGTTAATCCCTGAAAGAAAACACAAACCATCCTGTCACCCTCATGAATACCAACCAACGGTAAACTACAGTATATATGACTACCATAAAGGCTATATATATATCCTGTAAAGTTACTGTACAATGTTTTCTTAGTACAACAGTTTATATATATATATATATATATATATATATATATATATAAACTGTTGTACTAAGAAAACATTGTACAGTAACTTTACAGGAGAAGGACATCTGTCATGAAATTTACACAAAGTAAGGTTTTACTCCAACAGCAGTGATATATTTTTAGATATATTAAGCTAATTCAGATCTGTACCAGGGGTGCCACTAGTTGTGGAAGGGTCTGTACATTTAATGTCCTCAGAAATATCTCCTGAAACATGAACTTAATGGTTGTTTTAACTGGACCTTAAATAAGGGAAGGTGGTCTCTGACTTTTGCTCAGTAGTGTAGTTGCTGTATATCTCTGAATGATAAATCACTGTAGAAAGTTCCTTATTCTAGCTTTAGAATATCTAGAATATAATTCCATGTTTTTTTACTCTAGCTGTCCTTGATGGATGAAGAAATATTTAATCCTGAAACGGTTGAAAAAAGTCAAGGAGACAAGATCACATCCTCATACAGGTAATTATTTCACTATTTTTTTAAATGAGTTGTTTTGGAAATGTTTCCATGTGTTTTCAATCTAAATCTCAGACCCTCAAAGCAGTTCATATATTCCTGCTCCCAAAAGTTTAGCTGGGTGTTGAGTTGAGTCCTTTATTATTTATTATAGCATCAATTTGCAAGATGCCAGCTGTAGGTGTGAGCACAGCAGATTTGCTTAGTAACTTACACCATTATGACTGGCTTTACAGACCTTCTTCTATGTCAGGTTCTTGTCCATCCGTTTGCAGATAAGTTTCACTGTATAAAGTTAGCTTTAGTTGGGCCTGTGTCTTAGTTGTGTGTAGGTGTACTTTGGACAAGTTTTGTTGGTGCAACTGGCATAAAGTCCACTCTGAAAACTAGTCTTACCTATAAATGTCTCATTATCATTGTCCAGTTAAGACCACCTTCGTTTAGACCCTTTGGTGCAATGGATCCAAGGTCCATGTGTGAGGAGCTGGACCAGAAAAACAACTGATCTGGCTTGGGCCCTCAGGTCTAGATTGACAATCGTTCTAAATTTTGACAGGTTTTTCTCTTGTTTTTCAGATTTTTGTGCCATCATGCTGGTCACTTTCAGTGTAAAGTGACTGGTCTTGTGTTTGTGATGGAGGGAGAAGGGGAAGTGCTGTACAAAATAGAGCCCTGGGATACCCAGCAGTTAGATGGTTTGGGAAAGATGACGCGTGCAGGTCCTCTGTACAATATTGAGTGCTGCAAAGGTCCAATCAGTCATCTGCACCTCCCACACTGTGAGATAATTGATGATACTGGTAAGTTCATTTTAACTTTCATAACATTTTATGGATTTTATGGTTCAATTATCAGTAAACCAACTGCATCACAAAACTTGGATATAATCTCTCAAAGGGTCCTCAGGCAGGTGTCGACCACCATCAGGAAGTTGGGAATAGTGGGCTAGTAAATTTGGGTCTGTGTAGTGTTTTTCTGGGTTATTTGCTGCTTGTTTGTTGATTTGTTTTTTTTTACCTTCAAGATGCACAGATTGGCAGAAGAAAGCTAATTTGGAATAGACAGATAGCGTAAAGTCGGTGCTGCTTGCAGAAAAAAAAATACTTTGTTGTTGCTTCTTGAGTGGCTGGTGTATCTCCTTTGGGGCAGAGAGGCATGCATGTATTTTTTCCTCATTAATAATCTGAAAGATCAGAACAGTCCTACAACAAAATGTCTTATATTGTTACCATAATGCATGCTGTATGTTTTACACAGTCCTGCTTTATCCTGCCAAAAGCTTTTAAACATGCAACTCCGACAAATGTAGTTACTGTTGTGTGAATATGGAATTTAATCATGTAGATGAAATTACACAAAAATTAGCGCCTCCAAAATAAAACCTTAAAATTCAGTAAAGATTCTTATATCTTTTTGTTTTTTCTCATTTCAGAAGAGAATAAGGTCAAACAGGCTGTGGCACATTTCACTGATGATAATGTAGAGATCATTACACCCCTGCAAGTGACATCCACACATGTGATCATACGCATCCAAGGTCTCTCTCTCCTTGGAATCATAAGCGATCTACGAGATCTACTATTTAAGCCTCATCTCATCAATGCCCAAGTATTACTCTTCTACAAAACACTGGCGGTCACGCAAAGTGTAAATATACTATACATCCACCTGTTGCCTGGAAACATACCAACTGACGAGGTAATCTGCTTTAATCAATCACTGCATTGTTTTATTTTTGAGAAGGAAGACACACCACATGCTGCTCTCATGTAAAGTAATGTAAAAGTGTTACCTTCTTAGACACTCCTGTGTTGATGAAGCATAATTTCCTCCAAAATATGATCTAGGGTATAGTTTTTCTGAGTATTGGTTTTCTGATAAGTTTGGATCTTAGTGATATTATTTCTTCCCTTCTAGGTGATCAAAAAACGTAAGTCCATCAAATATATTGAGACCACCTCCAAATGCCAGTTGATCCCCGGAAGAAAATACAAACCATCCTGTCACCCTCATGAATACCAACCAACGGTAAACTACAGTATATGTGACTACCATAAAAGCTATATGTGTATATATATATATATATATATATATATATATATATATATATATGTATATATATATATGTATATATATGTATACACACGTTTACTTTAGACATTTTGGAATAGTCTGGTGTTCTTTGATTTTTTTTTTTGATTTTCCACTAGGTTGAGACATTTGATATTGACTTACACCTCACGTCTCTCAACTTTCATGCCACATTTGAGGTGTTCCTTGACTGTGAAACTAAGAATGCCAGAATAGGTCTTTTGGATGAATATGGTCGGGAGGTGTGGGAGCCCCGACGTGTCTTTCTTACAGGTAGACAAGTGTTAACACATTGTTTGTACACTATTTTAATGTTGTATAAACTTGCGTTTTTTTTTTGTATGAATTTGTGATCTTTCTACAGCAGATACCAGTGCAGAGGCAACCTCACCCAAAGTGGCGGCAGGTAAGACTGTCTGATTTTCTGAGTTTTACAACAGATGATGTCACTGGCATGTGCATGAAAATAGATCTTCTGAAGGCACAGTAAAAAAGTCTTACAGTGTACATTATTTAAGTGTCGTTCTGATGTTTATTTGTGTTTCAGCTGTTAAATTTGTGGATGAACACAGGCCAGCGATCATTCAGAGAATCTCCTCTGTGAAGGAGATAGCGGATGATTTACTAAGCAAGAAAATTATTAGTGAGGAAATGAACAATAAGATCAGAGGAGAAAAAACATCTCAGGATCAAATGAGGATCTTATATGATGGTCTCAACTCAGGTGGAGCAGCTGTGAAAGCAGAATTCTATGAAATCCTTAAAGTGAAGCTACAATCATTAGTAGATGAATTGGAAGCTGGATCAAGCAAGACCCAATGAATCAACCACACACTGTATCTCAAGATCTACCTGAGATGTAGTTTTTGGTAAACAGGACTACAAATGGGGCTCTGCAAGCAGCTAAATTGCTGTTTCCCCTCCGTGATAAATGATGCTGCATATCTTATCTGTGATAAACAAGTGTCCTTTAGTTCTTACACTAATTAAACAAACCAATCTAGAACTTGAAATGTGTTCTGAAACGTTCCAGTTAACCGTTTTAAGTTCTTGAACGGTGTATATATGCAGGAAATAGCTATTACAATCATCATTATTACAGTCTTATCTTATTGTGGCATTAGTCATGCCTTTGGTATATTTACTTTGTGCCAAATAAAAAGTGGGTTTATGTTTAATTTGGGTTTTTAATTAAAAGGGACTCATAACCATTTTGGAGGAAGATTGGTGGAGGAAGCTAGTGGGCACTTTTGTTTTTAGGTTCAAGCTAATGGAGGGTGTAGCTGGTAGCAGGAAAGCTAGTGCTAGCTTGAGCCTCAGTACTTTTTATAAGCACAAGCGCTGGAGAAGCATAGTCTGTGCTACAGAGGACAAACGGGCCCTCAACGCTGAGAAAGTACCTGACTCTGATGATGAACAGGGTTTGGTTTAAGCCGTAACAGGTTACTTTATGAGATGAAACGGCAAACTGAAGTTTCTAATACAAGCGTAAATTTGAACAGCTGTCTATTCATTTAGCAGCATGAGGCAGTCAGGCCTCTCAGTGACTAATGGACTGATGTATATGAGCTTCGGCTGATCAGCAATTAGTGATTGCAGGTTTCTCACAGATCTGCTGATGTGCTTTCCTGCCAGAATGAGCAATAAAATCTGGGGAATTAATGTAAACTAAGAATGCATTTATTTCATTCTGAACCGATACTTCACACAAATGTTTATACACCAACAGTCTATCATGATTAAAGCATATAACAATATTAGGGCTACTTATACTAGAAAGAAAGGTCTGTTTATTCCAGAATACTGCAAACTACTGCTGATGAAAATATATGCAAGTATGTTTCATATTGACGGGTATTATGTGTTAGGAGTATTATTATTTGATGATGCATTTGCATAGATTTGTCCAGTAAGTGTTGCCAGCATGCGATGTTTTCAGATTTAGAATAGTTTTTTTACTTTATGAGCTGATGAGGGCGTCCAAAAGGATTTTGTCAGTATATCAAAATTAAAAAAGTGGAATTTTGGTAGTTTTTAAATGTAAGAATAAGTATGAAGCATGTAAGCCACAGGACACTGAGCTTTACAGTGATTTACTCCACATTGTGTCTAAACCCCTTAGTTTCTGTCTGTGTGTTGGTGTCTCTGTCTTACCTGTGGCCGTTTCACTATAACACAGCTTTGAGTGGCCTATATTTCATATTACTCTTACATTAAACAGTGATCAAAACATCTCTTTGTTTCTGCTTTTCTTGGAAGAATCTTCTAACAATGTCTTTTAAATCCATAAATTCATAGTCCATCAATGTCCCCTGCCCAGCTGCATGCCAGCATCATTCTATTATATTTATTGTTGTGTCCAGCTCTTTGGGCCCTCCACAGTGTGGCCATTGCAGGTGTGCATGTCCACGTTGGTCATACCAAAATCAGCATGTGGAATAGGAGCTTTTCATGTGCTCCCAAGTTTTCTATCACTGTTTATAAGACGGCACCATGCAGTCTTTATCACTGAATGCACTGCGATCAAGCAAGCACACACATTCACATCGCTATGGAAACAACTATTATTGTTATCATTGTTTAGTAGAGCAGTTCGTATGTGTATCATCTGGAAATCAGGTGGACATTATGAGCGATGGTGACTTTAATGCTGGTAATTTCTAGGCCATTAAAGCAGAGCCATGGAGGCCCAAAGTCTTGGAATGATTCTGGATGGCCAGTTATCTGGATGTACAACATCCAGAGGATTCAACCCTTTCTGACTCAAAGGGCCACCCAAGTACTCAATCAGACTCATCTCAAGGCTTAATTACTGCAATTCACTCTTGGCTGGTCTTCAGTAATTCAGTAGCACGGCTCGTCTTCATTACGTTCACTCATGTCACCTCACTGCTGCGCTCCCTTCACTGGCTTCCTTTATCTGCGTGCATCAGATTTGCCTACAGAGCCATAAATGGACCAGCCCCTCACTCTTTAATGGTACTGGTCAAAACTCAAGACTGTACCTCAATTCCTTTGAGCTTCAAGTACAGCTTGGCTTGACCCGCCATCCTTCAAGATGTATGGAAGACAAGCATCAAGACTTTTCTCTGTGCTGTTCGAACAGCAGCGTCTCTCACGGTCTTCAAACACAGACTGAAGATGCATCTAATCTTAGATGTACCTAATAAAGTGGCCAGTGATATATTGCAAGTATGAATAATTAATAACAAACAGAAACAAAATAAGTTTTTAAGTTCCATACTAAATGCAATTAAAGTTGTTTGAAAGTGCACTCAAAAGCAGAACTCAATTCATTTAATAGCTGTATAATCACAGCTTAATTACAGTTTAAATACACTTAAGTTTTCATATGTTGTTCCAAAATAATCTACCTAGTATTTATTAAAACATGTTTAAAATATAAAAAAATGAAAGTATGTACTTTTCATAGTAAACAAACTTGTAAATGCTTAAATACATTACATTAGTATTTCACAGCAGTTGCAGCTGAACAATTCTGAAGGCAGGAGGTGCTGCAACTCAGGACATGAGCCTGCATGCAACGTTACAAGGAAATACCAAACCACAGAAATGCCAGCATCAATTAATCTACTGCTTTACCAGATGCAGTTGTCAAAGAACCACCTTCCTCTGTGGCAGATATAAGGGTAGTTAAACAGAGGCTATGACAGTTCAGCTGCCTCTGTTTGACATGCATGTCTGGAAACCCATCCATTCACACATTCACACGTACTGCTTTAAAACATTTCCTCTCTCTGCAAATCAGATCTAAAGTTTCTGGATCATTGGAGGACGTCACATACACGACGCATAATGGGTGAGGAACTGAACTTTTTTATTTCCACTCCACAATAATTTGTTTGCTTTTATTTGCATCTGTTTTTACTTCATGTCATCGGTTTTAAGATGTCTCAAAAATGTATTTGCAACAATGAGCCGAGAGGAGGCCTGATATTCAGATATAGGTTGCAAACTAGAAAAATATGACTTGGTAATTGAGATGGTCATGTTCTTCACTCTGATATGACGAGATGAATCACTACTTTTTAGGTTTGATGGTATTAAAAATGATATGGTAACTGCAGTATAAAGTTTTTAAATGAATATGTATGGATTTTATAATTGGCCACTTTCCAATGCTGCATGCAGCCTTCTGCAAAAAAAAGGTTTTGAATTAGATCAGATCTCCTGAGCAACTGAATTCCTCCCAGACTGTATCCTCAGTATTGATAGTAGAATTAGCAATAACACGGCCATACCAGAGCTAAACCGGACAGAAAATACACAAAACTGTCCAGTGGACATGCAATTACAGATACAGTTGCACATACTGAAGTAGTACATGGTCTGCTGGAAATCATTAGCAGTAAATAGGCCGGGTTAACAGCTGTGACCTTCATTTTCCTGTGTTTTCTTACTGTTGATGCACCTACTGCCCTTGAGCCACAAACTATGTCTAGATAGGGTTACCCCCCTCCCCACCCTCCCAGTTAAGCTATGTTTAATTGGCTATAAACATGCTGATGGGATGGTAGACAAACCTTTTATTTACTATTCCTCACTGCCATTATTTCTTTTTAGAGATATTTGATTTGCATAAGCTGCATTTAATTGTGAATGAAGATGAGAGAGATGTTGCTGTTTCATGAGCTTTGAATGGTTAGGCATTTTAATTCTGGCTGAGAAATGAAGGCGCCAATCAAGGCTCAGGATACAGCTATTCCCAGGTGTCAGGATTGTTTTCCCTCTCTGATTGTCTTCTGTGCTGTGACTTCCTTACCTGATAAAATGGATTAACCTTTTATGTGTTGATGTATGATCTCTATTTGTCTCTTGTTTACCAGCCTCCACAATCTCTGCCACTTTCTGTAAGACTCAGTCATGTCACCATCTATACTGATCTTGTATCAATGCAATCTTAATGCTAAAAGGAATGAGTTGAAGGGCTGAATTTGGGGCATTGCAGAGTTGGCAGTTGTTCTCAGAGTTTAATCAGAGGTTGCCAGGGGCTGGCAGGGTGTTGTAGGTGTACCTTGATGTGGAAACTGAGCCCGACTTGTGGTATCTTCCACATGTCATTACAGCTTATCACTCTATTAACATCTCCTTCCTATATTGTCCATTTACCTCGCGGCTGCTGCTTAACTGCTTTGACCATGTACTGCTCCCCTTCCACCCTTACTACTTCTGATATTAGCTCTTTTCTCTTCCTGTGTGTGGCTGATGACCACACCACTGCAGCTGTTCCACACCCTAGAGCAGTCCTGCCTGACTGGGTCCTGCCAACAACCACCTGGTCCCTCAGTCTGCTGATGCTCAGAATACTTGTGACCTGTTTTGGGTGTGGGCCTTTTGTTACATACTGACTGATCTAATGACTCTCAAAGCTCTTAAACCAAACTTGCCTTCTCTTGTGTTTGATTGGCTTCAGTGGCAACTTCAGATTAAGTGGAAATTGAAGTTGTCTTCAGTACCATGGATGATCGATGCCATGGATAATCTCGCACAATTTCAAGGGCCATATCAGGTGTTGGTACCGGGTAAACTGAGATTTTGAGATTTTTGTTGCTCCTCAGGTTTCAGATGGGGTGCTGCAGCAGTAGTGGGATTCTTTCTCCAATTATAAAGGAGAAGGTCTAGCTCCTTTATAAAGAGGAGATTAGTTCTTCAAGCCTTTTCAGGAGCCATTCTGTGCAAGCTGCTATCTGGTGGAAATATCCATGTAGGCCGAGGGTGGCAATTTCTGGCCTGATTGTGACCTTATACCTTCTGTTTACCTCCGATTAAGATGACTTCAAAGGCTGCTGTGAATAGAATTTGGGGAGACTGAACAGCCTGTTCCTATGCCTTTCTCAAGCCAATGCTACCTGTTACATCTGCTGTGGTGTATAATGTATCTGTAAGTCACTGAAGTAACTAGTTATACCACTTACTTACTGTCACTCCACTTGGGAGGTAAGATGTTAAACTGAGAGAATGGATTAGCAAGACAAGGCACTTGCCCTTGTGAGCTGAGTGGGATTTTCTTTCCAGGGTTCTTGGTGTTGTCCCCAACTTCTTCCCCGGTGAAATCCAACTTCCCATTCTTCTTCTCCTACAGAAGGCCCTGGGCATACCTTGCCTTGTCCTCTTCTTGGTTTCTGCACTTTTAGATCCTCTATGCCCTTGTCAGGTCTGCCCTCCTCAGCTCTTGTGTCCGCATGTGTCTCCAGGTTCTCCTAAGTGTCAGCCTCATCTTTGAAAGCTCCAGAATTTCCCTTTCTTTCCAACCCATCATCGTGGATGACCACTTAAATTTTTATGCAATCTCTCTACATTTCTTGGCATTCCTTATAAGGCTTACTTTTGGCCATTTGATTATACTTTGTTGAGTTGAGTTCTTGCCTCACTTCTATTGTTTAATAGCAGGTTCAGCAGCACTTTTGTGGGGATCTGGGATTAGTTTATAGTGAACTTAGAGTGTTTTTGGGCACAGTTGATCTGTGTTGTATTTGCATCCTAGGCAGGATTCTTTATAACAATAACAAAATTAGGGCATCTAGGGATATTTCAGTATCTCCAATAGGGCCAGCCTTAGCTCTCTTGTACTCGGAACATCCAGGTTCCCATAAACCAGGACTTGGCTAAGAATTATGGTAGTGACAATGCTTGATTATAACAACTCATATCTTGTATGCAGATCACAATGTATTTTGCATATTAGGGTATGGTTTCATTAAACATGTAAGTCAATAAAACCTAGCTGTACTTCTTTAATTGCCTGTAACTACCTGTCCTTTGTTTTTTTCATTAACAGAGAACACCAGGGATCTGAGAATTGTTCTGCTAGGGAGCATAAATTCTGGGAAGAGTTCAGTGGGAAACACCCTCCTGGGCAGAGAGGAGTCTGAGTTAAAGAGAACTGCTCAGTGTGTGAAGAGACAGAGAGAAGTAGCAGGGAGACACATCACTGTGGTTGAAGCTCCAGGATGGTGGACAGATACACCTGTAAAAGAGAGCACTGAGTTACTAAAACAGGAGATTATGCTCAGTGTGTCTTTGTGTCCTCCAGGGCCCCACACTGTACTACTGGTCATACGTTTGGACACCATGTTTAAAGAGGATGAAAGTGCAGTATTATTGGGACACCTGAATCTTCTCACTGATTCAGTGTGGAGTCACACTATAGTGTTGTTCACGTGTGGAGACTGTCTGGGAGACACACCCATAGAGCAGCACATTGAGAGCGAAGGGAAGGAGCTCCAGCAGCTGGTTGAGAAATGTGGGAACAGGTATCATGTTCTCAACAATGAGAACAGGAGTGATGACACTCAGGTCACAGAGCTGCTGGAGAAGATAGAGGAGATGGTGGCAGCAAACAGTGGACGCCCTTTTGAAATGGACAGAAAGATTCTACAGAAGGTGGAAGAGAAGAGGAGAGCAGAGGGAGAAAGGGCTAAAGAGAGGATGATGATGGTGGAGAAACAGAGAAAGGACCTCAGATCACTGACTGGTATGTTGGTTTATAGGAAGGACTTATTTTTGCACAGCCATTTTTGTGAATAATTATGTTAACTGCCAATCACTGTTACAGAATAAGTAGAAAGATTTGCTTAAAAGTTTTGTGAATCTGCTTTTTATGTTCTAGGATACACACCTCATCTCTCAGAGCTGAGGATTGTTCTGCTGGGATACAGATATGCTGGGAAGAGTTCAGCAGGAAGCACCATCCTGAACAGAGAGGAGTTTGAGTTAAAGAGAACTTCTCAGTGTGTGAAGAGACAGGGAGAAGTAGCAGGAAGACACATCACTGTGGTTGAAGCTCCTGGGTGGAGTAATAGGGCTAAAGAGGAGAGCACTGAGTTACTGAAACAGGACATAATGCTCAGTATGTCTCTGTGTCCTCCAGGACCCCACTGTCTCCTGCTGGTCATTCGAGTGGACATTGTTTTTAAAGGACATGAGGGACGCATATTAAACGGATATATGAAGCTTTTTAGTCAGAGAGCTTGGAGTCACTCTATAGTGCTGTTCACCTTTGGGGACTATCTGGGAGACACACCCATAGAGCAGCACATTGAGAGTGAAGGGAGGGCCCTTCAGTGGCTGGTTGAGAAATGTAGGAACAGGTATCATGTTCTCAACAATGAGAACAGGAGTGATGACACTCAGGTCACAGAGCTGCTGGAGAAGATAGAGGAGATGGTGGCAGCAAACAGTGGGTGTTATTTTAAAATAGGTAGAAAGATTCTTCAAAAGGTGGAGGAGGTGAAGAGAGCAGAGAAAGCAAGACCAAAAGAGAAGATGAAGGTACAGAAACAGAGCAAGAATATCAAAGCAAATATCGGTAAGAATTACTAATAGTCTCCAGCTTAAAATGACACTTTTGTGTGTTTAAAGACAAACAATATATGATATAAAGTGTTCAGAGTATGGACTTTGTATAGCTGCATGCATATTCTGTCCCTCCCTCAGCTTTTACAGTAATTGTGATAACATTTCAGCAAATGAGTCCATAATGTGACAAGATATGCTATTTGAGACAAGCATGAATTATTTTCAGCATGAACCTTTTCCATTGAATATACATGTGCAAAAAACATCTTGAATGACAGAAGCAAGTGCTATAAAATGAAAATGTGAAGTTAATACGTTGCTGGCATTGTGCAATCTGTACCTTTGTAGTAAGAGGAAAAGAGAAAATCAACTACACATGCTTACTCATCCTTGGACCCTGACAGTACTATCAATTTCCATAGACTCATCCCTCTGTTCTGGCTACGGCTCTCCAACCTCAGTGAAGATTCCAGGGAAGCATGGAATGAAAAAGTGAGTTTTTCAGTTATTTTTTAGCAGATATTTTAAAGAAAGTGAAAGCTGTTTGTATAAGTATCCAAAACTCTGCCCCCTTGAAGCTTCAAGCCTTCAAACTTTTAACGCCTGCTTTGTACCTTTCATTCTTGCTTGCACAGAAAATCAAAGGAATGATCTCAGCAAAGGAGTCACATTTGAAAACATCAGGAGACATTATTCTGAATGCTTAGTAGAATAGTAAAACATTTAAGAGAAGGCATGCAGAGTCTGGAGATAACTAGAGCTTGAACAAAACGTTGTGTGGCTTCTGCAGCCAGAAAGGCTTGTATTCTCCAGATGCTTTGAAGTAGGAATCGTCAGGATCTAAGGGGAAGAAGTTTAATGATCGAAGTTGATCCTCCAGCATCACTCCAAGGTTTCTGATGGATGGTGAAGGAGGCAGTAGTGACAGATGAGTCCAGTGTAGGGAAGGGCCCTGAGTAAAAGGCAGGTTGTCGACCTGTCTTGTCCAGATTCAGTTTCAGGTGTTGAAGAATATCAAAAAGGTACTTTCTGTAAAGGGTATATATCTAACAATGTTTGTAGTATGTAGAGGCCTTGAGTAGACTAGCATGATGGAATATGTTAAAGAGAAAAATAAGAATTGAGCATTGTGAAGTCCTCCTCAATGTTCTTCCCTGTTGGACTCCTATAGGTAGGTTGTAGCTCTAGTAGTACTTTCACAAAGAAATCGTACCAGAGCTAATAGGTTGATCTGTGGGAGCCAATGAGTGAGAAAATGTGTCGGAATGAAGACTCTCTCTATGCAGAATGGCTCAAAAATATTTGTATTCTAGATTTATGAACTCAGAGTCGCCAACCAGTGAAAATATCTGCTTGGGTGAGTTATAATCAGACTTTTAAACGTTTGTTTTAACTCAGAAATGCTGCATTAACCATGTTTAATATGTAATGTCTCCTCTTAATGCTGATTTGTAGCTCTGTAAAGATGCATGTAAACATCTCTGTCGAGACGCAAGGAACAGGGGCATAGCTAGAACTTTTAGGGTGGCACTCTCGTAGGGAAAAATCTATCAGTCATATAGTGTTATTGTTTTAAACTGACATAAATCTGTCCAAGTACTACCAGAAGTAAATGAAAAGACAAAGCTGTGTTGATGTAACATATTTTAGTCATTGATGAGGAAAATATGCATTTGAATAAAGTTAATTAATTAAAATTTTTAATGCACAACTTTAACTTTCATACAGGCAGACTAAAGAAGTTATTAATTTAGGCTACCCTCACTACATCCTGTACTGAAGGCTAATGATTAGGAGGCAAGCGAGACAGCACTGTATAAATTAATCTGCAACACACGCATGTCTTCTGTAAAAAGCAATTAGTTAGCATGATAAATGATTATAGTTGACTCATTTTTGATAGTAAACTCATCTCACCATCACATAGCCTACTTCATAATGTAGCTCACAGAGCAGCATTGCTGAAGGGACCCAGTGCACAATCAGTCTCCAGTTTGCAGAGCTAATTGCAGTTACATATGCTAGCTGTTAAATGCAGGGTCATCATACTCCACTATGCATTATGCAAATCTGCAGAGCAGCTGATTGTGTGTCTGGTAGATTTGGGATTGGGACAAGACCCAAACAATACTAGACTAAAACTGGGAACTGGAAGGGTTGGTTTACCTGTTCAGTCATTTCCCTGCTGGTGACCATCATATTTGAACTTTGAACGTCCTGACACAACTCACCTGAAATTTGAACAAAACATTGCCATGCTGTTTGTGTGCTAGACTCGGCCTTGTCTTGTAGATTTGTGATGCAGACTCTATGTAGATAACGCCTTATGTATGATTTTTTTTGCATACGGGAAGAATTCAAGAGTTTGGGCAATGAAAATGTGAGTCACCATCATCATTTTGTTTATTATAGTGTAGTATTAAGTGTAGTATATATAGTAAGCATTAATTCATCTACTGCTCTACACTTCAATAGCTTGGAGTCCCTGAAGTGTTTATCCCTGAAATAACTGAAGGCTTGGTGATTGAAAACAACAATTCATTCAGGTACTGTTTTATCTAAATTACCTATATACCACTTGGTTAAAATATTGCATATATTAAACATGCTTACCCCAATGCATCTTCTGCTTTGCAGGTTTCAGTGCCCTCATGCTGGTCAGTTCCAGTGCAAATTGACCAGCCTTGTGTTTGAGATGGAGGGCAAAGGGGAGTTGCAGTACAGAATAGACTCCTGGGATACCCATGTGTTGGATGGTTTAAGTCAGATGAAGCCTGCAGGTCCTCTGTACAGTATCGACTGTTTTGAAGTTTGGGTCAGTCATCTGCACCTCCCACACTGTGAGATACTTTCAGGTATGTTATTTTCGATAATGAAATAAAGAGGCTCTAGTCAGTCTTGAAGCCTTGAATTGATTCCATTTATATATAAAGAGGATAACTGCAATGATTGTAAGAGCAAGTTAAAGCATCAAATTTGTGTTTGAATAGACTGTAAACATTGCCCTTGCTGTTTATGTACTGCAGAGGGAAACCAGTCTGAGCTGGTTGTGGCACATTTCACTGGTGATAATGTAGAGGTCATACAGCCACTGAAAGTGACAAGCACACATGTGATTATCAGTATCCAAGGCCTTTCCCTCCTTGGCCTTCTGAAAAACATGTTCTATGCTGGTCCTGTTGGTGCTCAAGTCTTACTCTTCTATAAAGAAATCACTGGAAAGCAAAGCAGGAAAAAACTACACATCCACTTACTGCCGTGGAATGTGCCATATGAAGAGGTAATTTTAATATCTGCAAATATCAGTTATATTTCTGGCCTGCATTGCTCATGAACAATGGTGAATGTCTTTGTTTTATCTTAGTACATGAGCAGGAGCACAGTTACGCATTTAAATTATGCCTTTTAATTTCTAAAACGTCTTGCCTTTCAAGGTAGAGAAAAGGCATAAGAGCAGTACGTACTATGACACCAGCTCCACATGCCAGCTTACCCCTGGTAGAAAATACAGACCATCCTGTGACCCTTACAAGGCCCAGCCAAAGGTAATCTACCATCCAGTTGTAAAGAAAGTTTTGTGTCCTCAAAGACATTCTAGCATTCTGTATCCTTGAGTTCAGCAGCTATTTTTCCTCTAGAGTGCCACATTCGAGTGTGACTATGGCCCAAACTATCACCCCACATTTGTGGTGTTCTTTGACACTGAAGCTTTTACAGTAAGTCTTTTGGATGAAGATGGCCTGGAGGTGTGGGAGCCACATGATGTATGTCTTTCAGGTAAAAATGACCATTTTCCTAGTGACAGCAAAGCAAAGCAGTGAAGCTTTTGGTTAAATTGTATCAGAAAAGGGTTTATTACTTGAAGCTTTTAAACCCAGTGCACATAAAAAAAAACTGGAGGTTAAAAGCATTAATAGCAGAATAGCAGTCCAAATCTTAAGCATCCAGTGATTTAAAAGAATGTGATTTCTTTCTAGAGCAATAAAGGTAATTAGTAGCACAACTATGATCCCGGGGTGTTCAAGTATTCAATTCAAGAGTTTTATTGTCACAGCACAGCAGAACAGGCAGTTATACTGTACAATGAAATTCTTATTTTGCTGTTCCTCCATTCACCAAATACAGTATAATCTTAATATCTGAAATCTTAGAAGAAAATAGAAAAAATAGAATATAAGATTAACACTACAAACAAAACAGTTCCTTCACAGTAAAGGTGGGGGCTTTATATATAAAATCTAAGTCAAGATATGTGCTTGGTATCAGCATGAAACCATGGAAACCCAGTCTAGTTCGCTCATTCTGAATCAGTTTGTAAAGCAATCACATGGCTGTGTCCCACAAAAAGCTTTGAGTCCAGAGTCCACAGCAAGGTGTGTTCCAGTGGCTTTTCCACATGGACACAGTTCGACATCCATCCATCCATTTTCCAAGCCGGGGGGCGGGGGGGTGCTGCTGCTGTAGTCTATCCCAGCATCATCGTCATCCAGCGGAAGGCAGGATACACCCAGGACAGGTCACCAGTCCATCGCATTGGCGCTCACACACGGGGGCGATTTCGCATATCCAATCGGCCTGACTACATGTCTTTGGACTGTGGGAGGAAACCCACGCAGACACGGGGAGAACACGCAAACTCCACACAGAGAGGACCCCGGTCACCCGGCCAGGGAATCGACCCCAGCCCCGCCTCGCTGTGAGGCGACAGCGCTACCCACCACGCCACAGTTCGACATGAAAAGCTTAAAAACAGGGCTCAGTCTGGTTTTTCGGCACATATAGCTAACCATACTCAGGGCCACAGAACCATTTGAGAGCTAAGTTAACTGATTGGTGGTGGAGTGACAAAAAAAAAAAAATCGGACCTGTTCTCTAGTGCGTCAAGCTGCAGTCTACTAGGCTAAGCCAACCTGGGTGTACGGTGCCTCCCACCCAAATATGGAATAAAGAGTCATATCTGAGAGCACAAATTTGAATGACAGGGGGTGACGTGACAAAGATGAAACAGAATTGTTCAGTGGTGCTTTTAGCTGGACCCTGCTTTGCTAGCTAATGCTAGCATAGTTAGCAGACTACACATGAAACCCACCACAGTAAAGGCTGTTTCAGTAACGAGTGCTCAAAGAACCACCCTTTAAGAGGACAAAGAATCTGAGAGCATGCCTAGAGGTTTTGGAGTGATACACCGAATCAGACGTGTTTGGTGTGTATGTAGCTATTAGCCTGTTAGCTGTTAGCCACTCCTTTATGTAGTTCTCTTGGGTATTTCCTGGTTCTGGTGTAGCGGTACAACAGATGGAAAAAGAAACGATGCTGAAGCGATGGTGAATGGGGGGAGGTTAGAAAGTTCTAGACAATAAAACTTCAGTTAACTGGTTATCGTGATGTGGGGTTTCTTGCTTATTTACATCTTCTTTAACATGTTGTATGAATAGGCAGGTAATTGTCTTCAGCTGTAGGTGCGATATCTCTATATTTAAACAGACTGCTGATTGATTTTAGTTGTGCCAATTCACAATATTTGAGGAAGGCACGGTTAGCTTTGTCTGTGAGCCTAGCACCAGCCCTCGAAGAGGAACGAGTGGTGCTTTTGTCACGATGGCCTTAGTGAAATCTAAGATTGTGCTCGTCAGTTGATTTATAAGTACATATTTTCTGAAATAGTGTGTCATGAGGTTGGAGACATGGCTGCCCACACTACTGGAACAGGATGTAACCTAAATTTTTGACATTTCTGAAATAACCATGGTTCTAGTTCATTTAGGTAGTTTGAGTTTTTCATTTCATATGGTTATGTGTGTCTTTGCATGTTGAAAATGTACAAAAATATGAATTTTTTGCCTGTGAAAAAAGAACACAATGACATTCATGACCTTTATAAATCCAATTCTGGTTGGTTTTCTTAATCAAGCTGTCTGACATGCACTAATCTTTTGGTGTTCTCACCGTGTCAGCTCACAATACAGATGCAGCCCTAATTAAAAGGATGAAAGGTACAGTATGACTTCTGTTTGTAATCCTTTGACGCTTGTAAAGATACCAATTAAATGATTATTTGAGTGCCACCCACACAGCTAGTAGACATGCTGGAGGATTGACTCCCAATAACAGGCCAACTTTGCATGCGCAGCAGTAACTGGTGCCAGAGCTAACTGAGCCATTTTTACTGTTTGCATTTCAGCTGCTGAATTTGTGGACGAACACAGGGAAAAGCTCATTCAGAGAGTTTCCTCAGTAATGGAACTAGCAGACTCTCTACAAAGCAAGAAAATGATCGGTGATGAAATGTACAATAACATCAAAGTTGCAAAAACATCTCAGGAACAAATGAGGATTCTGTACGAAATTCTTCAGTCGGGAGGAACCGCTGTGAAAGCAGAATTCTATGAAATCCTTAAACTGAAACTAGCTTTCCTGGTGGATGATCTGGAGTCTGGACCCAGAAAGGCTTAGTGGACATTTTGTCCAGAGTCTCCATAAATATGGACTAGACAGACGTACTTCATGATACAGTTTAGCAGTTAACATACTACCGTGCTCTGTGACACATATAGTGGGCAGGCCCAGCTGACCTGGTTTAGACCGGTGGAAGAAGAAAGAAGAAAAAAAAAAATCCATGCGACTTAAGACTGCTCACCTGGATAGTGTTTCAATAGAAACAGGGACTAAAGCACCCTCTGCATTTAAATCTATGGGAAAGACATCAGTAAACATGGTTGGAAATTCTGGTCACAGGGACATATTCAGTGACCATAATGCTTTGCACCACCAGCATCAACACTGAGGAAATCAGCATTCTCTAATCAACTGTTGGGTACTGCTAAATTTATCAGTCAAGTTTATCAGTTAGCAAAATGTTTTTGTTTTTTTTTTGTAAATCATTGTTTTGTCATTTTTTTATACTTGGTGCCTTTTGTTTTCTGTTTTTAGGTGAGTTTATATGCATTATATACATTATATATGCATTATATATCTGTGGTTTGCAATTAATAAAGTGCTAATTATGCATTGTACAATAGCAGTTTCAGAGTTGTATATATCTGGAATTTCCATTGGCATAAATATGTGCAGTTACTTGTTTTTTCCCCAATGAGCCTCCTGTGACTAGAAATAATTAAAAGCCTTCCTACATATTTGTTTCTCTTCATATTTCCTTCAGAACTGTCACTGCAAGCATTGGGAAACATTTGATTGGAGACATCACAGGCAGAGTAGAGACTTTAAGACAGGAGCTGAGAAATCTGTTATAGAAGATATACTGCTATACTAAGCATTGAAAAACGTTACAATTGATATTTTAGACATCAGGTCTTAAGGGCAACAGTGCCAGCTCAAGTGTCCATGAGTGACTGTTCTTGGAAGCAGCAGTCAAAAGACTTTCCCATATGTGAATTTTTTTTTCCATAAGCCAAATTTTTAGGAATTGTTCCTGGATAAATTTTGTACAACATTTCAGAGTTGAAAGAACGAGGGAAGGTCACCTGTCCTAAATGAACTGTCAGTCAAAGTCAATGAAGCAACCATTGAATCTCAGTGGAGCCCCCTGACCTGATAGTTTTGGGTAACCATTAACTTCTCAGCTAACTAATGCTATTGCTATACAAATAGCAAAACATTTAGTGGTCGCTTACATAAAACATCTTTAGTGACTTTTGGCTTCAGAAAAAAGTGAAAGTGAAATAATGCATAATTGTAAATTGGGTTTTAGAGCTTAATTTTATATTTTCAATGTTAAATTTAGAGTATTAAATTAAATTTATCCCTTAAATGTTTAACTAAACATATGCAAGCGGCCACTAGATCACCAACCCTGCCAGTTGCCTCACAAAACTTTAGAGGGCTTCCATAATACCTATAATAATAGTAATAATAATAATAGTAAAAAATGATAATAATAGTCATAAGATTGACCAGTGATGGATCGCCAGTTTGGCCTATTCTGCACTTTTTACTGGACGCATATTGTACAGACCAGTATAGATTTACAGTAAAGACCTTTACATGAGATTGTCACTTGACGTCATTTTACTTATGAAAACACAAAAGAATTATGCAAAGTCAGTAAATCATAGAAATTGAAACAATCTGAAAGTGTTACTGGTATGTAGATCTGAATTTGTAACCAGTGATGAATGCATTCCCGGGGTCCAGAATGTACTGTACTGTTCCCAAAAATATCCAAATACCCAACAGAATTATACAGAGTTATATGATCCTTTGTTTGACTATCTGCACCACTCTAATAGCATACGCTTAGTCAGCAACTACTCTATCACAGGAAACACTACGACACATAAGCTTGTGCTACATTACCCTCGATTGATATTTACCACTGAAGTATCTTTACTAATTAAACTGACCATCTGTCGCCTTCTGTCGCCCCCAGAAAGCAAACGCAAAATGTGCTACCCAGCATTCTTTAGTCCAATCTCTGAAGCTCCTGCCTGATCTGAGCACAGAGGTACTCATGGTTTAGCCCCATTCCAACCCTTTTATAAACTTTTTCTCAAAGTCAGTTCAGATTATCCTTTAAGGTTTCTCAGAATACACGGAAACAAGAGCATCTTCACGTCAGGATGGATAACTAGGAACATCTTAGAGCATGTAAGTTGGTTCAGGCGGAAAAGCAAATTAGCTAGACAAACGTAGCTAATGTGGCATGTGTGATCCGACAGCCACTTAACGGCACTAGAGCGCTTGTGCGTCTAAGGTGCCTTTTTCCGCTGACATGGACCAACAGCAATACCTGCACAGGTATAAAGGTGAAGAAGAGCTGCCGATCGTCCCAAACGGTCTCTCCTCTCTCAGCACCTCACCAACTCTGTGGGACTCCTCTGTCTACAAGAACAGGTAAGTACTTTTAAAGGATAGAAGGGGGTCCTAGGTCTATTTAACATTTAAACCTCTTTGACATCCATTTGCTGTGTTGTTGGGTTTTAGTTAACTTACTATGATAATCTCAAACTACAATATCTCACCAATAGTTTGTAGACATCTGCTCCTCACTGCTGCAGTAACAGCCTCTACTCTTCTGAGAAGGCCTTACAGTATTTGTTAAACATTGTTGTGAGGATTTGATTGCACTTAGCCACAAGAGCATTAGTGAGGTCAGGTACAGATGTTGGATGATCAGTTCTAGACACTCCATCATCCAAAGGATTCAGTTCTACTTCTCTACAGCCCAGCACCAGTGGGCTTTATACCCTCTAGCCAATGCTTGGCCTTGGGCATGATGATCTCAGGCACACGAGCATCTGCTCCAGAACATCTCATTCTCTTGATCATTGTTTTTCTATTGAGATCAGGATCGCAAAGGCTGAGTGTCCCAAATTAAACTCCTGTCAGAAATGAGTGTAGCTGAATTCTCTAATTTGAAGAGGTGTCTGGGTAAAGGTTGGACATGTAGTGGAGATGAATGAAGACACTTATAATCTCTGCATTTATATCTTTGAAAAGAAATGTAGAGATTTCTACCAAAAGTGTGTGAACAATTGTGTCGCATTTCAGTGTAGTTATGGATATTAACTCTAATAAAAAGAATCTAAAGCAATTATACATTTTATCACAAGTTTAATGCTGTACAGTGTAATCCTATGGCTTAATCTGTCTTTCTCTCAGACCATGGCAGCGTGGCTCCAGGCTGGTGCTCTTTTGTTCCTGCTGGCGTTCACCACCGCAGGAGCCAATGCAGGCGCACCTCAACACCTGTGCGGATCTCACTTGGTGGACGCTCTCTACCTGGTCTGTGGCCCATCGGGCTTCTTTTACAACCCCAAGAGAGAGGTGGACCCACTGCTCGGTGAGAAACATAGTGCATCTAGATGGAATTAAGCAGCAGACACTCAAAAAGGATACACAGTATTATTATCGACTGAATACTAAGAAAGTATATTTGTCACTGAATGCTTACTGAAGATTTCAGGCTTTCTAGATATATTTAATTCATACGTAGTCTCTGCACAAAATTTCCAACATTATTATTTAATCGATCAGTTATATAAGATAATTATCTCAAAAAGTCTTCTGCAAAAGCTTGATGCTCCCTTCCCAGAAGGAGGAGCTCCAACACTCTTTCTCTCCACTCTTAAAAATAAAGGTGCTAAAAAGGTTGTCTGTGGTCTGCTCTATAAGAACCAATTTGATTCTATAAAAAGTTTTCTATATATTTTTTTACAGAACTGTTTTTGTAAAGTAGATGTGGGAAGATGAATAACCTTTTCTGAAGTTTAAAGAACCTCCACATAATGTAAATCTTCTCAGAAACACCCTTAAACCGGTATTGGTACACTATGTGAAGGTTCCATAAAACTTAAAAATTTTCTTTGCACTCAAACATCTCTTTTTCTAGCAATTCTTGTTTGATTTTTAGGGAATCAAAAGTGGTTTTTGTGTGGCTTTGCTCTGAGAACCTCTAAGAAGTAGTGTCAGTCTGGTTCATTTGTTCTGAGTATATTTTGCCTAACAGAAAACACATTTTTTTTAACTTCTCTCTTAGAATATTGCTGGATCATTATATCCGATTCCCTCTTTCAGGGTTCCTTCCCCCCAAGTCTGCTCAGGAGGGTGAGCTGGCCGAATTCCCATATAAAGAGCACACAGAGCTGATGGTGAAGAGAGGCATCGTGGAGCAGTGCTGCCACAAACCCTGCAGCATCTTCGACCTGCAGAACTACTGCAACTAAATCACCAGCTACCAGCATAGACTAACCCATCAGCTCAGAGCTACAAATGAAAAAATGGTGAAAAACCTGATTACTTGCCTTTTTCCTAGAAAATAAAGTTTCATCAAATGAAAGCTGAGTGTATATTTGTTCTTTCTAGTTTGATCATACAGCAGTCAGACATGAAAGGGTTAAAGGATAAAACTGAATCAGGAACTCACAGAGTTACTAATCCTCATGATATAAAACCATCAACAGTCTTAGACACTGCTTGGGACAGGGCTGTGTGTAGAGTCACGCTTATTATGTCATCAGTGACTCAGTTGTTAGTGTTAGTCTGTGTTTCTGTGTTCTTTGTGCTTTATTGTGTCTACCATAAAATGAGACCCTATGGCTAGAAATGATCTGCTATCCCCTGTTGTCTTTCATGCGCCTCTTCTGAAGATGTAAAACTTTTCATGCCAGAAATAATAGTCTCTTCAGTGTCACCTGCCATGCTGTCACCACAATACTCTAACATATCTCTGAAATGCTTCAACATCATACAGTAGTAACACAAAATATTAGTATGTTTAAACAATCACAACAAACAGGTGTTGCATTAGCTTTGTTAAATTAAGTGACTCCAAATGTCTGTTATGTTTAACTTGTTTTAACAATTGTTTTATTAAGACATGCTGTGAGTTTAGAGTGAATCTCACCATTGAAATGTTTCCTAGAACATTTTTAGTCCACCAAATACTTTGCTAGGCAGTAAACAAGTCAACAAGTCAAGCATGAGGATTCACTTTCAGTTATTTTATTGTGCCAGGCAATGAAAAAAGGTACTACAAGTTAAATCACTAAGCAAGCCTGATTAATATTATGCATTTATCAGGATGAAAAATAAGAACCAACTGAGAGAACCAACAGAAACACAGCAACAGGCAGAGCAGACAAGTTCCAGATCTGGTTTATCATCTGTCTGTTTGATATCTATTAGTTTTTCCTGTGCACTCAGATAGAAAATATTTTATAAAACATGTGAGTAAACTCCACAAATGTTCCTTGTTAATGAAAATTCTCCTGACCAGTTCCCCAGCAACCAGCTAATGGACGTCCAGTCTTATGTACAAAGGACTGGCTGGATTTCATCCCAATAAATCAAGAGCTCATCTGATCAGCGGTTGTAAGACTGAGACCAACTCATTAAGCAAGTGGAGTCAGGTGACCTCCTGCTTTGTGAGGAATGAAAACCTGCAGTTACACCGGTCCTGTGTGAATAAGACTTAACACCCCTGAGATAAGCTAACAAGTAATGTTCTGTGTCAATGCACCTAAATGTACCAGTAAAATACTTCAGTCATTATTAATGTGTTAGAATTCAAATATATAATGTTAAAGTTACAAGTTCATACTCATCATTAAAGATAGAGATCACTTAATTGATTCCAGAGGGAAAGTCAGCTATTACAAACTAGCACAAAGTACAGTAAAGAGCAAAACAAGAGCAAAACAAAAAAAGGCTGTGCACTATTTACAGATGTATACAGAAGTAATGATATAAAATAAAATATACTAAAACAACCACAAAATATCTTCAATAGTGTAGGGTGTTGCAGTGGTTGTAGTGGGCTGGTCTCGATCAATACCAGGTCTGAATTTAGTTCCCAGGTTAATTGAAAGTTAATGAATACACATTTTAAAAGACAATCTAAAATGAGTAAATACTATTTGGAAGAGGATACTAGGTTTGGTCACCAACTCTGGTATTTGTGATGGTTGCTACTCAAAGCAGTATTTGAAAGCAGATGTGTAACAAAATGTCATTATTGTTGACCTTGTGCAATGCTAAGCAATGTTTCAGAGACTGTTCTATGTTTATACATACAAGTATGTAGGATCAGGTTTCACTGTATTAAAATAATGAGCAAATCCCCAAACTAACTAACCCATAAACACAAATAATCTAACCAAAACGAAAGCAAAATACAGTGAACTACTGAATACAACCAATGAATAAAAAAGTAAAAGCTTTATGAAAAATACTTTTACAATATATTTAGTCTGTTACTCACTTACTTTTCTTGTGTTCTGTCTGTATGAAGCATTCCATTTTTTATTACAAAACATCCTTTAAACTATTTCTAAACTACAACAATATAGCCCACCTTCAATGCATAGAAAAATCATATCAATAAAGTATGTCACTGTACAGATGTTCTCGCTGATTGTTTACAATTCTTTTATAGTTCTAAGTAAGGTAAATGATTATTTGATACATTTATAGCTAAATAATCTCACTTATAACATAAGAAGCTCTGATGATGATGTGGAAGTCATCCACTGAAGGTGGAGGTTCACTATTAATCTGTAAGTATATGCTAAGAATAACTATAGATAAACTACTTCAATCAAGCAATCTTTATGATTCCCTGGTCATAGTGATGTCCATCACTACACATCATTACCATGATATAAGGACAAAGCTTTAATCAAGAAGTTATACAAAGGCAGACTGTTGGCCAGTGAGCACAGGGGCTAAAGGGAAGGGTTTAAAGAGCCAAGCAGTCACCTACAGTCATCCACATCCATATTCCTCCATCATCTGAAACAACAGTGATACTCAGTTTGGCAGATCATGCAGAAATCAAGCGAGTGAGAAAGAAAAAAATCTCTTAATGTAACTTATGTGAATTTGAACATGAATTTCAAACAAACCATCTTGCAGTCCCATTTTATAAATGAGGCTCCAGATCTACAGCGGCCTCCTCCAGAGTGTGGGTCTCCAGGGCTTTTACTGTGTAATGCGGCTTTACATGAGTTTCACAGAAAGACTGGATGCAGTTCACACACATCTTTACTGCTTTCAGCTTCCTCCCAGTGCAGACATCACATGCTACATCTCCAGGTCCAGCATAGCTTGGAGAAACAGCAGCAGGACTGATTACTGCTTCCTCAAATTTCTGGACCATCTCTCCAAATGCTGATGGCTTAATGCTCAGTCTGAAAGTCAAATACATTTTTTATAGAAATAAACATGCCGTTTCTCCAACCAATTAAAATGTGAGAAAATTAAAAGATAAAATGTTATGCATTTTGATATTGTAATTCACAAGAAATGGTTCAGAAATATTGTATAGAATATAGTTTGCATTAAAACATATCATTACTAACTGAACTGCTTAAAAACATGTATAAAAAAAGATTAAAAGAATGTTATAATGAGCCAAATTGATTTAATATGTAGGTCCTGACTGTGAAATCAGATCAGTTTTGTAAGTCACTGTATCTAGACAATCTAGACAATAAGGAAAAAAAGAACATGTCTTACAAAATAAAACAAAGATGAAGTTTATTCTTTAAACAAACTTGAAGTTTTCAGTGTTAAATTTAAATTATGGCTGATGTGTGGAATTCTCCTTATAGTCATCTGTGTCTGAACACATCTCTCACTCATGATCTCTTGCATTTAATCTGATAGAAGGCTGCCAAAAAAAGACATCAGGCCAGAAAAAAATTTGAGTCAAATATGTTTTATCATCCATTAACTCAAGTGGGTGACTTGGGGTGAAGGATACTCACAGATGTAACATTGTTTTTAAAAAAAAAATGTGTTCTGTATTTTTCAGTTATTTTTTTTAAAGTTCAAACATATAGCAAATGTACTGCAAGTTACTGTAAGTTAAGTTAAAATCTGAACTCTACTTGGACAGGAGCAGTAAGAAATATGATGATGAAACTAAACCCAACTATTCAACAGAGAGGTTGGAAAATAGTCAAAAAAAAAAAATTATGACTTTTCTGAGTACAGGAACCCACACATTATTGGCATGAGTAAACTTAAAAGATAAAAATAAAACGCACAAAAAAATATAGGAAAAATATTTCTGCAGATTTCTTTGAAGAAACAGAATGCAAGTCTCCCACAAAATGGAAACTGTAAAAGTTAACGATGGGCACACTGAATACTGAAAAAAAGTGTATGTATTTGGCTGTTGGGGTTTCTGTGAAACTTTCTATTTGGAGATATATATATATATATATATATATATATATATATATATATATATATATATATATATATATATATATATATATACACACACATACATACATACACACACACACAGTGCTCAAAAAATGAAGGGAACACTTAAACAACACAATATAACTCCAAGTAAATCAAACTTCTGTGAAATCAAACTGTCCACTTAGGAAGCAACACTGACAATCAATTTCACAGCTGTTGTGTAAATGGAACAGACAACAGGTGGAAATTATTGGCAATTAGCAAGACACACTTAATAAAGGAGTGGTTCTGCAGGTGGGGACCACAGACCACTTCTCAGTACCTTTCTGCTTTCTGGCTGATGTTTTGGTCACTTTTGAATGTTGGTGGTGTTTTCACACTCGTGGTAGCAGGAGACGGACTCTACAACCCACACAAGTGGCTCAGGTAGTGCAGCTCATCCAGGATGGCACATCAATGCGAGCTGTGGCAAGAATGTTTGCTGTGTCTGTCAGCGTAGTGTCCAGAGGCTGGAGGCGCTACCAGGAGACAGGACAGTACACCAGGAGACGTGGAGGAGGCCGTAGGAGGACAACAACCCAGCAGCAGGACCGCTACCTCCGCCTTTGTGCAAGGAGGAACAGGAGGAGCACTGCCAGAGCCCTGCAGAATGACCTCCAGCAGGCCACAAATGTGCATGTGTCTACACAAACGGTTAGAAACCGACTCCATGAGGATGGTATGAAGGCCCGACGTCCAGAGACGGGGGTTGTGCTCACAGCCCAACACCGCGTAATGGTGTGGGGTGGCATTTCTTTGGAGGGCCGCACAGCCCTCCATGTGCTCGCCAGAGGTAGCCTGATGAGGTACCGAGATGAGATCCTCAGACCCCTTGTGAGACCATATGCTGGTGCGCTTGGCCCTGGGTTCCTCCTAATGCAGGACAATGCTAGACCCCATGTGGCTGGAGTGTGTCAGCAGTTCCTGCAAGATGAAGGCATTGAAGCTATGGACTGGCCCGCCCGTTCCCCAGACCTGAATCCGATTGAGCACATCTGGGACATCATGTCTCGCTTCATCCACCAACGCCACGTTGCACCACAGACTGTCCAGGAGTTAGCGGATGCTTTAGTCCTCAGGAAACCATACGCCACCTCATCAGGAGCATGTCCAGGCATTGTAAGGAGGTCATACACAATACTGAGCCTCATTTTGACTTGTTTTAAGGACATCAAAGTTGAATCAGCCTGTCGTGTTTTTCCACTTTAATTTTGTGTGTGACTCCAAATCCAGGCCTCCATTGGTTAATAAATTTGATTTCCATTGATGATTTTTCTGTGATTTTGTTGTAAGCACATTCAACTTTGTACAGAACAAAGTATTCAATGAGAATATTTCATTCATTCAGATCTAGGATGTGTTAATTAAATGTGTTCCCTTTATTTTTTTGAGCAGTGTATATGTGACTGCATCTGTCAATGTCAGCAATGTCAGACTATGTTTAGAATTCTCAACACAGTAACTTGAATGATGAATTTATATAAATAATACAACCCCAGTTCCAATGAAGTTGGGACGTTGTGTAAAACATAAATAAAAACAGAATACAATGATTTGCAAATCCTTTTCAACCTATATTCAATTTAATACACTACAAAGATAAGATATGTAATGTTTAAATGGATAAACTTTATTGTTTCTTGCAAATATTCACTCATTTTGAATTTCTGAATTTCATGAACTGCATGAGCAAATAGTCCAACAGTTTAAGAATAATGTTTCTCAACATGCAATTACAAGGAATTTAGGGATTTCATCATCTACAGTCCATAATATCATCAAAAGATTCAGAGAATCTGGAGAAATCTCTGCAAGTAAGCAGCAAGGCAGAAAACCAACACTGAATGCCCATGACCTTCGACCCCTCAGGTGGCACTGCATTAAAAACCCACATCATTCTGTAACGGATATTCCCACATGGGCTCAGGAACACTTCAGAAAACCACTGTCAGTGAACAGTTCGTCGCTCCATCTACAAGTGCAAGTTAAAACTCTGCCATGCAAAGCGAAAGCCGTATATCAACAACACCCAGAAACGGCGCCAGCTTCTCTGGGCTGAGCTCATCTGAGATGGACTGACGCAGAGTGGGAAAGTGTCCTGTGGTCTGATGAGTCCACATTTCTAATTGTTTTTGGAAATCATGGACGTCGTGTCCTCTGGGCCAAAGAGGAAAAGGACTGTCCGGATTGTTATCAGAGCAAAGTTCAAAAGCCAGCATCTCTGATGGTGTGGGGGGTGTGTTAGTGCCCATCAAGCAAGAATGGGAAAGAATTCCACCTACAAAGCTTCAACAATTAGTGTCCTCAGTTCCCCTGCCCCTGTCCCAACTGCTTTGGAACGTGTTGCAGGCATCAAATTCAAAATGAGTGAATATTTGCAAAAATCTGTAAAGTTTATCTGTTTAAACATTAAATATCTTGTCTTTGTAGTGTTTTCAGTTGAATATAGGTTGAACAGGGTTTGCAAATCATCTCATTCTGTTTTTACTTAATTTTACACAACGTCCCAACTTCACTGGAATTGGGGTTGTAGTAAGAGTACCTCTGATGTGGAAGTGATCCACTGAAGTTTATTCATTGATGAGTCAGTCTTCATGGAGGCTTCATTGGGGACAGGTGATGACCCTCTCAACAGACCAAATCTGAAATGTGATCATTTTTAATAGAGCTTATCATATCTCAGTCTACACAGCAGTTATAAAATTAAACCATTGTAGCACTGTAGCAATTAGACCCACTATACCTCTTTACATATGATGAATGTTACCTTTGATTTTGAAATAACTCTGTTTCACTCAAGCTGAAGCTGTGTTCCGCTGAATATTCAGTCTCCACTGACAGGTAGCTGAGCACTGATGAAGGTCTGTTCTCCAGTTTAAACCTAAAACATCATGTCTCTTTAAAGGCAACTTGAAGCTTGCAATGTTATGTATTTTCAATCATCATTTCCTCATACCATCAAAATTTGCAACGGTACAAAGGCCAGGCTGTCTGAAAATATATAAACCGAATGGCAAAAGTATGATTAACATAAGATAAAGAAAAGGCTCTTTATAGGTACCTCTGATTGTCACTGAAGTTTAAATTTGCATCCATTGACCAGTCAGTTTTCAAGGAGAGGTCACTGGGAGCAGGTGATGGAGCTCTGTCTATGTCAAATCTGAAACATAAATTATTTTCCATTTTTATTGCCATTTCAGAATCTGTAGAATGTTTGCATTAATTACTAAGCAAACTCTTTTTGAGTTAATTCATAATCTATAGTCATCTTGGGTGCTATATTTCTAGTACCAAGACTCCACAACCCCAAAAACATTACAGTACAACAGGAATCATTATCTAGTAGGCCGAATATGTCTGCATTGATCATGAAATGGACATCTATTTTTTTTAATGACTTTCAGTTTTCCAAAATGGCTTTCTTTTTCCAATTCCTTTGACATTTCAAACTTTGCAGTAATTCTGATGCATAATTACTAAGTGCAGCTACTTTAGAATAATGCATGGGCTCACATGTGGCTGTATATTAAGATCAAATTCGTTTTTGTTCACCTATAGTTGTTGAAACATTTATAAAATACCCATAATTTCCATACAATTCACTAAAATATATTAAACACCTACAAGTTGATATTTTGTATTCACTGTACAAAAAAAATGTGGAATTGTTAAATCTTCAAAGATAATTTTACCTTTTGACACTTGTATCCAAGGTGCTGCCTCCTACTGATTTTTCCCAGGTTTCTTCAGATAACCACATCATTTGTGGTTCTGTGACAAATATTTATGACCATTGGATGAGGACAAAGGGAAAAGAACTTGAGATAATACCTTTTTGTTCAGAAAATGTTCATGAAATTTATTTATGAAAGTAAAATTTTTAGTTCAAGTTTATTAATCAGAAAATGTTTTGGTAACTACTTGAAGTGATCCTTTGTAGACTAATAAACTCTTAACAGAGTGTCAGTAACACATTAACAACATATCAATGAAGTAACTGTAGTGAAGCATCTGAACACATTGAGATAAATATCTTGTAGAGGTAATATTGATACAATATGCAAAACCTAATTTTACCATCCTTGCCTAACACCTAACCCTAATCCTGGCCTTAATTCTAACCCTGACCTTAACCTCAACCCAGAACCTAACCTTAACCCTGGACCTAATTCCAACCTTGACCTTAACCTCAACTTAATCTTCTTTTGTTTGGACATATTACTCAGAGTTTGTTAAGTTTCTTTCATCTAAAAAGGACTCCTCATAATGAAGTGTCACCAATGTTTTTACCATTAAAAATACTTAAGTGTATAAAACAATCAAATTATAAAATTTTCAAAGTCAAATTTCACTTGCAGGAATTAAAAGTTATCATATAAATTGTCATTTGCACTGATAAATAATTCAAGCCTTTTTCTTGTTTATTATAATTGCAATAATCATTTTTACTGAACTAAAGTTTGAATTAACATGAATTAAAGTTTAACATTTGGGACTTTTATTGCAGTTTCAATTTAAATTGACATGCTGATATTCTAATTATTGTGGCAAGGTGTTTTAGCCTTTATTTCATATTTTTCTTGATTCAGTTTTCATGTGTGACAGTGAAATTTAAACTAGTAAACATTTACCTCTTGAATTCAAGAATTTGATTTGCACATGTGAAAATTAAAATTCATCAACTAAATAATAAATATTAAGTGGCCATTTAC
The DNA here is from genome assembly GCF_015220715.1 of Pygocentrus nattereri. Lineage (NCBI taxonomy): Eukaryota > Metazoa > Chordata > Actinopteri > Characiformes > Serrasalmidae > Pygocentrus > Pygocentrus nattereri. The sequence continues at coordinate 28,887,381 of NC_051233.1, forward strand.
ACATGTGTAAATTGAATTCTTCTGTAAAATCCATTGCGAATTAAAATAAAAACAGGATGAATACCTAAAACTGCTTGCAATGAAATCGATTTGAATCTCAACAGGTCAAACTGTTTTTCTCTTTGAATTACGAGCTAAACCTACATTTAGAGGAGGGATAGGGATTGGAGAGGGATTCACCAAACATTACATTTGACATAGGAAGCAGAGACATAAACCTCATGTTCAAGCTCAATCCAATAACTCTGATTATGAACTTAATAAATCTACACTAGTTTTAAAGATATTTATGACATTTATGAGACTCAATCCTCAATTACAACAACATCAAATCATAAGGGAATATTAACAGAGCACATCAATATACCAATACGACAGGAATATTTAGGTCACCTGATTTGTGTCACTGCTCATTATTTTCATACCAACAAAGAACCTTGCCAGCTCCAAAATCATATGAATTTGACTCAACAGTTGGTGCCATTCTTACAAAAATTGAAACAACCACTTACAATTGGAGTATCGTAAGTATTCATTTGGGACAGTGAAACTGTAGGTATAACATGTGCAGTTCAAAAGCAGGCCTGAATAATGAAAAATATCTGAATTATTGTGAGATAAATAATCAAACACACTCACCTATATCTGATCTGATGAGCTCTTTCTTCCTCTGATCTTGCACCTTCCCCTCTAGCATACCCTCTTCTATTATCTGTCGCTCATCCTCCATCTGTACTTTTTGTCCACTGTTTGCTGCCACCATCTCCTCTATCTTCTCCAGCAGCTCTGTGACCTGAGTGTCATCACTCCTGTTCTTATTGTTGAGAACATGATACCTGTTCCCACATTTCTCAACCAGCCACTGGAGGTCCTCCCCTTCACTCTCAATGTGCTGCTCTATTGGTGTGTCTCCCAGACAGTCTCCATGAGTGAACAGCACTATAGTGTGACTCCACACTCTTTCACTGAGATGTTTCAGGTATCCTTTTATTGTTTTTAACTGCTTTCCTTTAAATCCAAACTTCAGACATATGACCAGTAGTAAAGCATGTGGTCCTGGGATACAGACATGTAAACTGAACATGATATTTTTAAGTACCTCAGAGCTAAACTCCGATTCATTAAACTTCCATCCTGGAGCTTCAACCACAGTGATGTGTCTCCCTGCTACTTCTCTCTGTCTCTTCACACACTGAGCAGCTGTCTTTAACTCAAACTCCTCTCGGTTCAGGATGGTGTTTCCTGCTGAACTCTTCCCAGCAGTTCTGTACCCCAGCAGCACAATCCTCAGCTTTGAGAGATGTTTTGTGCTACCTTTAAACAAAATGTGTCATTACTCACACTGTGTATAATGCAATGGAATTTTAAACTCTACATTAAAAGTAGCAACATTTTACTTTAAACAGATGTACATTAAAATGATTAGGATGCTGTGCAAAATATAAAGAACAACAGAATTAAATGCAAACTATATTTAGTTGACAATGGCAGAAAAACAATGTATCAAATGTTGAAATTGAGAAATGCATTGTTTTCTGAAAAATATATGCCCATTTGAATTTGCTGGCAAATGTTTAAAAAAAGTTGGGAGGGGAGCAACAAAAGATGGGCAAAATTTTTAAGGCTAAAAACACCTGATGGTCAGTAGCATCACTGGATAGAAAAAATTTCAGTAATAAAGATTGGAAGGGGTTCATCACTCTGTTAAACACTGTGCAGGGAAATGTTGCGACTATTCAACAATAATCTTTCTTATTGTAAAATAGCAAAGAACTCCATCATCTATGTTGCATAATATCATTAAAAGGTTCAGAGAATCTAGAGAAATCTCCATATGCAACGAACAAGGCCAATTCTAGTTGGCCCTCAGGCAGCACTGCACTAAAGACAGAAATGATTCTGTAGAGGAAATCTTTGCATGGGTTCAGAAACACTTCTGAAAACCAGTGTATGTGAACACTGTTCATCGCTACATCCACAAATGCAAGTTAAAACTCCACTAAGCAAAGAAGAAACCATATAAACAGGATCCAGAAACACTGCCACCTTCTCTGGTCCTGAGCTCATTTAAGATAGACTGAGGCAAAGTGAAAAAGTGTCCTGTGATCCGACAAATAATTTTAAATTATTTTTGGAAATCATGGATGCTGTGTCCTCCAGGCTAAAGAGGAGAGGGACTATCCAGCATTTTATCAGTGCACAGTTCAAAAGCCAGTTTTCTTGATGGTATATGGGTGTTCATCATTATTCATCATTAATGTTGAACAATATGTACAGGTTTTGGAGAAACACATGCTGCCATCCAGGAACATGAGGTGAGACGTATGCTCAGGGCAGTGAACCCCAGAAAAGCTGCTGGTCCTGACAAAGTGACAGGAAAGATGCTGAAAGTATGTGCAGACCAGCTCTCTGTAGTCTTCACAAAAATCTTCAGCCTGTCCCTGTCCAAATCCATCATCCCACCTTGTCTGAAGTCCACCACCATCATCCCACTACCATCAGCGACCTCAACGACTATCGTCCGGTCGCACTCACACCAGTCATAATGAAGTGTTTTGATAGACTGGTTCTGCATCACATCAGAGCCATCCTCCCACCCACCTTTGATCCACACCAGTTTGCCTACAAAGCAAACAGATCCACAGAAGACGCTATCACCACTGCTCTCCACACAGCACTCACACACCTGGAGCACCAGGGGAGCTATGTGAGGATGCTCTTTGTTGACTTCAGCTCAGCTTTTAACACAGTGATCCCCCACAGATTGGTGACCAAACTCACAGACTTGGGACTTTCATAATCCACCTGCCTCTGGATCTGACTCTGGATGGAGACTTTCTGACCGACCGCATCCAATCTGTAAGATTGGGTCTTCATCATTCCTCCACCCTCAAACTCAGCACCGGAGCACCACAGGGGTGTGTGCTTAGCCCATTTCTCTATGCTCTGTACACCTGTGACTGTGTCCGCACCTACTCCTCCAACACCATAGTAAGGTTGGCGGATGACAACAGTGGTTGGACTTATCTCCAGAGGAGATGAGACCGCCTACAGGGATGAAGTCCATGGACTGGCTGAGTGTTGTTCAGGTAATAACCTCACCCTGAACACCTTAAAAACAAAAGAACTTATTATAGACTTCTGGTGGAAAGGAGCAGTCCCCACACCACTGTACATCAATGGGGACTGTGTTGAAAGAGTCCCTTCCTTCAGATTCCTGGGCACACACATTTCTGAGGATCTTTCCTGGACCACCAACACAATGGCAGTGGTCAAGAAGGCGCAACAGAGGCTCTACGTCCTGAGAATACTCAGGAAAAACAGCCTTCAGGAGGAGCTGCTGGTGTCCTACTACTGCTCCACCATTGAGAGCATGCTGACATATTGCATCTCAACGTGGTACTGCAGCTGCTCAGTGGCAGAGAGGGGAGCACTGCAGGAGGTCATAAACACAGCCCAGAAGATCATCGGCTGCCCACATCCTGAAGGATATATTTCACCCAGGACATCATCTGTTCGACCTGCTACCCTCTGGTAAACGTTTTAGGTCTATCCCATCCTGGACAAATAGACTTAAAAACATTTACAGGAACTGAACACTTCCAAACCAACACACTGACAAGGACTTTCTATAGAACACTTTGCTCAGTAGAAGTGACTGAACACCACTACTGCTCTTTACGGGCACTGATTCTTAGGACACTTTACACTGTTCCAGTGTTCCAGAGTTCCACTCCACCTCTGATCTATCACCTGTCTATTGTCTATTGACTGTTTTAGAATATATAGTTTTATAGTCCTTTTTCTTTATATTTAAGATTTTTGATCCTTTTCGTCCTTAAATACTGCACTTTATATATTTTAGCCTTATGTTTAGATATTTTAGCCTTATATTTAAAGTGTTTTGTATGTAGGAAGTGCCGTTGGATTGCTGCTCAATTTCGTTGTACACTGTGCAATGACAATAAACGCATCGTATCTTATCTTAGATGACATCTTTTTTCTGAGAAGGCCTTGGTTATTTCAGCAAGACAATGACAAACCACATTCTACAATAGCAAGTCTCTGTAGTAAAAAAGTCAGGTACTAATCTTGCCTGCCTGCAGTCCAGACCTGCCAGCCATTGAAGCCAGACATTTGGCACAATATGAAATGAAAAATACAACAAATGAGAACCCAAACTGTTGAGCAGTTTAAATCATATTTCAAGCAAGAATAGGAAAACATTTCACTTCACATTTAAGACTACAGCAACTGGTCTGCTCAGTTCTAAATGCTGACAGAGTGTTGTCAAAGTGTTGTTATTTTAAGTGTTGTCAGGGACATGTAGTAAACACAGTCCCATCATTTTTTAATTGTGTTGCTGACAAATTCAAAATGGGCTTATATTTTTCAAAAGACAAAATTTCTCATTCATCATTTGATATGTTGTCTGTACTATTTTCAAATAAAAATAGGATTTAAATGATTTGCACATCATTGAATTGTCTGTGTGTATTTACATTTTGCACAGGGACCAAATATTTTGGAAATGTGGTTGTATTATTTTTTTATTCAGTGGACTAATTGCCCTTAAAAACACAAAGGAAAGCACTTAATTCCTCAACTGCACATTCATATAAGGAAAGCCCTCAAAATATATATGTTTTTTATTTAAATAATGTCTTACCCATCTGTAACTGGTTACACCTCCTATTTTTCTGCACCTTCATCATCCTCTCTTTCACTCTCTCTTCCTCTGCTCTCCTCTTCTCTTCCGCCTCCTGTAGAATTTTTCTGTCCATTTGAAAAAGGCGTCCACTGTTTGCTGCCACCATCTCCTCTATCTTCTCCAGCAGCTCTGTGACCTGAGTGTCATCACTCCAGTTCTCATTGTTGAGAACATGATACCTGTTCCCACATTTCTCAACCAGCTGCTGGAGCTCCTTCCCTTCACTCTCAATGTGCTGCTCTATGGGTGTGTCTCCCAGCCAGTCTCCATGAGTGAACAGCACCACAGTACGATTCCAGGCCCTTTCACCAAGATGTTTTAAGAGTCCTTCTATAGCTTTTAACTGCTTTTCTTTAAATAGAATGTCCAGACGTATGACCAGCAGTACAGCATGTGGTCCTCGATTACAGAAATGTAAACTGAACACAATATTTTTAAGTATCTCAGAGCTCATCTGAGATTCTTTAATATGCCATCCTGGAGCTTCAACCACAGTGATGTGTCTTCCTGCTACTTCTCTCTGTCTCTTCACACACTGAGCAGTTCTCTTTAACTCAAACTCCTCTCTGTTCAGGATGGTGTTTCCTACTAAAGTCTTCCCAGCTCCTTTATATCCAAGCAGCACAATCCTCAGCTCTGAGAAATGTCCAGTATTACCTTTAAGAAAAATGTGTGTAGTTACTCGTGTTGCTTAGAATGCAGTTGTAAACTATAACCACAATCTCCTGTTTCAGTAACTCAGTGCTCTCCTCTACAGGTTTATTACTCCACCATCCTGGAGCTTCAACCACAGTGATGTTGCTCCCTGCTACTTCTCCCTGTCTCTTTACACACTGAGCAGTTCTCTTTAACTCAAACTCCTCTCTGTTCAGGATGGTGTTTCCTGCTGAACTCTTCCCAGCATTTCTACATCCCAGCAGCACAATCCTTATTTCATAGAGCTGGTATTTGTCATCTGCAACAAGAAAGACAAACATATTTTAGGTCATTTTTTGTCATATAAAATAATAAATATTATGATCAATGTGAAACAGAAAAAACACTGACAAATCAGTTTGTGAAGAGACAGAATGGCAATTGATCTTGTAATGAAATAAGAAGTAGCTTTACCGTAAAACAGTAGCTACATATTTATATCCTCCAATTAACCAAATTAGTTAAACCTACTGTCTCACAGTGGGAAAAAAAATACAAACAGAATTAAATATTCAGATCTTGAGTATTCACAAGGATTCTGATCTGTTTAAACCCAAGACAAAAATTGTGATAGTAATAAGTTAAATATATAAAAAAATCATTATTTATAGAGTACTTTCTATTGGGTGCTGTCTGTCCCAAACACCAACCATTAAATCATGGTTTTTCTCCTTTACTTGAGCACAATGGATGAATACTTTCACACAAACATCAAAGGCAGATGAGCTACTAACCAACTACGTCAGTGTATGACATCTGTGCATCAAAGCAATTTCTGACTGCTAGAATGTCTCAGTTAATGGTCTATTTTGACTTTTTGAGTAAGGATTGGAAGAAAGAAACAAAAGTATATTTTAAGCAACATTTTGGATCAGTTAAAAAATTATGTATAACTATGTGGCAAACCAGGTGTAACTGTTGTGCACCAGCATTTCAGAAATTAGAACAAATGTTTAACATTAGCCTTTCCACATTACAGTTTTGATGGCAACACTTCATTAGCTACTAGTTTCATTTAAACACAAGTGTACAATAAGTGACATACCCATCTGTAATCTTATTTCTTTTCTCTTTTGCTGCACTTTCATCATTCTTTTCCTTGCTTTCTCTTCCTCCTGCTTCTTGTTTTCTACCTCCAGAATAATCCTTGGGTCAATTTCAAACTGGCATCCACTGTTTGCTGCCACCATCTTCTCTATCTTCTCCAGCAGCTCTGTGACCTGCGTGTCATCACTCCTGTTCTCATTGTTGAGAACATGATACCTGTTCCCACATTTCTCAACCAGCCACTGGAGCTCCTTCCCTTCACGCTCAATGTGCTGCTCTATGGGTGTGCCTCCCAGCCAGTCTCCACACGTGAACAGCACTATAGCATGCCTCCAGACTCCTTGGCTGAGAAGATGTATGTATCCCTTCAATACTTTTCTCTCATTCTCTTTAAAATGACTGTCCACACGTAAGACCAACAGTACAGCATGAGGTCCTGGAAGACACAGAGACACACTGAGCACAATCTCCTGTTTCAGTAACTCAGTGCTCTCCTCTACAGGTATATTATTCCACCATCCTGGAGCTTCAACTACAGTGATGTGTCTCCCTGCTAATTCTCCCTGTCTCTTCACACACTGAGCAGTTCTCTTTAACTTAAACTCCTCTCTGTTCAGGATGGTGTTTCCTGCTGAACTCTTCCCAGTATCTGTACACCCCAGCAGCACAATCCTCAGCTCTGAGAGATGGTGATCAGGTCCTGCAAAAATATAAAGCACATACTTCATCAGAACTAGATATTTTGCCTTAGCCAAACAACTACCAAGTTCACTTGCGCTAACCCAATGTTCAGCATATTATAGCTCAAATGCCTGAATCAGTGTTTAACCTTTTATAACACGTGTAGGAAATTAGGAGGGGGTGCGAGCCCTATCTGCAAAGGGCCAAGCAGAAGCACACATGAATATTCTTTGCGAATACAGAACACGCCTTGGTAAGTGAGATTATGAAATGAGGCAAACTCTGAGGAATTTTGGGCTAGAGTTCAGTAGAGCTTCTGCAGGTCACGAGAATGCAGGTTTTGATATTATAGATCATAGTATCTAAGTTTAACATGGTTAAGTCTGATAGGCAGGGATGTAGATCGGGGTTGAAAGTTTCAGTTTAAGCTGCATATTCTGAAAATCTCAGGAATCTGAAGAAAAAACGAGAAGAAAAAGGGGCTTCTAATGTACTGGATAGTTCTTTTGGGAGGAGACCAGCACAGCGTGTCTGTTTTTGTTTTACGGCATTTGGCTGACGCTCTTATCCAGAGCGACTTACAATTTGATTGTTTTTTACACAGGTAGGCGAAGGTGGTGTTAGGAGTCTTGCCCAAGGACTCTTATTGGTATAGTGTAGGTTGCTTACCCAGGCAGGGGATTGAACCCCAGTCTACAGCGTAGAAGGCAAAGGTGTTACCCACTACACTACACCAACCACCAAAGAGTGTTTTTTAGGGGATGTACATCATTTTTCTCAACACAGGTTTTTTCAGTTACAGAGAGCAGTTTGGGTTAGGTGTCTTGCTCAAGGACACCTCAGTCATGTGCTGTCGGCTCTGGGAATCGAACCGGCGACCTTCCGGCCACGAGGCTGGTTCCCTAACCTCCAGCCCATTAGTATATGTGTCATAATGCAGTAGTGAAGAATATCAGAGGTTAAGGGCAGATGACATGGTGGAAGGCGAGGTTTGTTTCTTTAGATTCCTTTTAGTAAAATTATGATATTGAGGGTGGTTAGCCATTGCGTGTTGGGTTCCGTGTATGAGCTTAGTAAAGAAATCAATCCCGGCTAAACAGACTCTTAAGGTGGAAGAGTGAATGGCTAAATATGGACTGTTAAATGTGCAGAAAGCAGCTTTCATTGAAAGATTATCTGAAGTGAATGGCTTGCTGTGGAGTGTGTGGACATGCAGGAAAGATTTCCATCCAGACCAATAGGTCGACAGGGTATGGGGGCAACCACACTTAGGATGGTTTCTTGAGCTTGGAGGAGGAAGTGAAAGAACTGAAGATGCAATGCTGAGAAGGTGGCAGATAAATGAGCATCCTTGAGGTATTAAACAAATTGCATAATTTAGATGCCCAAGAAGAGAGAGGAGCTGGAGCTTCGAACATTGAGGCTGCAGCACAAAGTCTGACAGGGCAGTAGTTATGCAAACCAGCTAATTGGGTGGAAGGGAAGCCTAAGACAGAGTCCAGCTGATTGCCAAGGAACTCAAGAGGCGTAGATGGACCCAAAGTCTTCTTGGTAGAGAGGGGGACACCGAGACACCGAAAAAGCAGAGGAGAGAGGACAGAGACCACCTTGGAGGATCCGCACATGCAGGGCAGAAGAGACGAGGGGAGGACTGAAGGCGGGCATCACTGGGCAGGACAGCAGGAGGGGCAGTTTAAAGGGAAAAAAAGGAGTTGGCAAGGAGGGGCCGTGGCTGAGCCGGCAATACCTCCAACTGGAGACCCTGAATGGGATGGGAAGATGAGGCAGAAGGGCAAGCAGGGAACGGCAGGAAAGACATGAGGAAATGGACATGAGGAAAAGAGGAGGGGCTGGGGTGATGAGGGAACAGGAAAGGATGATAAAGGGGGGTTTGGGATGATGAGGGAATGGCGAAGAATAATAAAGGGGGTGTCAGGATGATGAGGGAATGGGAAGGGATGAGAAGAGGAGAGGTTGGAAAGACAAGGGGAAGAGTAGGGAAGATAAGGAGAGGGATTGGGAAGACAAGAAGAGGGGTTGGGAAGACAAGGGGAGGGGATGGAATGATAAGAAAGCTGAGAAGAAGGAAGAGACATAGCCAAAGGTTGGGCAGAAAAAGCCTGGGAAAAATCGGGAGAGAAAGTCCAGAGAAAATGGAAGAAGCAAAGCATGTTACAGGGGCAATAACAGGGTAGGCTGGGCCAGCGACAGAGGCAAGCTGCCAATTCCACAGTGCTCTGAAGTTTATTGTGGTTTTGCACACAAAAGTATTTAGATTTGCGAGAGAAAAAAAAAACAAAGCTGTATCCAAATGAGTCCACTGACTCTGCAGTCAGCATCCAGCAGCCATTTGTCTCTTACAGAACTAAAACGATTCTGCTGCATATGGTCTGAGGCTGCAAAGCTGCACAGACCTTCCCCAAACATATATCCACTCCTCCATTGTCCCCCTTTGCTTTTAACCTGGTGGCCCCTCCCACATTAACTTTGGGTCATACCATTATTCACAGTCTAGGGGTGAACATACAATTCACACATTAATCACCTATAAACATACAATGGCCATTTTCTTCATATATACATGTGTACATTTAACTGCCAAACGAGCTATATTTAACATTATATTTTCTTTACAGGTGCCAGCAACCTTCTCCCACCTCACCTGGATCCCCCTGGACCTCAGGCAATTAGAAGTTTAAATTAATGCAATTACGTGCCTGTCATAATAAAAGTCACCATAGTATTTATTGAGGAAAGGTGATCTGCAGTCTTGGTGATGTGTAAAGGTAACCTTACATCATCACAATCAGTCTGTCTCTTCTCTGATAATCTGTCTCTTCTCTGATAATAAGTCAGTCTTTAAAGAGTTGATTAGTTAATTGAGGTGTGCTCCTGCTTGGCTGGACTGAAAACCTGCAACCATATTTCCATTAGCAGACAGAAATGAACACCCCAGGTATGGACATACTGAGCTAAAAAATCTCTCACTTTGCTGCAAGTACACAGAAAGTTTAAACTTTTGTTTGCATTTACTGAACATTTAAAAGCACAAGTGCACTAAAGTCACTCAGGTAATTCTTAATTTTGTAAGCTGCACATGTATTTGAATGTATTTCAACAGTTGTTACTGTTATTATACCAGGAAAATACTGTATGTATAAATAAATAAATAGTGAAACTATTGAATTACAATTTTACAGATTTTTTCCATAATTGAGTAAACATGCTTTTACTTTTTTTACAATATACTATGTGAACATTTAAATGAAACTAATCACATGTATCATGTGAAAATGATGGAAATTATCAGTTACAATTTTGATAAAAAATCTTAATAACTCACCAGAGCCGTTATTTGCATTAACACTGGTTGCCATCTCTGTCCTGCTCTTCTCATGTCTAGAACAAATGGTTAACACATTCAATGCAAAAATACATACACACATGCAAACATAAACATATGCATGCATGACCATACAATACACAATACAGAGTGGCTTCCCATTGAAAAGGGATTATATTTGCACTGTAGACATCAGAGCTGGTTTTTGTCATGACATCATTGTGAGTCTTTTATGCCTACAATGCTAACAGACTAAAATTGCATTGTATTGTCTATAATGTTTTATGATTATTTTGGTAGAACCCCCCCCCCCCCCCCCCCCCCCCCCCAAAAAAAAAAAAAAGCTTGGCAGGTACTCGCCATATAAATTACTAAAAATCATAAACTTAAAACTTAAAGTTTTACCCTAAAATCTCCTCAGAACTACTGTAAAACAATGTCTGCCATTTGCCATCTATTAAATCATGTTTTGTAATAAACTCTGTCATCAAAACTATCTTGCCAAAGCTGTCAGACTGAAACACAACTGACCCTGCACACCCTTGAGAACCTGGATCTTGAGACAAATTAAGATCTTGTAAAGCCCTATAAGGAGATGACCTCATACTAATCCTGAAAGCATGTTATATAAGGAGCTTGACTGCACAACTTCCATACACAGATGAACATAACTTAATTTCTTCAAAAACTCTTTCAATACACTCTGAAAAGTTCGCTTGTGGATGTCCAAAGCACAACCATTAATACAAACTGTTCTTGCGCACAATGTGTGCAATTATATATTTCCAACAGAGATTATTCAAAATCCCAACTCATGCATAGTCTTGCTTGATATAGAAAATGAAATGTCTTTCTTTGCTCAGCTACACTTTATTGCATTTCACTGGCATTGTACTTGCACTCTGCACAATGACAATAATATTGAAGCTGATATTTAAAAGTGTGTGGTAATAATGCCTTCTGCTGTAGAAACATGATAGTGGTAGAGGGGGTTTTAAAGCTATATTCATGTGCTTAATACATTATAATAATATTATTACACACACACACACACACACACACACACACACACACACACATACACACACACATATATATATATATATATATATATATATATATATATATATATATATATATATATATGTGTGTGTGTGTGTGTGTGTGTGTGTGTGTGTGTGTGTGTGTGTGTGTGTGTGTAATAATATTATTATAATGGATCACCACCTTATCGTGGTGGAGGGGTTTGCATGCTTGAATGATCCTAGGAGCTATGTTGTCTGGAGCAAAAGCTCCTGGTAGGGTCTCCCATGGCAAACTGGTCCTAGGTGACAGGTCAGACAAAGTATGATCCATAATAACCCCTATGAAAACACAAAACCAGGACTTGTGTACCCTGCCCGGAGCAGGGTTACCGGGGCCCCACCCTGGAGCCAGGCCTGGGGGAAGGGCTCGCCAGCAAGCGTCTGGTGGCCGGGCACCATGAGTAAATGCCCGGCCCGGCCCAGCCAGAAGGAGTTACATGAGTCCCCCCTCCCATCGAGCCACCACCAATGGGAGGGGCAGTAGTAGGGGTTTGGTGCTTTGTGGATCGGGCAGTGTCCGAAGGCGTGGGCCTTAGCGTTCTGATCCTCGGTTGCTGAAACTGGCTTTTGGAACATGGAACATTACCTCACTGGCGGGGAAGGAGCCTGAGTTGGTGCGCGAGGTTGAGAGATACCAGCTAGATATAGTCAGGCTCACCTCAACACACAGCTTGGGCTCTGGGTCCAATCTCCTTGAGAGGGGCTGGACTTTATTCTTTTCTGGAGTTGCCCATGGTGAGAGGCAGCGGGCAGGTGTGGGCTTTCTCATAGCCCCTCGACTCGGTGCCTGTATGTTGGGGTTTACTACGGTGGACGAGAGGGTAGCTTCCCTATGCCTTCGGGTTGGGGAACGGGTCCTGACTGCTGTCTGTGCTTATGCACCGAACAGCAGTTCAGAGTACCCAGCCTTCTTAGAGTCCTTGGGAAGGGTGCTTGAAAGTGCTCCTCCTGGAGACTCTATTGTCCTACTGGGGGACTTTAACGCTCATGTTGGCAATGACAGTGAGACCTGGAGGGGTGTGATTGGGAGGACTGGCCTCTCTGATCTGAACCTGTGTGGTGTTCAGTTTTTGGACTTCTGTGCAAACCACAGTTTGTCGATCACGAACACCATGTTTGAACACAAGGATGTCCATAAGTGCACATGGCACCAGGACACCCTAGGCTGCAGTTCAATGATTGACTTTGTAGTCGTGTCATCGGACTTGTGGCCATGTGTTTTGGACACTTGGGTAAAGAGAGGAGCTGAGCTGTCAACTGATCACCACCTGGTGGTGAGTTGGATCAGGTGGTGGGGGAAGATGCCGGTCAGACCAGGCAAGCCCAAACGTATAGTGAGGGTTTGCTGGGAACGTCTGGCAGAAGAACCTGTCAGAGTAATCTTCAACTCACACCTCCGTCAGAACTTTGACCAGATATCGGGGGAGGTGGGGGACATTGACTCAGAATGGGCCATGTTCCGTTCCTCCATTGTTGAAGCGGCTGACTGTAGCTGTGGCCGTAAGGTAGTTGGTGCCTGTCGGGGCGGTAATCCTCGAACCCGGTGGTGGACACTCCCTCAGTGAAGGAGTCCTACTGGGCATGGTTGGCCTGTGGGACACCAGAGGCAGCTGGCAGGTATCGACAGGCCAAGCAATCTGCGGCTTCAGTCGTCGCCAAGGCAAAAACCCTTGTATGGAAGGAGTTTGGTAAGGCCTTGGAAAGCGACTTTAAGACAGCTCCGAAAAGATTCTGTCAAACCGTCAGGTGACTCAGAAGGGGAAAGCAGTGTGCCACTAGCACTGTATATAGTGAAGATGGTGTGCTGCTGACTTCGACTGAAGTGCGAAGTTGGGCGAAGTCGCTAAGGTAGTTAAAAAGCTCCTTGGTGGCAAGGCTCCAGGGGTGGATGAGATCCGCCCTGAATTCCTCAAGGCTCTGGATGTTGTGGGGCTGTCTTGGCTTTTCAACATTGCGTGAACATCGGGCCACTGGATTGGCAGACTGGGGGTGGTGGTGCCTCTTTTTAAAAAAGAGTACCGGAGGGTGTGTTCCAACTACAGGGGAATCCCACTCCTCAGCCTCCCTGGTAAGGTCTATGCAGGGGTACTGGAGAAGAGAGTCCGGCTTATAGTTGAACCTCAGATCCAGGAAGAGCAGTGCGGGTTCCGCCCTGGTCGTGGAACACTGGACCAACTCTTCACCCTCTCCAGGATTCTGTGGGAGGTGCTTTGGGAGTACGGGGTACATGGCTCTTTGCTACGAGCCATTCAGGCCCTGTACAAACAAAGCTGGAGTTTGGTTCGCATAGCCGGCAGTAAGTCAGACTCGTTCCCAGTGAGAGTTGGACTCCGTCAGGGCTGCCCTTTGTCACCGATTCGATTCATAATTTTTATGGATAGAATTTCTAGGCACAGTCAGGGGATGGAGGGTGTCCGGTTTGGTGACCTCAGGGTCACATCGCTGCTGTTTGCAGATGATGTGGTCCTATTGGGGACATCAGGCCGCGAACTTCAGCTTTCGCTGGATCGGTTTGCAGCCAAGTGTGAAGCGGCCGGGATGAGAATCAATACCTCTAAATCCGAGACAATGGTTCTCAGGCGGAAAAGAGTGGAGAGCCCTCTCTGGGTCGGGGATAGGCTCTTGCCTCAAGTGGAGGAGTTCAAGTATCTCGGGGTCTTGTTCATGAGTGATGGTACAAGGGACTGGGAGATTGACAGGCGGATTGGTGCTGGGTCAGCAGTGATGCGGGCTCTTTACCGGTCTGTAAGAGCAAGGCAAAGCTCTCGATTTACCGGTCAATCTACGTTTCCACCCTCACCTATGGTCATGAGCTTTAGGTAATGACCGAAAGAATAAGATTGCGAATACAAGCGGCTGAAATGAGTTTCCTCCGCAGGGTGTCTGGACTCTCCCTTAGAGATAGGGTGAGAAGTTCAGTCATCCGGGAGGGATTTGGAGTAGAGCCGCTGCTTCACGTGGAGAGGAGCCAGCTGAGGTGGTTCGAGCATCTGGTTAGGATGCCTCCTGGACGCCTCCCTCGGGAGGTGTCACAGGCAAGTCCACCTGGGAGGAGACCCCAGGGAAGACCCAGGACACGCTGGCGTGACTGTATCGCCCAGCTGGCCTGGGAGCGCCTCGGAATCCCCCTTGGAGAGCTAGTGGAAGTGGCTGGGGAAAGGGAGGTCTGGGCCTCATTGCTTAGAATGCTGCCCCCGCGACCTGAACCCCGGAGAAGCGGAAGATAATAGATGGATGGATGGATGGATGGATGGATGGATGGATGGATGGATATATATATATATATATATATATGTTATATATAATTATATATTATGATCTATTAAAATATCATGATATACTACTACTACTACTACTACTAACAATAATAATAATAATAATAATAATACAATCCTACAAGTAAATAGTCATAAATTATGGATGCTTGAACTTTTGTAATTTTACAGCAGCTTACAATACAATTTTCAATAACTTTTTCTAAATTAATGTAAGTCTGGAAGCTAATGTCCATTCTTAACAGTTAATAACATAAAAATGCTATTTGTTAGTATTTACTAAAGCAGCAGTTATTAAGAACGAATGAGTACCATTTTAGTTATGGTTTTACAAATTCATTATTAAAGGCATTTTAAATATAACTAGCTCTTCTGAAGCTGTTAGGTATTGATCATTAACCATGCATATGTCTTACTTACGTTTTGTAAATGTACATTTTAATAAACACACACTTTTGTTTTTTATAATGTATTTCATTATTTTCAGGAATTTGTAAACATTTGTAAGTTCCTTCTTAAACTTTCATACAGATAACTTTAGGCCATTTCTACACTTCCTTGTGATGAAATGTGACCATTTACTAGCTTTTTTTTCTATGTTTGTTACCATCATTGTGAATGCAGAAAATCTTCTCATGTACCTTTACTAGCAAACTACATTTCTAATTTTCAAAAAACCTTATCAATGCATCATCTTCTTCTTCTTTTGGCTGCTCCCTTTAGGGGTTGCCACAGCGGATCATCTGCCTCCATCTTGCCCTATCCACTGCCTCCTCTACTTTTACACCAACCATCTCCATGTCCACCTTCACTACATCCATAAACCTTCTCTGAGGTCTACCTCTTCTCCTTCTGCCTGGCAGCTCCATCTCCAACATTCTTTGACCAATATATCCACTATTCCTCCTCAACACATGTCCAAACCATCTCAACCTGGCCTCTCTGGCTTTATCTCCGAACCGCTCCACATTCACTGTCCCTCTGATCTGCTCATTTCTAATCTTGTCCATCCTTGTCACTCCCAAATCTCAGCATTTTCATCTCCACCACCTCCAGCTCAGCCTCCTGTCTTTTAGACAGAGCCACAGTCTCCAAACCATACATCATAGCAGGACACACTACTGTCTCGTAAACCTTCCCTTTCACTCTTGCTGCTATCCTTCTGTCACACATCAGCCCTGACACCCGTCTCCACCCACTCCATCCTGCCTGCACCCTCTTCTTCACCTCTTTTCTACACTGTCCGTTGCTCTGGATGGTTGACCCAAGATATTTGAAGTCATCCACCTTTACGACCTCTACTCCTTGCATCTTAACCTTTCCACCTGCCTCCCTCTCATTCACACACATGTATACCGTCTTGTCTCTACTGACCTTCATTCCTCTCCTCTCCGGTGCAAACCTCCACCTCTCCAGATTCTCTTCCACCTGCTCTCTACTCTCACCACAGATTACAATGTCATCTGCAAACATCATGGTCCATGGAGCCTCCTGCCTGACCTCATCTGTCAACCTTTCCATCACCATTGCAAACAAGAAGGGGCTCAAAGCTGATCTGCTACCTGATGTAACCCCACCTTCACTTTGAAAAGATTTGTCACTCCCACTGCACACCTCACCACTGTCTCACTATCCTCATACATGTCCTGCACTACCCTAACATACTTTTCAGCTACACCTGACTTCCTCATACAGTACCACAGTTCGTGTCTTGACACTTGAAACCAAACTTCTGCTCACTGATCTGAGCCTCTCGCCTTAGCCTTGCTTCAACAACTCTTTCCCATACCTTCATGGTGTGACTCATCAATTTTATACCTCTGTAGTTACTGCAGGTCTGCACATCACCCTTGTTCTTAAAAATGGGGACCAGTACACTGCTTCTCCACTCATCAGGCATCTCTCTCTCACTCTCCAGTATTTTGTTAAACAACCTGGTTCAAAAGTCCACTGCCTTCTCTCCTAAACATCTCCATACCTCCACAGGTATTTCATCTGGACCAACTGCCTTTCTATTCTTCATCCTTTTTAAAGCTGCCCTCACTTCCACCTTACTAATTCTCTGCACTTCCTGATCCACTATCTCTCCCCCCGTTGTCCTCCTCTCTCTCATTTTCCTCATTCATTAGTTCTTCAAAGTACTCCTTCCATCTACTCAACACTCTCTGTTCACTCACTAGTACATTTCCCTCTCTATCCTTTATCAGCCTAACCTGCTGTACATCCTTTCCAGCTCTATCTCTCTGTTTAGCCAAACGATACAAGTCCTTTACTCCTTCTTTACTGTCCAGCCTCTCATACAGCTCATCATAGGCCTGAGCCTTTGCCTTCATTCTTTTCGCTATGTGGCTAGCCTCACAGTACTCCTGCCTACTTCCTTCATCTCTCTGGTTATCCCACCTTTTCTTAGCTGCCTTCTTCTTTTGAATACTCTCCTGGACTTCCTCATTCCACCACCAACTTTCCTTGTCTTCTTTCCTCTGACCAGATGAAACACACAACACATTTTTGCCAGTTTCTCTCACGACTGTAGTTTCCCAGTCGTCAGGTAGCTCCTCACTGCCCCCAAGGGCCTGTTGCAATTTTTCCCTGAACTGCCTGCAACCATCCTCCTCCTTCAGCTTCCACCATCTAATCTTTGGCTCTGTCTTCACTTTCTTCCTCTTCTTTTTTTCTAATCTCATTCTACAGACAACCACCCTATGCTGCCTTGCTACACTTTCCCCTGGTACCACTTTACAATCTCCAATCTCCTTTAGGTGGCATCTCCTGCTAAGGATATAATCCACCTGTGTGCACCTCTCTCCACTCTTGTATGTCACCCTGTGTTCTTCCCTCTTCTGAAAATACATGTTCACCACAGCCATTTCCATTCTCGTTGGAAAATCTCCAACCATCTGACCTTCCGCATTTCTGTCTTTCACACCATACATACCCAGCACCTCTTCATCCCCTCTGTTCCCTTCACCAACATGTCCATTGAAGTCTGCACCAATCACTAATCTCTCCTCTCTAGGGACACCATCTACCACTTCATCCATCTTACTCCTGCGGAATTATTAGCCTTATTATTGTTCATATTACTCTTTTAAGATTTATTAAAGAAAGCTTATGTTTAGCATTGACAGCTTAATGGTAATATTGTTCAAATATAAGGCTGGAATAGATAAGAGCTAAGAGTCAGCACATAAGGCTGTGTGCTGACTAACGGTGGAATACACAAGGATGTCAGATAACAGGAAATATCTCGAAGCTAATAGTAGTTAGCTAGTAGACACTGGGATTAGCACACTACACATGTGTATCATCTTGTCAGATAAGCAGAGCCACTGTCTGGAAAATGGGGGGAGTTGATAAACACAGGGAATACCTTAAGCTGACCTTGCAGACGCGCTCACGTCTCGAGCACATACTTAAACTTTTATGATATAGATTGGTGAGCTGGGCTAACGCACACATTGGAGGCTTGATGGAATCTACTGATATCTTGGGTAAGGGAGGAGCGGTCATGCGACTATAAAACGGGAGTCAGATGAGAAGGGGTCAGAGCTTACTTGGGAGATACATGATGCATGTTCTCTGTTTGTAACCTCTCCAGAATTCTGTAATAAAACCGTTTGTTTCACTTCAGTCTGATCTACTCGTCTCATTTGTTTTGCATCAACAAACACGCAGGACTGGTTTCGTCCACACTCCAAAATTCCTCTTTCTCCTCTAACTGACAACAACCTGTGGTGCATATGAACTGACCACATTCAAAATTACACCATCAACCTCCAACGTCAGGCTCATGATCCTGTCTGACACTCTTTACATCCAGAAAACTTTTCCCAAGCTGTTCCTTTTGGATTATCCCTACTCCATTTCTCTTCCTCTCTACACCATGATAGAACAGTTTGAATCCACCTCCAATGTTCCTGGCCTTGCTTCCTTTCCATCTGGTCTCCTGAACACACAGAATATCTACCTTCCTTCTCTCTATTATGTCTGCAAGCTCTCTGCCTTTACCAGTCATTGTCCCTATGTTCAGCGTCCCTACTCTAACCTCCACACTACTGCCTTTCCTTCTCTCTTGCTGCCTTCTAACCCGCCTTCCTCCTCTCCTCTTTGATGGTCTTCGACCTACAGTAGTCCAATTTCCACCGGCACCCTGCTGGTCAACAGCACCGGAGGCGGTCGTTATTACTCGAACGATCCGGTATGGCAATCATATTTGTGATCCGCATGATAGTTTAGCACAAGTTTTACGCCGGATGCCCTTCCTGACGCAACCCTCACCATTTATCCGGGCTTGGGACCGGCACCAGAAGTACACAAAGTACACCCCTAATGGCTGTTTTTTTTTTTTAAATCAATGCATCATATGAATACATTTATACTACAATTTTAAGCTTGCTTGCAAATAGGTTTCTTTTCATTACGTCAATTGCTAGTTAATAAATTTAGTCCCCGTTAAGAAAGTGTTAAAAAAGTTTTACAGTTCTCCTAAAATAGGCCATGCTTATTCTTATGTCATAGGTTATTCTTATTGTAGTTTTGATTTTATGATTATATTAACCTGTTACTTAATATTTGCTCTATTCCAACTTACCAAGCTGATCTCCTGAACTGTAGATATGTACAGGTTCGTATTTGTACATTTGGTTATGGCATTTAGCTTGATTTGTAGCTTTGTTCCTCGAAAGTAAGTTCATTAATTAATTTAATAGATTTTGCATATTTTGCTGCTACCTCTGGGATGCTGCCCCAATGTTATGGCACAATTGTCTGTTTGTCTGTGTCATTTACAAGGATTTGTCTGCTATCTGTGTCTTGAACAAATGAAGTCTTCACAAAAGTTGAAGATGCTCTTGTTGTCATCATCTCTGATTTGGCATCTGCTTTTGAAACTATACACAGATATGCTTTGAACCTTTTACACTTCTCCCTGTTTGAAAATTAATGAATTTATTTTGCATTTTACAATTTATATTGCCTTTTTTTTACTGTATTTATATCGACTTGAAGGTGCCAAGGAGTGACAGAAGGAAAGTGTTGCACACTATAGGATTAGTATACAGATTTAAAATATTAAATGTTGTACTAAATGACTTGAATCATCTCAAAATAAAAAATGTTAAAATATTGACTAAGATGATCTGACTTGGTGAACATATAATTTACTGAATCAAGTGACTGCTGAGACACAAACTGTAACTGAAATTAGTAACCCACATTTAAACTGCTGCAGTTTTTCCTGACCAGACATAAAATGACAGAAGTATGGAGACTGAAAGGGAAATGTTGTGGAGTAAAAAACTAAGAACTGAAATTCAGTTAAAACAGTGAATTACAAAGTAGGTGTAGAAAAATGAGCGCAATTCACCCATACTGTGCCAATCGTACAATTATTTGTAAAGAAATAACAAAACATTTAATAATCCATTTTCATAAAGTCTGTGACTCACAATATGTTTGTACTCACAATATGTTTGTACTCACAATATGTTGATGTTTTCAGTTACAGAGAGTCAGGTCTGCGATGCAGATGATTCAGGACAAGAGTTGAGTAGAAACAATACTGCAGAAACAAAAAGGTCTTAAAGTCACATAACAAATTAATAGGATTCAGTTTCCTGGGGCACTTCTAGTAGCAAACTAAAATATTAGAGAAACACAGGCTAAAAATGACTAGTCTATGTGAGTCTGTATAAGAATGCTCCATGGAAGGTCTGTGGTCTGTAAACAACTCAACGAGGCATAAAGACAAGGCATATTTATACCTTGCATCAGCATATAGTATTCACTGAACTGCATGGAAACCAGACGTGCACAAGTGTCAATGGTTATGCATTTTCGATGTCCTTATATAATTACATTAGCGAAAATACATCTGTCTAGTGTTGAATAGAGATGACAGAAAGAAAAAGGAAGTGAAAGATTAAGGATATGTTGCTTTTTGCATGAGAAAAGAACCTATAGGATTTCTGTCAAACTGGGGATGCATTTTACCAAAATAAAGGTTATCTGGACATGAAACACGTGGTAATGCAAGCTTTTAACAGGTGTAATGTTTCTAGAAAGTTTTGTGTAATAATAATAATAATAAACAACTTCATAAAATGCAAAAGAATCATTGTAGACAACAGCTTTCAGGTAAATTAGCTGTTTGATGCTCACACAATCACTCACTATTCTTCATACTAACCAAACACACCCTGCCTTAAGAGCAGTTATGTGCATATATGACATTTCTGTAAATGAAGCACACCACACTTTGGGTTTGAATTGAAGGGATCCGACACTGCATTCAACATTTTCATATGTTCCAATGCAGCCTTCGGATAATATCAAAACAAAAATGTACTGAAAATAACCAGAGATGACAAAGCAGAAATGAATCCAACTACAGCAAAAGCAACATTTGAGAAAGAGAATTTGTAGCCATTAAAAGTGAAGTTCAGTCAAAATTATGTTTTGTCATGATGTAGAAAACTTTAACATTATGTATAGACATATTATGTACAGCGTATGCTAACGTTTTATAGTAAACTGTTTAATCATATGTTTATTCCACAAATATGAATTGTTTTAGATAAACACTTCAGAAACCCCCAACTTCTAATAAAGTATAAATATCTCTTCCTTACCTGTCTCTCTATTGCTGACAACACAAATGGAAAAGTACACTGACAGTTATTTACTCAGGCTTTTTTTTTTTCTTTTAAAGACGAGATCAGACTTGTTTCAGTCCACCCGCTGCATTTTGGTTTTGCTTTTTACCATCAAGGATTGCAGCACATTGGGAAAGAACACAAAATACAGCGTATGCTAATGTTTTATAGTAAACTGTTTAATCTTATGTTTATTCCACAAATATGATGTTTGTTTAGATAGACACTTGAAACCAGCCATTAGGGGTGTACTTTGTGTACTTCTGGTGCCGGTCCCAAGCCCGGATAAATGGTGAGGGTTGCGTCAGGAAGGGCATCCGGCGTAAAACTTGTGCTAAAGACGAGATCAGACTTGTTTCAGTCCACCCGCTGCATTTTGGTTTTGCTTTTTACCATCAAGGATTGCAGCACATTGGAGAACACAACAATACAATACATTACAAAGAACACAAAATACAGCGGATGCTAATGTTTTATAGTAAACTGTTTAATCTTATGTTTATTCCACAAATATGATCTTTGTTTAAATAGACACTTGAAACCAGCCATTAGGGGTGTAATTTATGTACTTCTGGTGCCGGTCCCAAGCCCAGATAAATAGTGAGGGTTGCGTCAGGAAGGGCATCCGGCATAAAACTTGTGCTAAACTATCATGCGGATCACAAATATGATTGCTGATGATGAACAGCAGGGTGCCGGTGGAAATTGGACTACTGTAGGTCAAAGACCATCAAAGAGGAGAGGAGGAAGGCGGGTTAGAAGGCAGTGAGAGAGAAGGAAAGGCAGGAGTGTGGAGGTTAGAGTAGGGACTCTGGGAATAAGGCTAAACCACAGTTGTTCTATATTAGCACAGAACACCTGCAGAAATATGATACACATAATATAGTATCTTCCTGATTCTCCAGTAACGACTGCAAAGAGGACATCATTTTCTTTTACTTAGCAGAATAATAAATTCTTTAAAACTTGCATACCCACAGCATTCTACACCAACAACAAAATTTTGAATAAAACCAAATAGTCCAATATTTCAGTTAGAGACTATATTATTAAACACGGCAGTGAATGATAGTGGGTAGAGCTAAAGCAGAAAACACTTCTACTAGGCTTTTATTAAGCACTGTTAAAATATTATTATCTGTGAATATTTGAACCACATAGCCATTCCCTCATATCACAAACGTCTAGACTATGTCCAATGGAAGTTCAAGGAAAGCTGTACTTCTTTAAATAGCAGTGAATGCTATAAGTAGCACCAGTCACTGTGACATCTGCAAGGAAAATCCAGCAACATCATAGAGCTTTGTACCTGGACATGACTAAATTAATTAGATGACCTCTGAGATAAAAATAGTAGGTAATTAAACCTGTAATGTTCTGAGAGGTGAAGGGAGAAAAACACAGATGTGGCTGATCTGGATGGAAATAAAATCTCAGAGGAGCACCTGTAAAAGGAAATTTCCCCAGGACCCCATAGAAATATAATCCTGCTCAAAAACGCCTTACATCAGCAAAGGTTTTTCTGAAGCTGTGCTGTTGGAAAGAAAGGAACTACCACCCCAGCTGCATGAAGCATGGCGTAAGGGGGATTCTGCATATCTCAGATCTATGAGCAGCTTGTTGTTCGCCCACCTAAACCTCAACACAAGCAAAGTGAACAGTCACAGTTCCAGGTTCACCACTGTCCATATTCCCTAGAGCAACTTAGACCTTTACTCTGTCATGTCTACAGATCTTCACATTTCTCTTTCTTTGTATGACCACACTGAAGCTTCATGAGACTAAATGTATTTTTCTAATACAGACCCTGATACTACTAACCTCTAAGAAAAGCCTAGTGTAATTACAAATTGTATATATCAAAACAGACAAAACTTTAAGAACATATGTGATGAAAATAAAAGTATGCACAACATTTGCCCTTTTCCACTTAAACACAGTAACGTTGCAGAGCACTGTGACTCTTTGCTGCATTATTTGTCACTATTTCCGATACAGTTTACTCTTATGGGCCTTTCTGAAACTTGACTGATTAATCTTAAGGCTTGTTTAACTGTTTATGTTTCATTTTCTGGGATACAGTCACATTTATTACAACAGAACTGGTCGACCTGATTGAGTGTCTCTCTGTTTTGTAACCATCACGTTCATTTTCTTGAGTGCCATGATCTAGTAGCACTGCTGGCTAACAAGGTGGAGGAAGCGATTATTGAGCTTTATGTGGTAAAAATGTTACAGCTGGTTGAAACTAAAGGCTTCCACCATTAAACAGCCATACATAGAGACAAAAACTTTAGTAGAGTTCTGAATAAAATCACATGGGAAAATAAAATTTCCCATCACATGCCCAATTTTAATACGGATCTTCTTCAATAACATCCATCCAATTCCAATAGTCTTTTTTACCCCTAATAAACTGGCCCACTAGAGTAACATTAAACACTAAAACATAGCGAACCAGATATTTATCTCAAGTAAACTGGAAAAAAAGCACAACCTGAGACTAAATGAATTTATCACAGTAACTAAAAGTGAAATTCAGACAAAGCGAGGTTTAATCTACATGTAGGAAACTATCATTATGCACAGCATACAGCAAATGCTAATGTTTAACAGTACACAGAAGAGCATTAACCTCTTTAATCATTTGTTATGAATCACAAATATGATGTGCTTTGAGATGGACACTTCAGAAACCCTAATATCTTGCGAAAATACTAAAAATAATACACAAATATTTTTTTCTTACCTGCGTTTCTGTGTTGTTGACAATGTGAACAGAGAACTAAAGCACGCTGATGAAGGCTCCTCCCTATCCTTGTTTTGTTTTTCAGGCAGTATGAGACGAGACGAGACATGTTTCAGTCCAGCTGCACCAACACAGTCACCCTTTATAGACCTTCTACAATTGTCAGCTTCCCAAAGTTAAAGCTGTAGGAAGGAATGCCTAAATATGATTAAAGTGTGTAGATTAAAGAGGTGACACAGTAGTGACTAGGAGTAACATTAAATTTACTTAAAATTTAAATGACAAATGCTACCAACAGCAGATTTCTAAATGTTAACACCTCCAGGTAAATGGCTGTTAGCTGGCATTATCACTCTCTGCTATGCAAATTGACTACATCCAGCAGTAAAAGCAGTTAGGTGCACATATAAAGGAAGAGTTTGGAAATGAAGCACACCAGGCTTTGAACTAGGCTGGAAGTGACACAAGACCACAGTAGACATCTGTGTATGTTTTGTACAATTCAGTCTTCAGATAAAGTCAAAATGGAGCTAAAGTACTACAGGAAACTCAACAACACAAAAATAAATCATTTAAGGCTTCAGTCCTACAGCATTTTATACCAACGATAAA
The DNA here is from genome assembly GCF_015220715.1 of Pygocentrus nattereri. Classification (NCBI taxonomy): domain Eukaryota; kingdom Metazoa; phylum Chordata; class Actinopteri; order Characiformes; family Serrasalmidae; genus Pygocentrus; species Pygocentrus nattereri. Next base: position 28,912,233 of record NC_051233.1, read on the forward strand.
ATTCTGAATAAAATCAAATCAGGTCTGAACATCTTACAGTTGGACGCTGTCTTACTAAGCATGTTAAAAATGAGTTATTTTCCTAATGGCACAAACCTGACATATTCACAGTTCATACTGTCGTCACAAGAGGGCAGCAGATGATAGAAGTCTAGCTAAAGCAGAAAATGTTACAACTAGGTCTGGCGTCCAGAAAGCATTGTGGCATTAAATGATTATATTTGTAAATATTAAAACCACATAGCGGATCTGTTTTGCTGGCGTTTATTCTACAGTTCTTAGGAAATGTGGATGGATGTGTGTAGAGGAACTCAGACTTTCAGAGAGAAACTAATAGGACATGTCCGAGAGCAATAACACCAGCATTTTAGTCCAGTGGTTCTTGATCCTGGTCCTGCATGCTGGTTCCCTGCTCTAACACACCCAGTTCAACTCAGAAAGAGTTTGTTGATTAGTTAATTAGCTCAGAAAGAGTAAAGAAGCTGCTGTATTTTGATAACCGCAATTCTGATCACCGTGATCAGCTCAACAATGGAGCAAAGGAAGAAGCAAAGGAAACAAAGTAATGATAAGTTTCTGGTCCACCTGAGTGTTCCTTAGAAGAAACTTTGGCTCTGAATGAAGGTGTGGGTTCAATTTGGTAATGTGGATGAGATTCTATTGTCATCAATGGTCTGACATAGAAAAAAAAACATAATAATAATGGCCAATTTGTAATTGTAATTCTATATGGCACATGCTAAACACACCTGTGCTGCCCCCAGCAGATTTTCTACAATGCATCAAAGCCAGTGCTTTCCCATAAACATGAATTTAATATTGTAGCGCTAGCTTGCGTACACTTTGTGACACATTTTGTCACACAAGGTATGTAAAATAGACTAGTTATATGTATATCTCAGCAACATATAATATCAGCCTTAGATTTGCAATGTATAGCTAATAGTACACGCCAACACATTCCAAAAAAGCCTCTTTATGTACAATATATATGTCCCTATGTTTGCCCTTTGCTATGGATATAGAGCAATACGTACATAACAGGATCTCTCAGTAGCCTCCTGGTGCAAACAGAATAGGAAAGCCCATAGATTTTGTCCAAATATCAAACCTCTTTCAAATAGCGATCAATGCAGGTGAGCTGAAAGCAAATGAACAGCACTTCCTCCCTTTCTTTAGTTTTGGAAGAGGGGGGATGGAACAGTCCCCCTATAGTTGGCATCTGTATACTGATCAATCATATAATACTGACATCTCTAAATGAGAAATATTAGATATATTCACTAGATTTAAGATGATTTTACTTGCTGGGATACAACCTATAATTAAGAATAGTTATCTACATTTGATTAAACTTAAACTTTAATTTAAACATAAAATAGGCCCAAGTATGGAGACTGAAAGTGAAATGTGGTGAAAGTGTGCCATATTTCCTTCATTTAAGTATAAAGCTTGCTGATTTCTCAGTGTCAGTATTAGCTACTATTCACAAATTTCTTTTGTCTGTCTTATTATTTGAAAACTTTTTTTTTTATCCGCCATGCATACCGCCCCTTGTTATGTCCAAATAACTCAATTTTAGTTTCATCAGTCCACAGCACCTTATTCCAAAATGAAGCTGGCTTGTCCAAATGTGCTTTAGCATACCTCAAGTGACTCTTGTGCTCAGAAAAGGCTTCTTCTGCATTACTCTCCCATACAGCCTCTCCTTGTGCAAAGTGCACTGAATAGTTGAACGATGCACAGTGACACCATCTGCAGCAAGATGATGTTGTAGGTCTTTGGAGCTGGTCTGTGGGTTAACTATGGCTGTTCTCACCATCCTTCGCCTCTGCCAATCTGCGATTTTACATGGCCTGCCACTTTGGACCTTAACTAGAACTGTGCCTGTGGTCTTCCATATCCTCAATGTTCCTCACAGTGGAAACTGACAGATGAAATCTCTGAGATAGCTTTTTGTATCCTTCCGATAAACCATGATATTGAACAATCTTTGTTTTCGGGTCATTTGAGAGCTGTTTTGAGGCTCCCATGTTGCCACTCTTCAGAGAAGATGCAAAGAGGAGAAACACTTGCAATTGGCCACCTTAACCCTTTCTCATAATTGGATTCACCTGTGTATGTAGGTCAAGGGTCACTGAGCTTACAAAACAAATTTTGTGTTCCAATAATTAGTGCTAAATGTATTCAAATCAATAAAACATCAAGGGTGCCCAAACTTATTCACCTGCCTAATTTTGTTTAAATAATTATTGCATACTTTCTGTAAATCCTATAAACTTCATTTCACTTCTCAAATATCACTGTGTTCGTCTGCTATATGATATATTTAACTGACATTGCTGATCCGAACAACCAATGATTTATAAAGGCAAATCATGAAAATTATCAGGGGTGCTTTTGCATACCACTGTATAAATAAATTTCAGTTTATTGATTGCATATGCTGTATTGTTTGCAAGATGTTGCAGATTTTTTCTTCTGTAAGCTTTTATGAAGCACATTATGACGAGCTTCTCTCCATAGTCATGAAAACGGATGGCAGCTCCCTCCTTCTGCTAAAGCGTAGCTGGGCATTCCAAAGTCTACTACTATAACACTATTCAAACCCTCTGATTCAGAGTGCATAAGATACTGGACAAATCTCAAACCTTCAGACATTAAAAACACCACAAAGAAAAAAAAACTTATTATCAGCTTTTATTAAAACTAATTAAATGAGAAAACTAATTAAAATGAGAACTCAAACACCTCTGAAACCAGAATAGGACTGACCAGATTCTCATTGCCATGTTCAGTTTTACTATGGATCTGCAGGATTACAAAAAAGAAAATGGCCAAAAGATAAACAAATCATTCAAGCAGGAGGATGAAGAATGTATCACCTATTTTAGTTAAACTGAAAGCTCTCTCCTTTACCAAAACCCCAAAACTCAAATTGTTGACTCTACATGGTAGATAGATAGAGAGATACATTAACTGCAGCAGGGGTGGCACCACACCCCCAAAAGTGGTGGCACAAAACATATGGTTAAAAAACAAAACAAAACAAGAAAAACAGTTGGCCTTTTATTCACTGTTATTTAAAATTTTCTTTTAATTGAAAATGATTAAATATAGTTATTATTTTCTTTGTCAGGTCACTCCCTGTTTTTTGTAAATGCTCGGCTACACTGAAAATGAGGGTTGCCCTCAATGTACTTCCGAGTCAAAATAAAGGTTGATTGATTGATTGATTGATTAATATTTTAGATTTTGTTATGTTAAACTAAACTAAAAAAATAGAAATTGAGCAGTAAATTTACAGAAAAAATCACACATGTGGTTGCATTCTCTGTGGGGATGTGTTGACTTATTTACTCTTAGAAAATCAACAAAAACAAGTCGTTGGACGGGGGAGGGGTAAGCAAAATCAGCGTCTGACTGGACGTTGCACCCTTGCATTCATTTCTGGGAGATGGAATATTCAAGTAAATCAGCCTCTGATCTACAAAACTACTGTATAGGCTGAAACTTTGTAAAAGTAAATACGCTGTCCTGTGTGAAAGTTTGTGCACCCCTGGTGAAATGACACGTTACGACATCCTCTGTTTCTGCACATTTTAACCCTCTGTTGCATAATGTTGCCTCAGAGCAACAAACTCATATTGTTTTGGGTCATACTCAGCTTCATACTAAGCAAAGTGTCTCATGAGTGCTAACATTGCAACAAGTGAATCAAATGTGCAGAATTAAGTATTTTTTATCAAGGTAGGCCTATTATCAAATTTTCAAGATCTAAACAGCTTTCTGTTCAGTATTTTAATTTATTGCAAAGAACAAAACCATTTCTGATATTTATATTAAAAACATTTTGAACATGCAGGCATCTCCAAACATTTGATGGGTGATGTGTATTACATAGGAAGGTGTCAGCACAAAAACAGTGGTGTCTATGTGTATGCATGGACCTGTGTCGAGTAGCAGCACCCAGAGGTCTATGTTTATGCATGGACCTGTGTTGAGTAGCAGCACCCAGAGGTCTATGTTTATGCATGGACCTGTGTTGAGTAGCAGCACCCAGAGGCATCCCAAACCTACTGCCCCCGTTTGAGGCCACTAGAGCTTGGCAGCATCCTCCAGCAGCGGATCTGTTCTGAGACTGAACCTCAGGGCAGTTATTAGCAGGCTTGGTGAATAAAGGTGGCTTTATTCAGGAAGGCTCTCCAGCGTGTAATCAAAACTGCCCAGTCCATCTCAGGAGCAGCCTTCCCCACACTACAGGACATTTATCACACCAGGGTCATTAGAAGGGCACAAAACATCATCAGGGACAGCACACACCCCCAGCACAGACTCTTCACACTCCTACCTTCAGGCAGACGTTACAGGAGTGTAAAGTCCAGGACAACTAGACGGACCAACAGTTTCTATTCACAGGCCATCAGGCTGGTGAACACCTCACTAACTACCTCCTCCCCCCTTCCCATTCTGAACTGATTTAACCTGGCACTCAACAACTGCACCTTATCTGCACTGTACTGCTGCTGTTAGAACAATATTGTTTACATCTATTACTGCACAGAGTAATATTGTTTACTGTTTACTGTTTATATCTGTTTTCATCTGTCACTTGATGCACTTTATGAACAGCTGCTCCACTTACTTGTACATACGCACGTGTAACTTTAATTGTATTTCAACTTTGCACATGCTGTACACTTTTTTGCTTTTACCTTTTACTACTGTTTTTTAAAGTTATTCTTATATTTTCTTTTTTTTTATTCTCTTAAGAGTATATATGGTGAATGGAGGAAGAGCAAAGTAAGAATTTCATTGTACAGTGCAACTGCCTGTTCTGCTGTGCACATGACAATAAAACTCTTGAATCTTGAATCTTTCACAGTCTTTTGTTGCCCCTGTCCCAACTTCTTTGGAACGTGTTGCAGGCATCAAATTCAAAATGAGTGAATATTTTCAAAAAACAATAAAGTTTATCAGTTTGAACATTAAATATCTTGTCTTTGTAGTGTATTCAATTGAATATAGGTTGAAAAGGATTTGCAAATCATTGTATTCTGTTTTTATTTATGTTTTACACAACGTCCCAACTTCATTGGAATTGGGGTTGTATACATCGTTCAGCATTAATGGGCCTTTGCTATTTTATATTGAGATGTTATTCTTGAATTGTTATATTTGATTGTGCAGTCATTCACAGGGAGGCAAACCCATCCCGCATCATTACTTCTGAAAGACTCAGCCTCTCTGAGATGCTCTTTTTATACCCAATCATGTTACTGACCTGTTGCCAATTAACCACCAGGTTAGGGTTCATTTCAGTGATGTGGAAGAGATTATATTCTCATTGTGATCAACTATACACAGATACTAAAAAACAAAAAATATGTTCTACCACTGTTAAACAACAGCTCACTTTTTCAGTTTATGTTCCACTGCAGCTGTATCCTCATTGTCTTCTTTGCTGGACGAGAGTCTGAAAAATTTTCCAATTTTTGGAAACTGAACTTTTCCTTTTGGTTTTTGAACAGATTTGGGAATTGCCGGTAAAGATCTGCTGCTGTGGGCTGAGACACTGGAACGTGCTGATCCATAAACAGAATCAGAGTCAGGTCCTGATCGAGATCTGAAAGAGCCATATGCAGAACTTCCCAGAGACCAGGTATCTGACTTCTCTTTACTCACTAGAAAGGATAATAAAGAAAACAGGGAATGAAAAAGTGTAACATAAGGTCTAGATTGGGATAACATGAATCATTTATTAAATAGATTCTAATGTAAACTTTTAATTAAGCATGAAAGGCACCATGTGATCTGAGCATAACTGGCAAGCAAATGTAACCAGAGTATGAAGTGGCTTGAGTGACCAAAGTCTTAAGACACTTACATCATTCACCTTTTTTTTTTAATCATTTCAGCTACAGTATATATCAGGTTATAAATAAATCCACCATTAAAAAAACCTTTTTATTATACAATGTTTTGTTTGCAAGATATTGCAAATACTTTCTTCTTCTACAAGTATTTAGAAAGCACATGACAACATAGCTCAGCAGGCAAAGGGACTATCTTTAGCCATGATAACAGATGGCAGCTGTCTTTCTTCTGGGGCATGGCTGGGAAATTGTGCTTTACTATATTCAAAACTACATAATTTCAGCTACACTATATGACCAAAAGTATGTGAACTACCCTCCTAACTATTGAGTTCAGGTACATCAGCCACACCTATGGCTCGCAGGTGTGTGAAAACAAATTTATAACCATACAATCTCCATAGACTGTCACAAGATGCCACTTTTGCCAAAAGTAGTTGCAGGAAATTTCTGCCCGGCTAGATCCGCCCCCAGTCAATTGTAAGTGCTTTTATTGTACAATGGGTGAAAAACACTATGCAGGCCATTTGCTAAACGAAAAGATTTATATACAACATAAACTGTCCACTTTTAAAAAGAAGAAATTATTATTATTGTTAATTAAAAACATAACATCAGTTTAAAAATGTAAAAGTGCAAAACTCACTGGTTAGTGGTTCTCTCATGCTATCAGACCTTTCCAAATGCAGAGATTCAGGAATAGATGTTAAAGAACCAAATCCAGAGCTGTGAGATGAGTCTTTAGATCGTGTTGATGATCGTGATGGTCCTAATCGTGATCTAAATGATCCTCCTACAGAAGATTTATCTGAGCTCTTCTCTCTGCTCACTGTAAAGAATGAGGAAAGGAACATGGTTCAGTTTTTCACTCACTGGCCTTCATTTATCATCATCATCATCATCATCATCATCATCATCATCATCATCATCATTGTCGTTAACCGCTTAAACCAGACAGGGTCGCAGTAGCAGTTGGGAGAGCAGAAAATCCCAGATGACCCTGTCCCCCGTAACTTCCTCCAGCTCATTCCCAGGGACCCCAAGCCGCTTCCAGGCCAACTTCGAGATGTAATCCCTCCAGCGGGTCCTAGGACGACCCAGGGGTCTTATCCCGGTAGGCTGTGCCTAGTACACCCCCACCGGGAGGCGTCCAGAGGGCATCCGAACCAGATGCATGAACCACCTCTGCTGGCTCCTCTCAATGCAGAGGAGTAGTGGTTCTACTCCGAGCACCTCCCAGATGGCCGAGCTCCTCACCCTATCAAATAGAGTGTAGCCTGCCACCCTGTGAAGAAAGCTCATTTCCGCCACTTGTATTCGCAATCTCATTCTTTCGGTCATTACCCACAGCTCATGACCATGGGTGAGAGTCAGGATGTAGACCGACCAGTAAACAGAGAGCTTTGCCTTATGGCTCAGCTCCCTTTTCACCACTACAGTCCGGTACAGCATTACTGCTGCCACCTCTCCCAGCCTGCGGCCAATCTTACGATCCCTCTTTCCATCACTCATGAACAAGACCCCAAGATACTTAAACTCCTCCATCTGGGGGAAGTCCTTTCCCCTTACCTGGAGTGGGCATGCCATCCTTTTCCGAGCTAAGACCATTGACTCCGACCTGGATTTGGAGGTGCTGATCCACATACCAACCACTTCACACTCAGCTGCAAATTGCTCCAGTGAGTGCTGGAGGCATCCATGTGATTCAGCCAAAAGAACAACATTGTCTGCAAATAGCAGAGATGCCACCCTCCGGACTCCACACATGATGCCCTCCTATCATGAATAGGAGTAGAGACAGGGCACAACCCTGCCGGAACCCAATGTTAACATTGAAAGGGTCGGACATAATGCTGAGTATACGAACACAGCTCTCGCTCTGGGAATACAGAGATCGGATGGCCTGGAGTAGTAGCCCCGGTACTCCATACTCCCAGAGGACCTCCCCCAGGATATCTCAGGGAACCCGGTCGTAAGCCCTCTCCAAATCCACAAAACACATGTAGACTGGGTTGGCAAGCTCCCATGTCCCTGAACAATCCACGAGAGGGTGAAAAGCTGGTCCACTGTTCCACGGCCAGGACCGAATCCGCATTGTTCTTCCTCAATCTGAGGTTCAACTATCAGTCGGAGTCTCCTTTCCAGCACCTTGGCATAGACTTTCCCAGAGAGGCTGAGCAGTGTGATACCACAGTTGACGGCTCAGCACCTCTCTTTACCCAAGAGTCCAGAACATATGATCCCAAGTCAGATGAAATGACAACAAAGTGGATCATTGACCTCTGACCCAAGGAGCTCTGGTACCATGTAAGTGATACTTTATTTTTAATCCCACAAATGGGGAATTCCACTTCTGCATTTAACCCATCTGTGAAGTGAAACACATACACACTAGGGAATACACACACTCTAGGGGGCAGTGAGCACACTTGCCCGGAACGGTGGCCAGCCCTATCCACTGCGCTCGGGGAGCAATTGGGGGTTAGATGTCTTGCTCAAGAACACCTCAGTCATGGACTGTCGGCACTGGGGATCAAACCGGCAACCTTCCGGTTACAGGGATACACCCAGCAGGATACACCCTAGACAGGTCACCAGTCCATTGCAGGGCATTAAAAAGTAATAAAAAAGTAATAACAACATGAGTAAATGTGTAAAATGTGTCATACTCAGTTCCCTAACCTCCAGCTCATGACTGCTCCCTCATGAACATCCTTATGAACATCCTTGTGTTTGAACTTGGTGTTTGTTATGGACAATCCATGCCTGGCACAGAAGTCCAATAACAATTCACCATTCAGGTTTAGATCGTGCAGGCCGTTCTTCCCAATCACGCCTCTCCAGGTCTCCCAGTCATTTCCAACATGAGCATTGAAGTCCCCCAGTAAGACTACGGAGTCTGTAGGTGGGAGCCTTTCCAGAACCCCACCCGCTCGCTCCAAGAAGGCTGAATACTCTAACCTGTTTGGTGCGTAAGCACACACAACAGTCAGAGTTTTCCTCTCTGCGATTTTAATTCGCATTGAGGAGACCCTCTTGTCCACTGGGACAAACTCCAACTGCACAGCCGCCAGCAGGGAACTCGTGAGTATCTCACACCCGCCCGGCACCTCTGTGCAACCCCTAAATAGGAGAGGGACCAACCCCTATCAAGGAGTTTGGTTCCAGAGCCAACACTGTGGGTGGAGCCCAACTATATCTAGTTGGTACCTCTCAACCTCCCAAACAAGCTCCATCTCCTTCCCCCCTAGTGAGGTTACATTGCATGTGCCAAGAGCCAGTTTCTGCTGCAAGGGCCCCCTGCAATCTCCCACTGCATGTGCACCACTGCACTGCTCCCCCATGCTGGACCTTGCGGGTGGTGGGCCCACATGGTACCACACGTTGCCTCTTTGGGCTGAGCCTGCCTGGATTACATGGGCTGCCCGGCCACCAGGTGCTGGACGGAGGACACTATTCCCAGGCCTGGCTCCAGGGGTAGGCCCCGGTGACTGTATCCCAGGCAGTGTAGACGGTATCCTGTGCCCATTTTTCATGGTGGGTTCTTGGATCGTGTTAGTCTGGGTCTTCACTCCAGACCTGTTTGCCCAGGAGCATATTGCTCCCAATGACAGCTCTGAAGATCCCTAGACCACACAAGCCCTTCCTCCATGACAAGGCCCCGATCCAGGAAGGATCATCACCTTCAAACATCCTTTATTTAATTACTGTCTAAGTTTAACCAACTAAAGAACAGACAGAAAAATGCTGGCTTATATTTAGTTGATATTTTCTGGGTGTGGTAAAGGTATGTAACAGTGCTGGCTCCGGTTTTTATTTTAAAGGTAGCTGCAGTTGTGCACCATGTGGAGTCCTCATCTTGAGAGATTCCATTATGAAACCTTTTCACTCTGAAGCTGTTTCTACTCATTCCCTCTATAACATTGAGTGTCTTTTCAAGATTTTACAATTTTGCTTAAACAGTAACACACACACACACACACACACACACACATGTTCTAAGCCGCTTCTCCTTCAGGGTTACGGGGGGTGCTGGAACCTATCCCAGCTGTCATTGGACGGAAGGCAGGATACACCCTAGACAGGTCGCCAGTCCATTGCAGGGCATTAAAAAGTACTAAAAAAGTAATAACAACATGAGTAAATGTGTAAAATGTGTCATACTCACTGGTTGGTGGTTCTCTCAAGCTATTAGACCTTTCCAAGTGCAGAGATTCAGGAATGGATCTTAAAGATCCATTTCCAGAGGTGTGAGATGAGTCTATGGAATGTGCTGATGCATAAAAATCTGCTGTTCGTGATCTGAATGATCCTCCCACCAAAGATTTATCTGAGCTCTCCTCCATGTTCACTGTGAATCACGGGGGGAAAAGAGAATGATTTCATTTTTCAGCTCTGTAGCTTTAAAATCTTCTTCTTCTTTCGGCTGCTCCCTTTAGGGGTCGCCACAGCGGATCATCTGCCTCCATCTTGCCCTATCCACTGCCTCCTCTACTTTTACACCAACCATCTCCATGTCCACCTTCACTACATCCATAAACCTTCTCTGAGGTCTACCTCTTCTCCTTCTGCCTGGCAGCTCCATCTCCAACATTCTTTGACCAATATATCCACTATTCCTCCTCAACACATGTCCAAACCATCTCAACCTGGCCTCTCTGGCTTTATCTCCAAACTGCTCCACCTTCACTGTCCCTCTGATCTGCTCATTTCTAATCTTGTCCAGACTTGTCACTCCCAACGAAAATCTCAGCATCTTCATCACCGCCACCTCCAGCTCAGCCTCCTGTCTTTTAGACAGAGCCACAGTCTCCAAACCAGACATCATAGCAGGACGCACTACTGTCTTGTAAACCTTCCCTTTACTCTTGCTGCTATCCTTCTGTCACACATCAGCCCTGTGTCTCCACCCACTCCATCCTGCCTGCTCCCTCTTCTTCACCTCTTTTCTGCACTGTCCATTGCTCTGGATGGTTGACCCAAGATATTTGAAGTCATCCACCTTTACGACCTCTACTCCTTGCATCATCACCTTTCCACCTGCCTCCCTCTCATTCACACACATGTATTCCGTCTTGTCTCTACTGACCTTCATTCCTCTCCTCTCCAGTGCAAACCTCCACCTCTGCAGATTCTCTTCCACCTGCTCTCTATTCTCACCACAGATTACAATGTCAACTCGGATCGCTGGATTCAAAGTCCAGAGTGCTATACTGTATTTAATCCTTTATAGTACAGAGGATCTGATCTTATAGCTCCAGAAATCTATAAAATGGCTGGGTATTTTAAAGGGAGCATAAGCTCTGACCAATAAAATGGTCCATTTTTTAACTTTAAAGGTAGCTGCAGTTGCCATGTGTCACAGAATCAGCAAATAAACAGTGACTGTGCATTAAAACCTGCAGAAGTCTGTTCTCTGTAGAGGATAATGTATTCACTCTCAGAACTCTAGTTTCATTTTGCACACAATTTTTGGTATTTTGGACAATTACAATTACAAAAATAAAGCATTAAGCTGAGATCATCACACGTCATATGCTGTTATTTTCAGGAGACTCTGAGCTAATCATGTATGCCATTTTTTGACATGTAAGGGTTAGTGCTAACAGCATTTTGATATCTTTATGTATTTGGCAATATTTTAAAAAACCCAACACCTACAAAAAATAATTTTGCTTATACAGATTTTGAAAAATAACTGTCGCCTCTGTCACGATTCCCTTTGTCTCTGGGGTCTTTTTGGACTCCTTCTCCCAGAACTCCCTGGGAAACCACATGACTCCTGCCTCGCTTTCATGCTCCAATCAGCACTTTAGCTCTCCAGAGTACTGATCATGTCCACCTGCAGCTAGGTAGGTTCTTTGCAAGGTATTGCTTCTGTCTATACAGCTAATGAGCATTCTTATCGATTTTGTTATTCTGGTTCTGACTTCTTGCTCTGTTTTTGACTTGACTTTTTGCCTGACCCTTTTTTTTATTGTTTGCCTTTATGTTTATGCTTCTGTGTTTTTTGGCCTTTTTGGATCTGACCTATGCTCGTTTATGGACTTTGGATTTTGGATTGTGTTTATCAGTAAAGCCTCTCGTTCTACTTTTACCCACGAACGTCTGTGTCGTTCTGTCTTGTTACATATTCCTTTTCAGAAATTGTTAGTCTGGAGTATCTGTGAGCTGAAAATGTTACAATTCTGATTGAGGTTCATGATATTGTTTATTATTGAGTACAAATAAATGATGAGCATAAGGTGGCCATGTTTTTGATTTTTCAAAACATGTTATTTTCCTTTGTTATTTGAGAAGTGGTAACACACACTCACCTTGTCCCCTCGCTTCTTTGTATTGAAACGACTCTTTGTCTCATGGCCTTAAGATGATCCCAATCATTCCCCTTATCTGATTTGCATATTTAATATCAGATTTTTAATGCTCAAAATTAATGTAAATTAAGAGAGCTAAATATTTTTAACTTAAGACAATGTTAATCATATTTACTGTTATTTATTTGTTATATTATTCATTTATATTTCAACAATATTTCATCATATTTTTATTATTTATCTGTTAAAATGTGTTTAAGTGCCTGTGAAGATTTAAGTGCATTCAGTCTAGTGGATTGGAACTCTTGTTTTGCGTTACTCCACCCCCTCTCTGCTCTCGGCATAGAAACTGCAGAGGTTCTGTATGTGGACATTGCATGTAGAGCACATGGGCTTATATGTGCCTCAGTCTGACTATTTCTGTGGTCATTATCTGCATTTAGCTGTAAATGTTTGCACTAAACTCAGTCAAAGCTTATCAGAGGACTGTTTGGGACATGAGAAGTTGTTCGAGGACGTACACCTGCTGTGGAGATTTAAACTCAAAATTTAGATTTAGACATAAATGTAGGATTTGAATGGTGGTGAATTGGGTCACTCTTTTAGCCCTTTTGTTGACATATCAAGGCTAAATCAGTAACCTAATAGCAGGTTTTTCAGTGGAGTTTGGCACTGGATTTCTGGATGTGGGTTGGTTAGAGCTGGGTTTTCAATCTGGTTAGTTGGGTCTGCTGAGTGATCTGATGTGCAATTTGTTATTTTTAACTCTTAGTTTATACTATGAAGGCTAAAAGCAGAGATACAACATACTGGTAATAAGTGGGTTTTTGGTGATTTTGGAGCAGGATTGCAATATGAGAATTATTGGTGTTTTTTGATGCTCCTGTCAAGGTGGCTAGGGAGGGCTGGGTCTGCTGAGTGTTCTGATGTGTATTATGGCTGTAGCTTAAACCATTCTGAAGTAATGAACCCAAACTTTTACACACGACTGTACAAACAAAAACAGGACTATTCTTTTTACATGAAAAGACATTGCAGGAACATGGTGTAAGACCAGTTACCTCTTTTTACTATAATAATTTAGGCCACACAGCCAGTGTTTTACAGAAATAATTGCACATTATTTTCATGGTAGCCACACCATTCAATTAGCTTAAATACACAAATAAAATATTTTGTTATTTTTACATGATATTCTATTCAATTCTATTACCACATTAAAGTAAAACATTTTAAACTCTGCAATGGTGCAAACCTGCTCCCTTCCAAAGGACACTCCTGTGTACATTCCTTTGGGAGAGATTTAGATGCTTGAGCTAACACACATCAAATCACAATGGATTTTTCATTTGTTAATTTTTATTTATTATAATGGTAGTGTTTCTGGAGCAAATGAGCACTTGCTGCCAAGATAAATAACTGATGCCTTTTATTGTCTGTTTACAATAAAAATGATGATGCACTTAAAATGTATATCATGTATGACTATGTAGAACCATAATCAGATCAGTCACTTAGACATTCCGGTAGAAATAATAATCCATTCCATATGATGTTTTAAATACTTGGACATGTGCAGTTAAAGCTCAATGATGTCCTTAATCCTTTAAATGTATTAACATTTCTGCATGTATGATGTAATAATATTCCCCAAGTTGCCCGTAATGTCTCTAAAATATTAATTAAAAAAAAATTAGTAAACTACAAATGTAAGAAAACATTCCACATGATTGAATCCGGTTCTGTTGGGTCCTGTTTTTAATCAGATGTATTTTTGCTGAACGTGCCATCGTTAATGAAAATGGTTAGTTGGAATATAAAAACTTAACAGACATCATGTTATGGTGGATTAATGTGATATTTTTCTTGATGGAGGTAAACTTAGGTCTAGCAGCCTAGCTAAGTGGTCAGGTGAGTAGAGGATGCTGAAGACTGACCTGTGGCTCTGTTGCTTGATTAGTTATTCTCTTTTCCTCTCAGCTCCACCTCTCTCTCTTCTTTTTATCCACTTTGTGAAGTTCTGCACACAAACTGTGATGCTGTAGGCAAGTTAACTAACTAAGCTAGCATGCCAGCTAGGTGTACTGCACAGCTCTGTTTTAATACCATTTATTACATGATGTATACAGTGTCTGTGCTTTAAGAAGACCAATCAGATGAGAGATCAGGGGCAGAGGAGCGCTAATGGCTTTTAATTACATACACATTTATATTCCTTATTTCAGCTATAATATTATGAGGGCAGGTGTCTTGTTACTTTTGAAGCTTGTAGATCATCACTAGAACATGCAAACAACAGAATTATACAGAATGTTCTCCTTTGTGCAGTAAATTCTGCCAGTTTTGTGAAAAGCAGTGTAGCCCTATGAGAATATACTACCCTTTAATAATAAATAGTTGATGTAATAAATACTTTACATAAATAGAGTTCATGATTTGAATAAATAAGGTTTATTTAGACCTTTGATAATGAGAGTTCATTACATTGAGTGTGTGGTGACGTCATGTTAAACGAGTAATGTAATGCAATATGCATACAGGGTTTGAAATGTATATTTTTGTTTGCTTCTTTATTATTTTCTGAAGGATGTAAATGTCAGAAAGATGTTTCTATTAATGTGAAGGAAGTTTCTAAAGATGCGTAGTCTTTCGTTATGGCTTCATTTCTGTAACCAGTCAGAAGCTGGCGAGTTAAGAGGTCGCCGGGAGTGTTGTGGTTTTTTTTTGAGGAAGAAGGGAAAACGGAGATACGGAGGTGTGCGTGTGAAGTCGTGACCCGTGATGATAAGTTCAAATAGAAATATGTAACCCATGTATTTCTGACCAGTAAACATAGTAGTAACCTTAGTGAACGACGAGTGAACTTATAACGTCGCTACAATGACTTTGGGACTGTTTATGAATACCTACTGCTACTCGTGGTAAACGTTCGGACAGTCGGCCGTTTTTCGTTACTGTAAGTTTCCACGTGAGTTAGCTGTGTCGTGTGCTTGGGACGTCGGACATTGTTCGCCAGTCCGGGGAGCAGGCTGTGTCGTGTAAGGAGCCCAAGGACATTGTCTAAACTACGGGAGAAGTTTACACCGCTGGAAGCATCGTCTGCAGCGAGGTGCTGTGCAACGCGTGTTGTCCATGCCCGCAGCTCATGGACGCTGTGCTCGCAGGAGCCAGGAACCTTTTCTCCTTCATACGTCGTCACGTCTCATTCGATGCCTGCTCGGATTATTGCTACGCACTCAAGCATCTCTACTGCTTCAACAGCGCTGACATTGGGGTAATTCATTATAGTTTGCCGGCTTAGTTTAGCTTTAGCTTATAAGTTTCCTTTTCTATTGTCTATATTCTATTTTACAAGAGTGTATTACTGTGAAGAGAATATTTGAATGTAATATTTCCTGATTAGGGTGAATCTTTGGTATATTGGGTAAAGAGAACTAAGTGGATATATCTAAGGATTTAAAGCTATACCGGAGGGGTATAGGATATTTATTTGACAATAAAGCTAGTGGAACAAGTTGGGTTTAGTCAGGAATTCCTGAAAAAGAGTTCCTAAGCGATGGAGGCCATGATGGAGTAAATAAGAAAGCATAGTTTGGGAGAAGGACGATCCCTGAAGCTCCACATCTCTCCTATTTACATTCCTGTAAATTTCCGTCTCAATTTTTTCACCTCACCACTTCTCAGCATTTTAATTAATCAGGAAGTAGATGCTAAAAAGTGACATTTAAATAACACACCTGTTACATTTCATGTCAGTTTCAAAAGCAGTTTTTTAAAAAGCTGCATGAAGTTAATCTTTGTACTTGTCGTAGCCTCCAAAATTCACTGTTATTATTCTTCATAACTTTCATATTTCATTAGCTACATTATACAGGGTATGTAATTTATACCCTTAACAGAAGAAGCTGTCACAATTGTTTTTTCTACTGAAATTCGACCCATTTTTCCATAAATCTGGGTTTTAAACTATAAACAGATAAGCATCTCTTCAGTGACCTGCTCTGTAAAAATTATTTTAATAAAAAAAAGAATACAGAGCGTCTTAGATTTTTGGCTTTCAGCAGTAAATTGTAAGCATATAGTAATATGTTTGATCATAAAATTGAATTGAATTAGTTAATTTGAGGGGAGCTTTTACAAAAGTAAAATAAAATGAAAGATTTGCATTTATTTCATGCAGTTACTGAATAATTTGCCTTAAGATTTGGTCACGTGACTTCAGACAGACAAACCAAAATATACCCTGCAGAACAAGAGGCTAATAATAACCACTCACCTATCTGTGACCTGTTGTGCTTTTTCTGTTTCTTCACCTTCATCATCCTCTCTTTAGCTCTCTCTTCCTCTGCTCTCCTCTTCTCTTCCACCTCCTGTAGAATCTTTCTGTCCATTTCAAAAGGGCGTCCACTGTTTGCTGCCACCATCTCCTCTATCTTCTCCAGCAGCTCTGTGACCTGAGTGTCATCACTCCAGTTCTTATTGTTGAGAACATGATACCTGTTCCCACATTTCTCAACCAGCCACTGGAGCTCCTTCCCTTCACTCTCAATGTGATGTTCTATGGATATGTCTCCCAGACAGTCTCCACAGGTGAACAGCACTATAGTGTGACTCCACAGTGAATCAGTGAGAAGCTCCAAATATCCATCAAGTATTTTTCTCTCATTTTCTTTGAATACATTGACCACATTTACAACCAATAGTAGAGCATGAGGTCCTGGAGGACACAGAGACACACTGAGCACAATCTCCTGTTTCAGTAACTCAGTGCTCTCCTCTACAGGGTTATTACTCCACCATCCTGGAGCTTCAACCACAGTGATGTTTCGTCCTGCTACTTCTCTCTGTCTCTTCACACACTGAGCAGTTCTCTTTAACTCAAACTCCTCTCTGTTCAGGATGGTGTTTCCTGCTGAACTCTTTCCAATATTTGCAACACCTAGCAGCACAATCCTCAGCTCTGAGAGATGGTGAGTGTCACCTGAAAGAGACAGATATTGTGAGTCTGTAAGGCTTTTTGGTTTTCAGTCAGAAATTCTGTGTTATTTGTCAGTTTGGCAGCTGCATGTTTGATATTATTATCTAGTGTTGAATTCACAGCACTGATGGGAATAAAGGAGTGTAACTTTGGGTTGATCACTGCAGAGATTATACAGCACCTTCTTCTCCTGTTGCCAATGTTTGGATCCAGCAACTTTCATCATTATTTTAAAGTTCACTCAACATTTTGCTGACACTGAAAATTTCAACCTCAACCAAAATGATGTATTGAATGTAAAATGAACAGTGGACCAGCATCACCCTTTTATCTGGGATTATTTAACTTTTCATGTGTGTTAAAATGTGTTTACTGCTCTAAATTCATGAGTTTCTCAGCATGAAACTCATAACATTTTCTCACCATAACAATCATGATAAAATCTCATTATTGTAATATATTTTAGACCAAACATAAGTCATATTAAACAGCACTAATCCCTAAACAAACATGCACATTTTAGATGTAGATGAAATCTGTAAAACATTCCATTAACATTGATGTGGTACTGTAACAAACTGATTTGGAGAATGAGAAATAAAATTATGGTTATGATGCTATTTAACATTTATCTAAAAAATATATGCAAAAGACAGGAGTAAATAAATCTGATCTACACTGATCAACAGATTAAGTCCATAAAATATAATTTCATCAATGCCAATATGTTTCAAAACTCTTAAAACAAATGTTTGACAAAAATGATCAAATGCTTTATTATTATGAAAAACTGTATTTGATCAGCAAAGACATGTTTACTGGACGGAGTTTGCTTATTTAGTTTCACTGCTATATAGTTTTGGTGCTACAATTCTACCAGCTAATGAAAGCTAATAACTACTGCAGGAGGAAAATTCATCATCATAACGCTGCCGAAATTCATACAGTAATGACAAATAATTGTTTCCGTAATGAGCTGCACTTAGATTTTTTTTCTCCAGTGTCAGCACCAGCCAGAGGGAACTTGAGGAAGGAATGGCTGCTACAGTAATACATACAGTGGCAAGAAAAAGTATGTGAACCTCTTGAAATTTTATGGTCTTCTGCATTAACTTGTCATAAAATGTGATCTGATCCTCATCCAAGTCAAGTATATCGACAAATATAATGTGCCCAAAATAATAACGCACAAAAATAAATTTTCTTTCAGGACTTTATTGAACACACTCATTCAACATTTAAAGTGATAGTGGAAAAAGTATGTGAACCCTTGGAATTAATAGCTGGTTGACCCTCCCTTGGCAGCAATAACCTCAACCATGCATTTCCTGTAGCTGTGGATCAGACCTGCACATCGTTCAGGAGGAATTTTAGCCCATTCTTCCTGGCAGAACTGCTTTAGCTCTGTCATGTTCCTTGGATGCCTCATGTGTACAGCTCTCTTCAAGTCAGTCCATAGCATTTCTATAGGGTTGAGATCTGGGCTCTGACTTGGCCACTCCAAAAGACGGATTTTGTTTTTCATAAGCCATTCTGTTGTGGACTTGCTCCGGTGTTTTGGGCCATTGTCCTGTTGCATCACCCAACTTCTGTAGAGTTTCAGCTGGCGTACAGACTCTCTCACATTATCCTGTAGAATTTTTTGATACACTTGGGAATTCATCTTCCCCTCAATGACTGTAAGCTAGCCAGGCCCTGATGCAGCAAAGCAGGCCCAAATCATGATGTTTCCTCCACCATACTTGACGGTTGGGATGATATTTTTATGGTGATGTGCAGTGCCTTTTTTACGCCAGATGTATCGCTGCGTGTTCTTTCCATATAGTCCAATCTTAGTTTCATCTGTCCACAAAACATTTTGCCAGTACCGTTGTGAAGTGTCAATGTGCTCTTTCGCAAACTTCAGGCGTGCAGCAATGTTCTTTTTAGTAAGCAGCGGCTTCCTTCGTGGTGTCCTACCATAGACACCCTGCTTGTTCAAAGTTTTACGAACTGTAGATTCATGAACACAGATGTTAGCCTGCATCAATGCCGCCTTAAAATCTTTGGCTGTCACTCGGGGTTGTTTCTTTACCTCATTGATAAGTCTCCGTTGTGCTCTTGGGGTCATTTTGACTGGGCGCCCACTTCTTGGCAGAGTAGCCACAGTCCTAAATTGTCTCCATTTGTAGATTGTTTGCCTTACTGTAGACTGGTGAATTTCTAAAGTCTTTGAAATTGTTTTGTAACCCTTTCCAGCTTTATGTAAAGCAACAATTTTTGATCGTAGATCCTCTGAAACCTCTTTTTGGCGAGGCATGGCTTACATACGCACATCCTTCTTGTGTGGAGCAAACTCAAAAAGTCTAAGTGGTTTTTATCAGTCAAAGTAGCTCTAGTACACACCTCCAAACTCATTTTCTTAACAAGACTCTAGGTATGACTCCAATTAGCTTTTTTGAGATCATTAACTCAAGGGTTCACATACTTTATCCACTAGCACTATAATGTTTTCATTGTTGTTCTCAATGAAGATATGAAGGATAAAAAATATTTTGTGTTATTATTTTGGGCACATTATATTTGTCGATATGCTTGACTTGGATGAGGATCAGATCACATTTTATGACAAGTTAATGCAGAAGACCATAAAATTTCAAGAGGTTCACATACTTTTTCTTGCCACTGTACAAACATACACTCATTGGATGTGAACTCTGGGGCTTTGGGTCAAATATTAGTTTTAAGAAAATCTACAGTAAGAGCTGAAACAACACTACTCTATAGCCATATTTGATCTTCATTTATCTTCAATGCATTTTGTGCTGATAACAACTGATTGACAACATTAACACTCAAACATTTATGAATAACACATTCACAATATTCACTATATTCACTCCTTCAAATAAAAAGGGGCAATTACCTGCTCGTTAGTTTTTTTAAAAATGCTAATTTACTGCATTTTTGTGCTTTTCTTAAACTTGGAGGTCCAGATTTGATTCTGAATCTATAGGATACTCTGTGTATTAAACGAGCACGAGTTTGATCTTTATCTATACTTTCACTGAGACACTAAATATGTGCTGTTTAACTACAACTGCATCCAATTAGGGTTCTGAAAGTTTCCTTTCCTGTCTGCTCACCTTTACTGAGAGAAAATATATTAAAGGTCAGGTCAGCTGGACTTAAAGCTGTCTGAACGTCAGTTATTAGGGCTAGTTAACCCAACTACAGATAATATTAATGTCAAATTAATCAACTAATATTATGTACGGCTCAAACTCAACACTTGTGGTCTCTTATAGTGAAGGCTACTGCACAGCGCTTAGCATGAAATGCCTTTTATACAGTGACATGTCAATGTAAATGTTTAGCTTACTAAGACGTGCTTGGCGTTTTCTGTCAAGGGCATTTTTAGAAATGGGGAAAGAGATAAGAGCAATATTTTAATCAATCAATATTCATTCTGGTCTGTAACGTAGAATTTGCTACATCAGTAAAATCAATATTTTTTCTTGTTTTGTCTTGTTTGTGGATAAAAGTAGCCCAAAATCCATTTGACAATTACCTGTGTAGATCCTACATTATGACAAACTGTGAAAGTCTGACAAAGTAAAATCTTTATTTTAATATATGTTTGTAAGTAAATGGAACTAATAATTATCCCCACAACCTACTCTGAATATAGTAAACTCACAACAGGAACATAAAAAGGAGGTTATAAAATAAACACACAGTTTCTGCAAACCCATCTTAACTGCATGCAGATTTTACTGCTAGAACTCGTCTTATCATTGTGATATTTTTAATAAGGCTTATTATTCAGTTACTAATTTAAGGGTCATTAATAGTAAAGTACATTCATCAGTAGTGTTTATCATGTAGTATCATTCAGTTTTCATAAAATCCTTCATTATTAAAAAAAACACAGAGAAACACTGACTGGGAATTGTGACTGTCCAGGAGACTCAAAGTAAAAAAGGTATTAGAAACACTGCTTAGTTAGAGGCTAATTTAAATAGAACAGCATTCTGACAAATCAGTAGTTTTTTTCTACTGAAATTCGACCCATTTTTCCATAAATCTGGGCTTTAAACTATAAACAGATGGCATCTCTTCAGTGACCTGCTCTGTAAAAAATTCTTTTAATAAAAAAAAAAGAATACAGAGCGTCTTAGATTTTTGGCTTTCAGCAGTAAATTGTAAGCATATAGTAATATGTTTGATCATAAAATTGAATTGAATTAGTTAATTTGAGGGGAGCTTTTACAAAAATGAAATAAAATGAAAGATTTGCATTTATTTCATGCAGTTACTGAATCATTTGCCTTAAGATTTGGTCATGTGACTTCAGACAGACAAACCAAAATATACCCTGCAGAACAAGAGGCTAATAATAACCACTCACCTATCTGTGACCTGTTGTGCTTTTTCTGTTTCTTCACCTTCATCATCCTCTCTTTAGCTCTCTCTTCCTCTGCTCTCCTCTTCTCTTCCACCTCCTGTAGAATCTTTCTGTCCATTTCAAAAGGGCGTCCACTGTTTGCTGCCACCATCTCCTCTATCTTCTCCAGCAGCTCTGTGACCTGAGTGTCATCACTCCAGTTCTTATTGTTGAGAACATGATACCTGTTCCCACATTTCTCAACCAGCCACTGGAGCTCCTTCCCTTCACTCTCAATGTGCTGCTCTATGGGTGTGTCTCCCAGACAGTCTCCACAGGTGAACAGCACTATAGTGTGACTCCACAGTGAATCAGTGAGAAGCTCCAAATATCCATCAAGTATTTTTCTCTCATTTTCTTTGAATACACTGACCACATTTACAACCAATAGTAGAGCATGAGGTCCTGGAGGACACAGAGACACACTGAGCACAATCTCCTGTTTCAGTAATTCAGTGCTGTCCTCTACAGGTTTATTACTCCACCATCCTGGAGCTTCAACCACAGTGATGTTTCGTCCTGCTACTTCTCTCTGTCTCTTCACACACAGAGCAGTTCTCTTTAACTCAAACTCCTCTCTGTTCAGGATGGTGTTTCCTGCTGAACTCTTTCCAGTATATGCAAAACCTAGCAGCACAATCCTCAGCTCTGAGAGATGGTGAGTGTCACCTGAAAGAGACAGATATTGTGAGTCTGTAAGGCTTTTTGGTTTTCAGTCAGAAATTCTGTGTTATTTGTCAGTTTGGCAGCTGCATGTTTGATATTATTATCTAGTGTTGAATTCACAGCACTGATGGGAATAAAGGAGTGTAACTTTGGGTTGATCACTGCAGAGATTATACAGCACCTTCTTCTCCTGTTGCCAATGTTTGGATCCAGCAACTTTCATCATTATTTTAAAGTTCACTCAACATTTTGCTGACACTGAAAATTTCAACCTCAACCAAAATGATGTATTGAATGTAAAATGAACAGTGGACCAGCATCACCCTTTTATCTGGGATTATTTAACTTTTCATGTGTGTTAAAATGTGTTTACTGCTCTAAATTCATGAGTTTCTCAGCATGAAACTCATAACATTTTCTCACCATAACAATCATGATAAAATCTCATTATTGTAATATATTTTAGACCAAACATAAGTCATATTAAACAGCACTAATCCCTAAACAAACATGCACATTTTAGATGTAGATGAAATCTGTAAAACATTCCATTAACATTGATGTGGTACTGTAACAAACTGATTTGGAGAATGAGAAATAAAATTATGGTTATGATGCTATTTAACATTTATCTAAAAAATATATGCAAAAGACAGGAGTAAATAAATCTGATCTACACTGATCAACAGATTAAGTCCATAAAATATAATTTCATCAATGCCAATATGTTTCAAAACTCTTAAAACAAATGTTTGACAAAAATGATCAAATGCTTTATTATTATGAAAAACTGTATTTGATCAGCAAAGACATGTTTACTGGACGGAGTTTGCTTATTTAGTTTCACTGCTATATAGTTTTGGTGCTACAATTCTACCAGCTAATGAAAGCTAATAACTACTGCAGGAGGAAAATTCATCATCATAACGCTGCCGAAATTCATACAGTAATGACAAATAATTGTTTCCGTAATGAGCTGCACTTAG
Organism: Pygocentrus nattereri; assembly: GCF_015220715.1. Lineage (NCBI taxonomy): Eukaryota > Metazoa > Chordata > Actinopteri > Characiformes > Serrasalmidae > Pygocentrus > Pygocentrus nattereri. The sequence goes on from NC_051233.1 coordinate 28,935,482, forward strand.
ATTTTTTTTCTCCAGTGTCAGCACCAGCCAGAGGGAACTTGAGGAAGGAATGGCTGCTACAGTAATACATACAAACATACACTCATTGGATGTGAACTCTGGGGCTTTGAGTCAAATATTAGTTTTAAGAAAATCTACAGTAAGAGCTGAAACATCACTACTCTATAGCCATATTTGATCTTCATTTATCTTCAATGCATTTTGTGCTGATAACAACTGATTGACAACATTAACACTCAAACATTTATGAATAACACATTCACAATACCTCTCCTTGGATCACCACCTTATCGTGGTGGAGGGGTTTGCGTGCTTGAATGATCTTAGGAGCTATGTTGTCTGGAGCAAAAGCTCCTGGTAGGGTCTCCCATGGCAAACTGGTCCTAGGTGACAGGTCAGACAAAGTGTGATCCATAATAACCCCTATGAAGACACAAAAACTGGTGAAGACACCTGCCCGGAACAGGGTTACCGGGGCCCCACCCTGGAGCCAGGCCTGGGGGAGGGGCTCGCCAGCGAGCGTCTGGTGGCCGGGCGTTTACTCATGGTGCCCGGCCGGGCCCAGCCCGAAGGAGTTACATGAGTCCCCCCTCCCATCGACCCACCACCAATGGGAGGGGCAGTAGTAGGGTTTCGGTGCATTGTGGATCGGGCAGTGTCCGACGGCGTGGGCCTTGGCGTTCTGATCCTCGGTTGCTGAAACTGGCTTTTGGAACTTGGAACGTTACCTCACTGGCGGGGAAGGAGCCTGAGTTGGTGCGCGAGGTTGAGAGATACCGGCTAGATATAGTCGGGCTCACCTCAACACACAGCTTGGGCTCTGGGTCCAATCTCCTTGAGAGGGGCTGGACTTTATTCTTTTCTGGAGTTGCCCATGGTGAGAGGCGGCGGGCAGGTGTGGGCTTTCTCATAGCCCCTCGACTCGGTGCCTGTATGTTGGGGTTTTCTCCGGTGGACGAGAGGGCAGCTTCCCTACGCCTTCGGGTTGGGGAACGGGTCCTGACTGTTGTCTGTGCTTATGCACCGAACAGCAGTTCAGAGTACCCAGCCTTCTTAGAGTCATTTGGAAGGGTGCTTGAAAGTGCTCCTCCTGGAGACTCTATTGTCCTACTGGGGGACTTCAACGCTCACGTGGGCAATGACAGTGAGACCTGGAGGGGTGTGTTTGGGAGGAATGGCCTCTCTGATCTGAACCCGAGTGGTGTTCAGTTTTTGGACTTCTGCGCAAACCACAGTTTGTCCATCACGAACACCATGTTTGAACACAAGGATGTCCATAAGTGCACATGGCACCAGGACACCCTAGGCCGCAGTTCAATGATTGACTTTGTAGTCGTGTCATCGGACTTGCGGCCATGTGTTTTGGACACTCGGGTAAAGAGAGGAGCTGAGCTGTCAACTGATCACCACCTGGTGGTGAGTTGGATCAGGTGGTGGGGGAAGATGCCGGTCAGACCAGGCAAGCCCAAACGTATAGTGAGGGTTTGCTGGGAACGTCTAGCAGAAGAACCTGTCAGATTGATCTTCAACTCACACCTCCGTCAGAACTTTGACCAGATATCGGGGGAGGTGGGGGACATTGACTCAGAATGGGCCATGTTCCGTTCCTCCATTGCTGAAGCGGTTGACTGTAGCTGTGGCCGTAAGGTAGTTGGTGCCTGTCGGGGCGGTAATCATCGAATCCGGTGGTGGACACCCCAGGTGAGAGATGCCGTCAAGCTGAAGAAGGAGTCCTACCGGGCATGGTTGGCCTGTGGGACACCAGAGGCAGCTGGCAGGTATCGACAGGCCAAGCGATCTGCGGCTTCAGTTGTCGCCAAGGCAAAAACCCGTGTATGGGAGGAGTTTGGTGAGGCCTTGGAAAGTGACTTTAAGTCGGCTCCGAAAAGATTCTGGCAAACCATCAGGCGACTCAGAAGGGGAAAGCAGTGTGCCACTAGCACTGTATATAGTGGAGATGGTGTGCTGCTGACTTCGACTGAAGACGTCATTGGGCGGTGGAAGGAATACTTTGAGGACCTTCTCAATCCCACCGACACGTTCTCCAGTGAGGAGGCTGAGGCTGGGGACATGGGAATAGGCTTGTCCATTACTGAGGCCGAAGTCGCTAAGGTAGTTAAGAAGCTCCTTGGTGGCAAGGCTCCAGGGGTGGATGAGATCCGCCCTGAGTTCCTCAAGGCTCTGGATGTTGTGGGGCTGTCTTGGCTGACACGCCTTTTCAACATTGCGTGGACATCGGGGGCGGTGCCACTGGATTGGCAGACTGGGGTGGTGGTGGTGCCTCTTTTTAAAAAAGGGGACCGGAGGGTGTGTTCCAACTACAGGGGAATCGCACTCCTCAGCCTCCCTGGCAAGGTCTATGCAGGGGTACTGGAGAAGAGAGTCCGGCTTATAGTCGAACCTCGGATCCAGGAGGAACAGTGCGGGTTCCGCCCTGGTCGTGGAACACTGGACCAACTCTTCACCCTCTCCAGGATTCTGGAGGGTTCATGGGAGTTTGCCCAACCAGTCCCCATGTGCTTTGTGGATCTGGAGAAGGCATTCGACTGTGTTCCCCGGGGTATTCTGTGGGAGGTGCTTCGGGAGTATGGGGTACATGGCTCTTTGCTACGAGCCATTCAGGCCCTGTACAAACAAAGCTGGAGTTTGGTTCGCATAGCCGGCAGTAAGTCAGACTCGTTCCCAGTGAGAGTTGGACTCCGTCAGGGCTGCCCTTTGTCACCGATTCTATTCATAATTTTTATGGATAGAATTTCTAGGCGCCAGTCAAGGGATGGAGGGTGTCCGGTTTGGTGACCTCAGGGTCACATCGCTGCTGTTTGCAGATGATGTGGTCCTATTGGGGACATCAGGCCGCGAACTTCAGCTTTCGCTGGATAGGTTTGCAGCCGAGTGTGAAGCGGCTGGGATGAGAATCAGTACCTCTAAATCCGAGACCATGGTTCTCAGGCGGAAAAGGGTGGAGAGCCCTCTCTGGGTCGGGGATAGGCTCTTGCCTCAAGTGGAGGAGTTTAAGTATCTCGGGGTCTTGTTCACGAGTGATGGTACAAGGGAGCGGGAGATTGACAGGCGGATTGGTGCTGGGTCAGCAGTGATGCGGGCTCTTTACCGGTCTGTTGTGGTAAAGAAAGAGCTGAGCCATAAGGCAAGGCTCTCGATTTACCGGTCAATCTACGTTCCCACCCTCACCTATGGTCATGAGCTTTGGGTAATGACCGAAAGAATAAGATCGCGAATACAAGCGGCTGAAATGAGTTTCCTCCGCAGGGTGTCTGGACTCTCCCTTAGAGATAGGGTGAGAAGTTCAGTCATCCGGGAGGGACTCGGAGTAGAGCCGCTGCTTCTTCACGTCGAGAGGAGCCAGCTGAGGTGGTTCGGGCATCTGGTTAGGATGCCTCTGGACGCCTCCCTCGGGAGGTGTCACAGGCGAGTCCACCTGGGAGGAGACCCCGAGGAAGACCCAGGACAAGCTGGCGCGACTATATCGCCCAGCTGGCCTGGGAGCGCCTCGGAATCCCCCTTGGAGAGCTGGTGGAAGTGGCTGGGGAAAGGGAGGTCTGGGCTTCATTGCTTAGGATGCTGCCCCCGCGACCCGAACCCCGGAGAAGCGGAAGATAATGGATGGATGGATGGATGGATGGACATTCACAATATTCACTATATTCTCTCCTTCAAATAAAAAGGGGCAATTACCTGCTCGTTAGTTTTTTTAAAAATGCTAATTTACTGCATTTTTGTGCTTTTCTTAAACTTGGAGGTCCAGATTTGATTCTGAATCTATAGGATACTCTGTGTATTAAACGAGCACGAGTTTGATCTTTATCTACACTTTCACTGAGACACTAAATATGTGCTGTTTAACTACAACTGCATCCAATTAGGGTTCTGAAAGTTTCCTTTCCTGTCTGCTCACCTTTACTGAGAGAAAATATATTAAAGGTCAGGTCAGCTGGACTTAAAGCTGTCTGAACGTCAGTTATTAGGGCTAGTTAACCCAACTACAGATAATATTAATGTCAAATTAATCAACTAATATTATGTACGGCTCAAACTCAACACTTGTGGTCTCTTATAGTGAAGGCTACTGCACAGCGCTTAGCATGAAATGCCTTTTATACAGTGACATGTCAATGTAAATGTTTAGCTTACTAAGACGTGCTTAATGTTTTCTGTCAAGGGCATTTTTAGAAATGGGGAAAGAGATAAGAGCAATATTTTAATCAATCAATATTCATTCTGGTCTGTAACGTAGAATTTGCTACATCAGTAAAATCAATATTTTTTCTTGTTTTGTCTTGTTTGTGGATAAAAGTAGCCCAAAATCCATTTGACAATTACCTGTGTAGATCCTACATTATGACAAACTGTGAAAGTCTGACAAAGTAAAATCTTTATTTTAATATATGTTTGTAAGTAAATGGAACTAATAATTATCCCCACAACCTACTCTGAATATAGTAAACTCACAACAGGAACATAAAAAGGAGGTTATAAAATAAACACACAGTTTCTGCAAACCCATCTTAACTGCATGCAGATTTTACTGCTAGAACTCGTCTTATCATTGTGATATTTTTAATAAGGCTTATTATTCAGTTACTAATTTAAGGGTCATTAATAGTAAAGTACATTCATCAGTAGTGTTTATCATGTAGTATCATTCAGTTTTCATAAAATCCTTCATTATTAAAAAAAAACACAGAGAAACACTGACTGGGAATTGTGACTGTCCAGGAGACTCAAAGTAAAAAGGTATTAGAAACACTGCTTAGTTAGAGGCTAATTTAAATAGAACAGAATTCTGACAAATCAGTAGTTTTTTTCTACTGAAATTCGACCCATTTTTCCATAAATCTGGGCTTTAAACTATGAACAGATGGCATCTCTTCAGTGACCTGCTCTGTAAAAATTCTTTTAATAAAAATTTTTTTTTATCTTTTAATAATTTTACTTACTGGAAGTGGTTGCTTGAGGAGCTGTTTGTATGCTGAGAAGAAGAACACTGAGATGTGGTCCGACTGTCCAAAGTGCAGCTGTGGTACTCCATCTGTTTTTATACACTTTCTTCTTTGCATTTGAGTTTTAATTAGCATTTTTGGATGCAGCACCAACCAGTTTTCATAGACATTGGTTTTCAAAAGTGTTTCTGAGTCCATGCAGTGATTTCCACTACAGAATCATCTCTGTTTTTAATGTAGTAATGCCTGAGGGCCCAAAGATCATGGACAAATACTGGTTTTTGGCCTTGTCTACCCACTTCTCTTACCCTTGTGGATTTTGTTACCTTCTTTGAGGAGGTTAATAGAACCCACTAGTCTTTTTCCTCTGTCTTCACTCATTGCATTAGTCCTGTTCCTCTCATTCTTAATCTTCTAACATGTTTTTCTTTTCTTTCCACAGACAATGTCCTACAGATACTCAGATTCAGCATTCCAACCACCTGTCCTCTGGATCCCATCCCATACATATTGCTCCAGTAAATCTCTATGGACATATTGCCTTTCTTTACTTTTCTTATAAACAAATCCTTGTCAACAGGTCAGGTTCCATCAGCATTCAAGGCTGCCAGGGTAGTTCCCATCCTTACAGGCCCATGCTTGACAACTCTGATGTCAGTAGCTACAGACCATTATCAATCCTTTCTAGCCTCTCAGAAATTCTTGAACATGCAATCTCTAATAAATTGTCTCTCTTTCTCACCAGAGCCAGCTACAGGACCCCAAACAGTCTGGCAGCAAGATCAACTCCTTGCAGCAAGATCAGTCAAATTGTCATTGCTTCTGATTTTCTCTGCAGCTCTCTGCAGCTTTTGACACAGTCAACTACTCTATCCTTCTCTCTGTCCTCTCCAACATTGGAATCAGTGGTTCTGTGTTGAAGTGGTTTGAGTCCTATCTGGAGGAGCACTCATCAGATAACATGATGTGGGTCCACATCCTCTCCAAGCAAGCTCACCACTAATGTCCCACAAGGCTCTGTACTAGGTTCTCTTCTCTTCTCACTCAACACCTGATCTCTGGGTCATGTAATATCCTCTCATGGCTTCTCTTACTACTGCAAGGCTGATGACACCCAACTAATTTTATCCTGTCCACTTTTTGATACACAGGTTTCCAGTCGCGTCTTAGCATGTCTGACTCACATCTCTTCATGGATGGCAGCACATCAGATGAAGCACAGTCCTAGTAAGACAGAGCTCTTTTTCATCCCAGGAGCAGATCCTCATACAGATCCTCACTGTGATCTTGCCATCTCTTGAGAACTCTTTTTATTCCATCTGAAGATAAAAGTAGTCTTGGTGTGATTCTGGATGACCAGTTATTGTTCTCAGCTCATACTGCAAACCTGACTAGGTCATGCAGGTCTCTCTGTACAACATCTGGAGAATTCGACAATGTCTCTCCATAACAGAAAGGTGTGACCATCATGGACCCAGCAGAACTGGATGCCATCAAGTCTGCCCTGCAAAACCAGGGTGCGGTTATTGGCAGGCATGAGCAGCTGTTGCACAATATGATATGGCATTATGACCCTACTGGTCAGGGCACAGACCGAGGGGGCTCAGCCTGCCAGGGACCTACCTGAGCCCATGCAACTTGGGGGTGCAGGTTTGCTGGGTTGCGGCTCTGGGTCTTATGCTGTCGAGGCCAGACACCCTAGCAGAAGCAGCAGAGAGCTTTCATGACATCATGTTGGCCGCAAAGCTGGGCCTCCTGTTAGAGTCCCTAGAACACCCACTGCTGATCATGGCCATCAATGGCTGTTCTCTGGGGTCTGGACCCAAACTTGTAGTGGCCTTTGTAGAGGGCTGACCAGGACGGTACTTAGTCCAAGAAAAGAACAGAACAGAAAAGAACAAAGAAGAAAAGATCAGAAAAGAAAAGAAAACAAAACTGCCCCAAAACCACAATGAGGGCTGAGAAGAGAGTAACTGCCCCCCAAATTACTCACAAAAGGGAAAAAAAACAAGTCATACAAAAGGTGTTTGCTCTAAGAGCAAACAAGTGAAGGAAAGCATAAATCCTTCCTCTCATAATCACGTCTTTTGTGTTCTCATTATCTTTTTTTTTCCCATTCTAACTCTTCTAACCCTTTCTAACCCTTTTTTTCCCGCCTTCCTTGAGGTGCTTTGATCGTTGCCGCTTGCACACTCTAGTGGCACAGCGGTACTTCCCAGACTATCATGCGTTCAGCAACAAACTTTACTCTTGGCACTATGCATTTCAATAAGTAGCATTTTCTTGCCATCTGCCAAACACAAAAGCCTGAAAAGGCTTCAGTTAGTCCAGAAAGCTGCAACCAGAGTCTCACAAGAAATTTCACCATATCAGCCCAGTTTGATCAAACCTACACTGGTTGCCAGTTAAATTCTGCACTGACTACCAAATTCTTTTACTGACATCTAAACAGACTTACATAGAGTTAACTAGAATTAATAATGTTACATCAGGGAAGAGCCTTTTCATGCAAAGCCCCCAGGCCTTGGAATAATCAGTCAGTGTTTGGGAATAACTGTAAATCATGGAATCTGTGGCACTATGGATTAAACTAAATAATGTAATATAAACACAGTAAGGGTGGAAAATATTTTTGACTGTTGCCAGCTTTTCGATACTACTATAATGAGTTAATAAACAGTTTTGTTTAATCATTACAAAAGTGAATAAAGTTAATGTTCCGAGGGGTTATGAAGATTCTTATGTCAGCTTTTTCATTTCTACCTGTACAATCCCTCTGTGTCAGTGATTAAAATTGGCTTTCTGATTCAGCATGGCAGTTAACAGAATGCTGCTGCTCCACATCACTTGCATTAATGCAGTGAACTAACATGAGCTATGAATAGCCTAGTTGGCCCTAGATGACGCTTCAAGGCAAGTTAGCGCTAACATCTGCAAACTCAGAAGGTGGTATACCTTCATTTAACAATTAAGTTAATGTTCTTTAATGTTCAAAACAAAAGTTATATCACAGGGTAACACATGATCGTAAATATATATTGCATCAATAACTTAGAAGGACTATGACAAACATTATGTCGGACATACCAGTACAATGCTGCACCACAGGCATTTCTTTGACAGACCACTATCATTTCCTGCCTTTTGTAAGCCCTCAAATTACTGCTTAACAACCATAGCTATCCATCATTACCTCAGACAAGTTTTCAATTCTAGCCCACACTTACTTTTTTCCTTGGACTTGAGTATAAAACTACAGATATGGTGACAAGTTTTTCCCATGTGACTGTACAGGGGGTCCTCGGGTTACGACGTTGTTCCGTTCCTACGTCGCATCGTAATTTAGATTTCCGGTGTAAGTCGGAACATACATACATACTGTACGTAAATACTGTAAGCACTTATCCTATCCTATCTTTTATAATTGTAGCGACAGTCAAACAACTAAGTCCAAGCGATCGGCCATGCTGTTTCCCCCTTATCGGATTGCTTAACGATATCTAATTTCACTTCCATGATGATGGCTTTCCTCTTCTTCGGTGCACTGCCATCAGAAGAGTCTGCCTTACTCTTGGGAGCCATAATGAAGGGCAAAAGGTTAACAAAATTGGAGCACACACGAGAGAGAGAACGACGAAGCAACAAGCCAAAATAGTGTACAATGCGACTGGGGTGATGCTGTGCTCCTCGGTCCACAGCTGCGTCACGGCGTATTCTTCCGCCGCGCACACCAACTAGTTCCCACACACAAAGTTTGCGTTTACGACGTTTACGACGCAAAACCACTTAAGTTGAAACAAGGCTTTATATAGTATATGGTAGATGTGTCGTAACCACGAAACATGGTAACTCGGGACTGACGTAACCCGAGGACCTCCTGTATTGTAAAATTATTCTGAATAGGTTAATTTATATGTATTGTAATAGGATATGTTAATGAATACATTTAGGACAGTGTATACAATATTTCGCCTAAACCTGCTTGTAATAATCTTTTATCAATTGCTATGGTGATAGTCAAGACCCAAAAATCTGAAATTTACACCATGGACTTTTTTTTAGTCTCATCAACATGATTGATATTGCAAATTTTATCTGATGGTATGTTGAAATAATAATAATAATAATAATGATAATAATAATAATAATAATAATAATAGGACATTTTATTTATCAGTTACTGTAGTTCAGCATTAACCCTTGCCTTTGGACAAGATTATTTCTGTCCCTTGAGAATTAATCACTTTGGGAATTGATATAGAATAGTTGCCAAACAAACATTGCAAGCAGTCTCTTTGATTATAGATGTTCTGATACAGGTACAGAACTGTGCAGTACAGCATTGAGACCACTCTTCATTTAATTTCTAATAAAAACAGCCAGAAAGAACAAATGACTGATTTTTAGGAAATGATTCTAAGATTTCAAAACGTAAGACATACTCATCTGACACCTGATGTCCTCTCTCTGTTTCTGCACCTTGATCATCCTATCAATAGCTTTTTTCTCTCTTCTTTATCTCTTCTTTATTTCTTCCACCTCCTGTAGAATTTTTCTGTCAATTTCAAAATGGCGTCCACTGTTTGCAGCCATCATCTCCTCTATCTTCTCCAGCAGCTCTGTGACCTGAGTGTCATCACTCCTGTTCTCATTGTTGAGAACATGATACCTGTTCCCACATTTCTCAACCAGCCACTGGAGCTCCTTTCCTTCATTCTCAATGTGCTGCTCTATGGGTGTGTCTCCCAGCCAGTCCCTATAGATGAAAAGCACTACAGTATGACTCCAGACTTTATCACCAAGAAGCTTAAGGTATCCCTCTGTAGTATATCGGTGTATCTCTTTAAAAGAGACAGCAGTAGATATGACCAACAGTAGTGCATGCGGTCCTGGAGGACACAGAGACACACTGAGCAAAATCTCTTCTTTCAGTAATTCTGTGCTTTCTTCTGGTGGTATATTCCACCTACAGACTGAAAATGAACTAGGGAGTGCCTTCCGTGGTTAACCCCTAGGGCGAGGAGCAGGTTTGTCAGGATGCTGACTACAGACATTAGCAATGAGACCAGGGTCCAGGACGTCTCGAGCTGGTACCTAACATTGCTCCTGGGCTGTATCCCTCCCAGTCAACCAGGTACTCTAGGCTGCCTCCTCGTCTCCGGGAGTCCAGCAACCTGGGGACGTCGTAAAACGACACCCCATCCATATCCTCCGGGGGAGGTGGTATAGGTCTGTCTGGTATAGCCTCATCCAAAGACCCTGCAATGACAGGTTTAAGGAGAGATACATGAAACGAACAAGATATTCTGAAATGAGTGGTCAAATCTAATCTATGCATGACTACATTAATTCTCTTCAGCACCTTAAAAGCCCCAACTTATTTCTGCTTCCCTCCTTGACTCTGAAGTCCTTTGTGGACAGCCACACACTGTCTCACACAGGAGTCTCACCCATGTGACGATCTGCTATTTCCTTGTTCCTTTTTAGTGCGTGGATGTAAAATTGACTTTTCAATGTTTAACTTATAAGTTGTCTGACCAGTGGTAGGATGGTCCCCCCTTTAGATGTGAGTCTTGGTCCTCCCGAGGTTTCTTCCTCCTCCAGCTCTGAGGGAGTTTTTCCTTGCCTCAGCGCTCACGGGGGTTCTGTATATTCTGTATATTATGTTCAGTGTTTTGTCTGATTCTCTGTGCTGTGATTCCCATTTTTGTAAAGCTGCTTTGTGACAACATCAGTTGTAAAAAGCGCTATATAAATAAATTTGATTTGATTTGATTAGTATGGTGGTAATGTGTTGAGTCTCTTGCCAAATCTTTTCACTCCTTTGCAACCAAGAATCTACTGTGGGGACATCTGTGGAGGAACCCGTCCAAGGTGCTAACAGAAGCTGGTATCCTAAATTACACTGGAAAGGGGTCAGACCTGTAGCTGAACTGATTAATGAGTTCTGTGCTATCTCGGCCCATGGTAAATAACGTGACAAGTCGGAAGGGTTATTATGACAGAATACTCATAAATATTTACTCAATTCCTGATTCGTTCATTCACACTGCCCATTTGACTGTGGGTGGTAACCTGATATCAAACTAATGGAGACTCCTATCTGTTCAAAGAAAGCCTTCCAGACTTGTGAAGTAAACTGGGGCCCTCTATGACCTTGGGTATGCCAAAAAGGCGAAAAACGTATGTAACCAAAACCTCTGCATTCTGGAATGCACTGGGAATAACTTCAAAAGGCACAAAACAAATTCACATTTTTCACCTTTGAACTCAAGATGTTTTAAAACTGCAGACATGCTGTACATGAGTCTCCTTATCTGTCAAGAATATAATGAAGATAAGCTATGACGTATTTACGAGCATATCTCTAAGAACCTTGTTGATGAAGGCTTGATAAACAGAGGGGGCGACAGAGAGGCCAAAAGGCATAACCAAGTACTCATAGTGCCCCCTTACAAATGCAGTCTTCCACTCATCACCTTCTCGTATGCAAATCAAATTATACGCACTTCTGAGCTCGAGTTTGGTGAAGAATTGGGCCCCTTTTAATTGTTCCAAGGCTACTGGCACTAACGGGAGAGGATAAGGGTACGGCTTGGTAAATTGTTTAAGGGCTTGAAAGTCCTTGAAAGTATGCAAGGGCGTAGACCCCCATCTTTTTTCTTTATGAAGAAAAAACTGGATGCAATAGGGGATGATCTAATAAGGCCTTGTTCCAGTGCCTCTTGGATGTATATGTATTCCTCCTCTTGGGTCAGGGGGTAGACCCTAGCCTTGGGCAAAACCGGGTTTTCTATCAACTCGATAGTACAGTCATAGTGTGTGTGTGAGGGCAGTTTAGTAGGGTTACTTTTACTAAAGACCTCTCTAAGATTATGATATTAAGGTTGGATGTCAAAGGTTGTATCAGTGCCGGGACTCTCAACGGAAGTTGACAGAGATAGAGGGGTGTTTAATGTGTAGCCTGTACTAGGGATATGTGCATTGGGGCACCCCCACACCTGACCAGCAGAGGGGGGCGGTGCACTGTGAATGCTTCGTGCCTGCAGGCTTTGTTGATAGCGCTCACGGGGGTTCTGTATATTCTGTATATTATGTTCAGTGTTTTGTCTGATTCTCTGTGCTGTGATTCCCATTTTTGTAAAGCTGCTTTGTGACAACATCAGTTGTAAAAAGCGCTATATAAATAAATTTGATTTGATTTGATGATTTGTTTGAAGTCTCGTGGGAGCTGAGTAAATTCTCGTTTGGCTCGCTGCGAGCGAGATGCTGGGCTTTAAAGTCTCGTGAGATTTAGCCCAGATATCGTTTGGTTCACTGCCAGGGACACGTGCGGGCAGCGTGAGGAGCTCTTAAAACTTCAGCACAGCTGTTAATACTTCATTCGGGTTGGTTGGAGTAGATGCTGCTATACTAATTGGAGCTGGAAAAGTGAGCTGTTTTGTGCACAGTGAATCCGGTACGTGCTGTGGAAGCCCAGATGCAGGTATTTGCTGTTCTCTGTTGTGAGACTAGGTTAATAAGTCATAGAACATTGCTGTTTGGCTGGCTTTAAAACATGCTCATTGGTTACAGTGGGTAGCAGTATCTGGTATTGGACAGCAGTTTCATTGACAAGGGGGAAGTGGAGCCCTTTCAAGGCAAACGCATTAAATTGTTCAAGTATACAGACAGGTATGTGATTTTATTCAATGGGTTCAGGGCTTTCAGCAAAATTGTATAGCACTAATAGTGTGTCTTCTGTTTTAGGAGTGGTATCCCTGGCACGTGGAAAAAAGTTAATCACTGTTCTTTCCTTACCATTAAGTCTTAATAGAAAATAGATTTATTAAAGATGGATTTTTAACTGAACTACGCCTTAACACTAATCTTCCGCGAGCTACGAAAATTTTCGTAAGGGAAACCAGCGACCATGTAGCCCACTCACCTGCTGTGAAGCGATTAACGCCCATTGTCTTGGTAATGATATGGAGTGCGGTGGAAGTGGAAACCCCCCATGCGCGACGGAGAATCTGTAGAATCGTGTTTCAAAAGTTATAATTCAAGGGCGCGTAGTAGCGACGGACGGAGCAGTGGCGATTTCTCTAAGACTGCAAGGGAAGCTCAGCTTGCACTAAAATGTCAAATATGTTCAGTTGTGTTAACATTTCATTCACTACAAATGCGTTAAAAGCTGAGTGTCTTTTCACTTCAACAGGACCGCTCATTCAAACGGGACGTTTTTTTCATTGCTTCGAAACTCGCCGCTCATTGGATAAATGCCACGATTTTGTCCCGCCCCCGAACGCAGAGCGTCTCTGTGGTGAATGGAGCTGTGGGCGGGTCTGGACGCGGAGCTTCTGCAAAATGATTGAAGGATCAGACGAAAGGCTGAATCCTGTTTTGATTGACAGCTATTTTTACCCATTTACGTCAAAAGACAAACTGCAACCCATTTCTTGGTGCTTACTTGGTGAAATTACTTGTGCATTTCCGTTGTTCTTTGTGTGAATAAAACACACTCCTAGTATTTCCTTGTTTCAGTTTAACATAATTTCAACATTTCCTTGTACGAGTTTAATTTCGTTTCGTTAGTTTGTTCAGTCAGTCGTTCATACTGTTGGCAAGGTCGAAGTGAACTAGCCAGCAAACAAGGTTCACACACAGAGCTGCTGTCTCAGTCCTCCCCTGTGAATTAACATAATAAAGGGTAATGTATGGTCCTGCTAATTGCTGGCAAGAAGGAGGGGTGATGTCCTGAGGATCTTGAAATCTCAGGAGCACTAGTGTTAAATGAGTCAAGTGCCAACCATTCTTTTTTTAGTCAGTGTCGCATTTTTTTTATTAACAGTTCTGACTGTGGGAGGCCAGTTAAGGGGAGGAAACCAGTAGCTTACTTCTACCATAGTAATATAAACTAAGCTGAGAAACAAGCTTGAGGGTTCCTTTTTTTTTGTGGAGTGCAGTGTTTATTTAAATTTATATAATTAATTTGGTGTTTTGCTTAATTTTGTTGTTTACTCGTGTTTTTGATTTATTTAATTTATGTATATTTTGTTTTGGAGTGTTTGTTTGCATTTGGGCCCTTAATCCTTGTAAATCCTTGTTTTGTTTTGTTTTGTTTTGTTTTGTTTTATGGTTGTACTACTGGCCTTCCAACATACTCTTGCTACATGGCCACTGACTCCTAAATTTGTGTCATTGCTATACCGTCAACTCTGGTCCTGGTCAAGTTTTATTGTGTGTTGTATATTTTATGAGCCGAGGATTATTCTAATAAAATTATTGTGTAAAATCAGTCATCACTCTCCTTAATTCACTCTTGGTAATTCACCAAATGGCTTACCAACCCTGAGTGGGAAAGCACTAGTCTGGGTGACTCTCTATAACCTAAAGGTGGCAGTATAGCTGCTGTTTAACTGTTTTTGGGACAATTTAAGGGAAGTGTTTTGTGGGCCTCGGCCTCACGGCTTACAAATGCATGAGCTAATAAAAGTCTGACCATCGTAATATTTCATGCCCTGACCAAGAAATCGAAGGGTTATGTCTCTTGAGCCAAGGGAGTCCTAAAATCAAATCAAATTCAGAATTTTCAAGTACTAAAAAAGGAAGCAGTTCTTGATGTAGTGTGCTTGTCTCCAGGTGTATGGGTTTAGTTCTCTTGGTGATGTGTCCAGCTCTGACTGGTCCTGCGTCCAAGGCTGTCACCTGTAGGGTTGTTGTCAGGGTCTCCATGGGCACTTTTAGCTACTCTACCAGTCAAGCATGGATGAAATTCCCCTCAGCACCAGAGTCTATGAGAGCTGAAACAATAGTAGAAGCAGGATGACCGACTGGTATATACCATGAAGTAAACTCCATGTGCTTTCCAGGGGTTGGTGCCTCTTGTCTGGATGGTCTGGCTCTGCAATCACAGAGGCCAACTTTCCCATAATACAAGAATAGGTTATATCTCAGACGGCGGAGTTTCTCTTCCTCAGACAGGCGTAGAGAATCACATTGCATGGGTTCTTCACGGTCCTCCAGTGGTTGATGTGTGGTTCTCACTCTGGTAAGCATTCTTCTTGTGGGTCGTTCAGTCCTGGTCTTTGTACGGTTGTGATAGAGTCTGATTGAAAGCTGGTCTAACGTTAGTTTAACATCACAACAGGCTAGTTCATTCAAAATGTCTGGATTCAGTCCTTGACGATACATGACGAGTAGTGCAGCCTCATTCCACCCTGCCAGTGCACGGAACTCTAATGAATATTCTGCTATGGAGTGATTACCCTGGCAGATCTTAGCAAGTAATTTTCCAGTAACCTTTCCTTCATAAGGATGGTCAAAAACTATGCTAAATTCTCTAACAAACTGGGCATACACGAGGCCATGAATTAGGGACCAGCTGGCCATAGCCCATTCTAGTGCCTAATCAGTCAAACGAGATACGACAAATGTGATTTTGGCTTTATCCAAACTTGCTGGGGAGTTTTTAAAAAAAACGTCACACTGGAGTATAAAAACCACGACACTTATCTGGTCTTATCTTATCACTTATCACTTATCTGATCTAAATTTATCAAGTTTACTCACAGGAAACACTGTGGGAAATGCTTCAGCTTGCTCAGAAGGGCCAGGGGTGTTCACTCTTGGTTCCGCTACAGTCAGATTCTGCAGCTGGTTCGCGAGCCCTTCAACACTAGCAACAAGTTGTGCGAGTTGTGCTTGCTGTTCCATTTGTTGCTGTGCAAGCGACTCAAGCGAGTGTGTAACTCCCAAAAACACTTGCTGATGTCTCCCTAATAACTGATCTTGTTCCGCCAAAACCTCCTGGAAGGCTTCTGGTTCCGGAGTCTGCATAATAGGGGAAGTATTCTGTAGCGTCGTAGATGAAATCAGACGCGTGCGGAAAAATTAACAAGGTAAACTTTAATTAAAAAGATGTAATCCGAGCTCGAAGTCAAAAACAGGCATGGGTTAAAAACAAACAATGCGAAGGGCAAGACACTAAATCAAAGTCCAGAGAACAGTCCACAAGGTCAGATCTCGGGTGGTGTAATCCAAAGGGAAATAGCAAAAGTAAAAGTAAACAATAAGCAGGCAAAGGAGTTGGAAACGCTCAGTAAGTCGATAAATGAAACAATACTTCACACTAATCCTGTGCTATGCCTGGGTTTATAAGATAAAGCTAATTAGCAAAACACAGATGAACCACATTAGTATTCAGGAGATTGAGACCGGTGATTGGAGTGTGCAGGCAGGTCAGAGGTAGCTGAAGACATGTGAACTCTGGGGAATGGAGAAAAAGTCCAGCATACCTTGAAAGTCTTGCCCCAGTTTAGAAGGCATTTTATTCTGTATGTCCCTTTATTCATTCATTGGTGCATCATCTTAAATTACACCTTTATGCCATCCCTCATAGACCCAGTATTTCAGGAGTGGAACAGGAGTGGGATTAAATTGCTTCTCCTATCGAATTACATGCTCACCTTTGACCTCACCAGTGAAGGTCAAGGGAACAGTCTGGGCAAAAATGAGATCCAGTTTAAGTTGAGGAATATTTTATACAAAATAAAGAACAATATAGCACAGCTAGTGGTACCTACATATATGATGCAAAGTATGCTTAAAATGGGACATTTGAAGCCATGGGCAGGCCACTTGGGACAGGATAAAACTCAGAGTAGGAGGAAACAGACTTTTCTGGCCAAGGTTACACCTAGATGTGACAGAGTCTTGCAGAACATGCCCCGTGTCAACTTACAGCCTCTCAGAAGAAAGCAGACAGGTTCCCTATGATTAACATGCCCATAATTGATGTGCCCTTTTCGTGCATAGGCATGGATGTAGTAGGACCTCTCCCCAGAAGCCGGGGAGTCAACTGCTACACCCTTGTGGTCTGCGATTATGCAACAAGGTACGTGGAGTGTTTTGCACTCAAGAAGGTTAAAATGCACCAAATTGTCAATGCTCTGATTCAATTAATTTCCAGAGTGAGTATACCAAGAGAGGTTTTGAACAGATCAGGGTACAAACTTTATATCTAAACAGCTTAAAGATGCCTTTTCGCTGTTAGACATAAAAGGTATAAAGACCACCCCATACCATCCTTAGACCACTGGCCTGGTTCAACACTTCAATAGGACCCTCAAAAGCATGCTCAGGAAGTTTGTTTCAGAGAGGGGTGCTGATTGAGACATGTGGTGGCCATATCTTCTCTTTGCCTACAAAGAAGTACCCCAAGTGTCCTCTGGATTTTCATCATTCCCGCTTCTGTATTTTAGAGAGGTTAGAGGCCCACTGGATGTCCTAAAGCAGGCCTCGGAGGGGCATGGCAATGAGCCAAAAAATCAGCGTGCTGTCACATGTACTCAAAATGAAGGATAAGATGGTTCAAGTGACTGAGACGGTCAGAGGCAACATAGAGGAAGCCCAGCATCGCCAAAAGCAGTAATATGACAACGTTGCAAAAGACAGAGAGCTGCAACCAGGGGACAGAGTGCTCATCCTTCTTCCTATATCTAACACTGGAACGTTAGCCAAATGGCATGGCCCATATGAAGTGCTGCAAAAGATCAGTAAGACCACCTATGAACTATTGCTCCCTGATAGAAAGAAACAGAAACAAACTTTCCACACCATTATGCTGAGACAGTGTAGAGAGGCCAAGATGAACACAACTGAACAGTTATGGGTGAGAGAAGTTGTAGACAAAGAGGAGAAAAAGAGAATAATATTGTATTGAATAATACCTGAGAAAATATTTCCCAGGTACAGGAGGGACCAGCACTTGAGCACTTGAGCTGTCAAACCTCAGCACTCACCAGCAAAAAGAGCTCATGAAAAAACATGCAGCATAACATCCGTGAAACCAGACCCAATCAGACAGATGAACTGCAGAGTGCCAGGGCGCTTGATTCCTGATCTAAAAAAGGAGGTAGAGACTATGCTGGATGATAGAGCTGTCAAAGAGTGAGTGTTGTAGTCCTGTTGTCCTACTACCCAAGAAAGATGAATGCCTATGATTCTGCATAGACTTCTAGCTCAGTGCTATATATGCCTTCGACACAAACCCATGGCAAGAGCTGATGAGCTGATTGAATGTCTTAGAAAAGCAAAGTTCCTTACAACACTGGGCTTGTGCAAGGGATATTGACAAGTGCTGCTCAGTCCTGCAGCTCGCGAGTTGACGGTCTTTTGAGTGCCAACTGGGCTGTACAATTTCTCTGTTATGCCTTTTGGCCTGCATGAAGCAGGCATGACATTCTGAAGACTAATGGATGAAGTGTTGATAGGAACAGAAGGTTTTGCAGCTGTCTGCATTACTGATGTAGTGACATACTGTGCAAGCTGGGATGAGCATGTGCAGCATGTGAAGGTGGTCCTGCAGAAGACTGCAGATGCAGGCCTGACAGCCACCTCTAAATGCAAACTGGCTAAAGTTTGCTTCATACCTGGGATATGTCCTAGGTGGTGAGGTAATGCGCAAACTGATGCATCAGGGTGTGGGTTGGGGACTGTGTTGTCTCAAAAGGAAGCTGATACCTTGAACCTAGTAGGGCTCAATCTTGAACATCAGTAGGAAACTGTTTCCAAGAGAGATGAACCATTCGACGGTCGAGAAAGAAGTCCTTGCAGTGACGTGGGCTCCTGACTCTTTGAAATACTACCTGATGGGGTCTGACTACATTCTTGAGACTAATCATTTTGCAATCTGCATTGTGTTTATTGTCCCAAAATTGTTTGTTATTGTTTGTTTTGTGTAACCCCTCACTAGCCCTGGAGAAGGGTTTGGGTTAATCGGATGTGGTGGGGCTAGGGTGTTAAAAGGAGGGGGGAATTCATTCAGGAAAGAAAGAGAGGGAATGTAAGACATGTCTATGAGCTCAAACAAATGTTTTGCCAGAAATATCCACACAGGACTGCTTAAGGAATTAGAAGTAGTCTGTTTTGTCCTAGCAATTTTAGATGCACTATAACTAAGCATGCATTTTCACATGCTTGTGTGCAAAATAAAATGTCACGTGTGTGCAAGTTGAACTTTGGAGATCAGCCTGGTCTCTACACCACCCCCCTCCTCGTAAAATAGTGCAGTCTTGCAGTCTCTACACCGCAACATTCCCACATCACATTAACCTACAGATATGACCTTTTATTCAAAAAGTGGTGGGGTAACATGTTCTGCATTCTTATGCACTCAGGTTCACACATTCGTTATATCTTTCTACATTATGTGCAGATGTGAATGTCAATATACTCTTTATGTATTTAGGAACCAAATTAAAAAATGTATGAACATATTTGTTGTGCACAACAATGCATCCACTCATCACAGGCAGATGTTTAGGTATAATAACTAGTATTTGGTATAACTGGATAAATGGAAAAACTTAAAATAATAAAATAATAAATCAGCTGTTGTAATAGATCTTTTGAGAGATGGGTAGCTTGCTTGCTTTGCAGCAGGCTGTGGCAATTTGTTCTTTTCCCCTGTTTATAGAACATGGGGGAGCCACAGAGAGCACATATTTTTCTCTGAGCACATGAGGAGAATTAAGACAAATATTGCAGAAACTTACATGACATTGACCCCGGTCACATATATACTTAGATGACCAATAATTACTTGCTTGGATCTTTCTCCATATGAAAAAAATAAAAATCAGGGTGAATATAAAATGAGATGTTATGAACAACCAGCTAGTAAATGCAACAAACTAATCCACTTAAATCTGAAGATCACAGTCTCAGAACACGGGTAGTCAGGGTAGTCATAAGCATGGAAACAATGAAAGACCAGGAACCAAGACCCCACAGGAATATAGCAACCGAGGAAAACTGCTCAGATTTACACCAACATAACTGCACGCAAGACGGCAATAAGCAAACTACAAAAACAAGTCTAACATGCTGAGGCAGAGGTGAACACAGTGATGACAGGAGGGAGGAGCTAGACAAAGACAGTATATTACAAACAGGCTCAACAGGAAACAGGTTCCTATCACCTACTTACCAAATTTTACACAGAGTCTATAAGACAGCTGTAGAATTATTCACAGCACAGAACTGCTGTATCTACATAGATTTCATTAATACACACAAGAGACTAGTTTTAGTTTAAACTATTTCACTCCGTGAGTTAAGCATGTACAGACTTTCTGAGCAGCTTAAATCTAGTAACTGTTTGAACTCTCCATGTGTCTGACAGAAATAAGCTCTCTCAGATTTACAGCTGCTTTCCCCACTCACTGTAAAAATAATCAGAAGAATCATTTCTAGGGCTGTGATGGTGAATGTGTCAGTCCATTTTACCATAAGACATGCTTAAAGCACCAGACACAGTATTGGCTGCACTATGAGAAATCATTATTTTCATAAAAAACAAAGAAAGAAAAAATCAAGTGTAATTCATTTAAGTCTAAACACACAAATCTGCATTATGAACAGCATTAAGGTCGTTAACACTTACCACTCAATCAGCGCACCAGTGTATATCAGTTGTTTTCTCAGGCTTCATCTGATAGTTCAGAAGTTAAATATATATACACAGAACCAAAAAGCCTGCTCAGGTTCAGATTTCCATCAGTCTAGAAACAAATGCCTCTGCACAGGAACAGATGTTATGCTCCACCCTCACAGGAACGGCAGTTATGCCTCACACTCTCAACTCACAACTGCCCATTCTATCACGTTACACTGTAAAACCTGTTGCTTTGGTCATGAACAGCTTAAAAACGTGTTTGAAAATCTGATCACAAGTTTTTAATCAGCTATGCTGTAAGCCTTTCTGTAGAAACTAGAAAAGAAGTTTGAAGCATAAAAAATGTCAAGTATGTCTCGAGAGAAGAGGAAACGAACTCACCTGGGAGATCACAAGACTGCGGCGCTTCCTACTTCTCACAACACACACACACACACACACACACACACACACACACACACACACACACACACACACACACAGACTCCATCACCCAGAATACAATGGGTGATCAGCTGACTCCTGATCCTCACACTCGCTCCTATCAGCCTTCTCAATCACCAGACTTCTGATGTGTTTCACCTGTTGGCTTTGATCATGTCAATACCATAGTTAGTGTATAAGCCCGTGCTTTAGCCTTAGTCAGTATGAAGTATTTTTTTTTTATGGCAACTACTGAGTGTTATTTCTATTGTCTTTCCATGTATGACTTGTGCTTTGGTTCCTTTCAACTCTGGTTTTGGATTTGCCCCTTAGCTTTGACTGCCCTAGATCTTCTATATCTGTGTTCTGAATTTTTTGCCTGTTTACTGATGATGACATTTGATTTACCCATTGGTTTGTTTGCTCAGGATATTCCCTATCTGTATTTTGACCTTTTTGCCTGTTTCTGGACTACGATTTTTGATCCTGACTTCCACATTAAATCTGGTTTTTCTTTCATTGTCCACAAGCATCTGAATTTTGTCTGAATTCTGTCCTAATAACTTTGTGTCAACATTTTATATGACTGAATTTTGAGTTTTTATGAGCACTCAAAATCAAAATATCACAACAGGAATTAAAGGACAAATTGAATCTTAATAAGAGCAGTACTGCTTCAAACATAATTTTTTGTCCAAAAATAGCAGCATATTAACAGAGAATTTAATTTAACATCCCAGAGAAAGTAATAAATATTGTAATTTAAGTTAACATTCTCCTGTCTTTTCCTCACATTTCCAAATGTAGCTATTAATGCAGACATTTTGTATAAGAAAGATAAGGAAGTCTTAGAGAAAGAGATGAAATTGTACTTGATTGTTGAACAGTATAAACAAAATACCTGAACCATAAAAATCTAATAATCGTGTGTAGCACTGCTGATAAAGGCTGACTAGATCTAGGAAGTTTAAGATCTATAGGGTACTTGGCTGGCAACCTTTATAGAAAAAAGACATATCTAGTATGTATACACTGTAAATTCTAAGTGTACATTCTTCCTTTTCTCGAATTGAATCGTTTTTTGTCAAGCTCATGCAGTTTGTCACCCAAGTTGAGTACTTGCTGATAGTTATTTCAGACCATGCACCACTGCAGTTGGATCTTACCTTTAGTCCTTATCACAGAGACCAACCTCAAGCATTTTAATCTAGCACTACTCTCAGAGGAGAATTTTGGTACAATGATCTCAGATTCCATTAATTTTTTCCTACACAGTAACAAAACTGATTCTGTTTTGAATTCAGTGCTATGGGAGTCATTCAAAGCTGTTATTCATAGTGAAATTATTTCCTACACATCTCATATTAGGAACACCTATAAGAAAAAGTTGGACGAGCTTTCTAGTTCTATATTATCTTTAGACAATCAGATTTCTTCCTGTCCCACTCCAGAATTAAATAAAAAGCAACTTTTTTATGAATATGGTGATAAAAATGGGCAACTACTACTGTATCAGTTAAATTAGGGACACTCATGGAAATGTATTGATTCATCCTAAAAACATCAAAAAAGTTTTGAAAAATTACTGTGTAGTGTCTGAAAGCTTTATATAATATCTGATTTATGAGTCTGGGGCCTAATCTGTGTGTTTTTGCAGTGTCCAAGCTAAGGGTGGGGGGTTGTTTAAATAAGGGGGCTCAGGTTTAAAGCTCTAGGTCTCATGTGGAGCTGGGCCCCTTGCTTTTTCTCTCTCTTTTAATTCCAGATAGGTGAGATCCTTTAATAAGTTTCATATGTTGTACCCAGTTTTACAAAAACAACTGGGCTATAAAAGCCTGGAGTTAGAGGTGTTTTCTTCAGACTTGTCATCGGTGGACCCTCTCTCAAGCAGAACCATGGTGCTTGATTCTGACTCTGATCTATAAAAGTCCTGTCCATGTGTTTGTGTTTTGGTTTAGGCCATGTGTGTTTGTTTTGGTATCTGTAGTCCTGCCCCTCGTTTTGTAACTCTGCCCCTGATTGTTTTCACCTGTCCCTCGTTTTCCCTGTATACTTAAGCCCTGTGTTTGCCGGTCTTTGTTTGATGTTTCGGTCTCTGTTTGATGTGTTGATTCTGGTTTTTGTCATGTCTGTCCTGTTTTGACCACGACCCTGGATTTGCCCCTAATAAATCTCGCTTATCTCAGCACATGCGTCCGCCTCCTCGCTCCCCATTACATAAAGACCGGCCAACACAGGACACAGCAGGTAAGCGAGACTCCGGCATGTGGTTGTTCTGTTGGGACGAAACCCGAGTTCGACATGTCCCAACGCCGCCAAGCCGAAGACAGCAAATCCCCTGGCGCTGAGGGAACACGAGGGTCTCGCCGGTCTCGTAAGAAGGCAAAGGACCTTCCCGCCTTGTGTTTTGCCGACGAGAGCTCAGGTAAGCGCCTTGTCTGCCCGTCTTGAGCAACAAGACGTGGTTAGACGGTTGGAACATACAGATAACCTGTTCTATGGTACTCTGCTCGCTTTCAAGCGCCACTGCGAGCTGCCAATAGCTCGAGTGTGCCTTGAGAGCAGCCGGGTGGGTCCTGTATTTGTGTGTTCCTCCAGGTTGGAGCCGCTGTCCCTAGCCGGAGCTTCTGATCCCGTGGCCGCACCCCGCGGCAAGCCTGATCCCGTGGCCGCACCTCCGGACCCGCCGCCAGTCGCCGTGCCTCCGGACCCGCCGCCAGTCTTGGTGGACGTCGTAGCAGGCCCGCCTGCCCCTGTGGACGTCGTAGCAGGCCCGCTTGCCCCCATGGACTTTACAGCCCCTTTGTTCCTGCCCTCGCCTGTGTCTGTTCCCCCTGTGCCTCCCGTTTCTCCTGTCTCTGTTCCCCGTGGTCCTTCTGTGCCTCCTGTGTCTTTCTGTTCCTTTGTTTCTGCCCTGTCCGGTCCCTGGTTTTGTCCTGTTCCCTACTGTTGTGTCTGTGTCAGTTCCCTTTCCTGTTATGGTTCCCGTTCCTGTCTTCCTTTGTTTCTGTCCCAGTTTCTGTACCCATTTCCATTCCTGTGTCTGTCTTGGTTCCTGTTCCCCTGTCTTTTGCATGGTCTGTCTTGCGTTCTTGTTTCCCTTGTCCAGTTTCTCTCGTTCAGCGTCGTTTTGTGTTGTGCCTCCTCGTCCTCCCTCCGTTTTTCGTCCTTGTTTTGTTTCGTCAGTACCTGTGTCTGGTGTTATGTCTCCATCTGTGTCTGTTCCTGTTTCGCATTCTTCGTCTGTGTCTGTTTCTGCCTCTCGTTGTTCTGCCTCTCTGCCTGTTTCTGCCTCTGTGCCCGTTTCTGCCTCTGCTTATGAGTCTGTGCCCGTGGTTTCGGTTGTGTTCTCTTGCTCCTGTGTCTGTACCTGTCCCTGTGCAGTTTGTTTCTGTTTTTGGATTTCTTGTGTTTGTGTTTCATTCTGTTTTTGGTTGGCACGCCTCAGTGTGCGTGCCTTTGGGGGGGTACTGTCACGATTGGCCCCTTCCAGTCCTGTCCATGTGTTCGTGTTTTGGTTTACCATGTGAGTTTTTGTTTTGGCTTTGTAACTCCGCTCCTGATTGTTTTCACCTGTCTCTCGTTGCCCCTGTGTATTTAAGCCCTGTATTTGCCCTTTGTTTTCGCTGGTCGTTGTGTGCTCATCGTGTTGGTGTTTGCCGTATCCAGTTGTTTGCCATGTCGGAGACTCAATCTGTTCATGTTGGCTATATGACCCTGGACCATTACAACCCTGATTCCGGATTTGCCCTCAATAAAAGTCGCTTACCTCCGCACATGCGTCCGCTACCTTGCTCCCCGTTAGACAGCCAATCCTTAAAAGTGGGCACAGTTTCTGATTTCCACAGTCTTAAGATCAGCTTCTTAGCAATTATGACTCCATACATAAGGGTCTTCTGTACAGAGAGGCTTTGGTTCAGTAGGGACAGGGAATATCCAAACAGTGCTATGTTGGGATCAGGTTTAAATTCAGTGTCATACATTTCAGAAAACCACTTGAATATTTCATCCCAAAAATTATACAGATTTGGACATGTCCAGAAAAGGTCGGCAAGATAGCCCTCAGCAGACTTGCATCAATCACATAAGGAAGAAACAGTAGGGTAGAGTCTATGTAACTTAGTTTTTGAATAATGAAGCCTATGCGTTACCTTAAATTGAACCGTTAAATTGAATTAACTGATGTCTGACATTCACAGAGCAGGACTGAATTCTTCTGAGACTCTCGCTCAAAACAGTATCATTAATCTGTATCGCCAATTCCTCCTCCCATGCCATCTTAAAAGATTGTGTCAGAATTAGTGTGTTCAGTAAATATCTTTAAAAAATTGGAAATCAAATGTTTGGTCTGGTGGGCCCAACAAAAGCAAATAGCACCTTTTTTCCTCAGGGATATGCTCAAAATTTTATATAATCTGGCGGACATAGTTCCTGATTTGTAAGTACCTAAAAAATAATGTTGATGGAATAGAGAAACTTTCTTTTAATTGGGTGAAAACAGCAAACTGTTTGTTAATGTATAAATCTTTTATTGCAACAATGCCTTTTGCCTCCAGCTATCAAATGGTGCATCTGAGAAAGATGTAGGAAATGCATGATTATGGTAAACTGGAGCATGGGTGGTGGTGTCTAACAGTCCACAGTTCTTCCTATTTTGCTGCCAAATTTTCAAACTATGCAAAATTATTCTGTTATGCAGCTTTGTGTTTGTAGGCAGACCAGGTACTGAAAAAAGAGATGCTGGAAGTGAACTATTTATGACAGTTCTCTTTTCAATGGCAACCCAAGCAGGAGTATCTTTTGAAACCTCCATTGTATAGTCATCCTACCAATAGACTAGAGCCCTTAGATTTGCTGCCCAATAGTAGTGCAGAAAGCATGGTAAACCCAGCCCACCCCTCTCTCTTGGTTTATATAGTTGAGTTTTTCATATTCTATGAGCTTTGAAATTCCAAATAAAGGGAATGATTATGGAATCTAAAGTTTTTTGAAAAAGACTTTGTTAGAAAAATGGAGAGGTTTTGAAAGAGATATAAGATTCTTGGCAGGGTGAGCATTTTGACCGCATTAACACAGCCTATCATAGAGAGGGGGAGAGTGCACCACCTCTCTATGTCCTAAGCTCTTCTAACCTTACAAGAAAATTCAATTAGAAAATTAGCTGCAAGTTCTATGCAGGGGTACTGGAGAAGAGAGTCTGGCTTATAGTGGAACCATTCAGGAGGAGCAGTGTGGGTTCTTCACCCTTTCCAGGATTCTGGAGGGTTCATGGGAGTTTGCCCAACCAGTCCACTTTTGCTTTGTGAATTTGGAGAAGGCATTCGACTGTGTTCCCCGGGGTATTCTGTGGGAGGTGCTTTGGCAGTACAGGGTACATGGCTCTTTGCTACGAGCCATTCAGGCCCTGTACAAACAAAGCAGGAGTTTGGTTCGGCAGGCCGACAGTAAGTCAGAATCGTTCCCAGTGAGAGTTGGACTCCGTCAGGGCTGCCCTTTGTCACCGATTCTATTCATAATTTTTATGCATAGAATTTCTAGACGCAGTCAGGGTACGGAGGGTGTCTGGTTTGGTGACCTCAAGGTCACATCGCTGCTCTTTGCGGATGATGTGGTCCTATTGGGGACATCAGGCCGTGAACTTCAGCTTTCGCTGGATCGGTTTGCAGCAGAGTGTGAAGCGGCCGGGAGGAGAATCAGTACCTCCAAATCCGAGGCCATGGTTCTCAGGCAGAAAAGGGCGGAGAGCCCTCTCTCGGTCGGGGATAAGCTCTTGCCTCAAGTGGAGGAGTTTAAGTATCTCAGGGTCTTGTTCACAAGTGATGGTAAAAGGGAGCGGGAGATTGACAGGCGGATTGGTGCTGGGTCAGCATTGATGCGGGCTCTTTACCGGTCTATGATGGTAAAGAAAGAGCTGAGCCATAAGGCAAGGCTCTTGATTTACCAGTCGATCTACATTCCCACCCTCACCTATGGTTATGAGCTTTGGGTAATGACCGAAAGAATGAGATCGCAAATACAAGCGGCCGAAATTAGTTTCCTCCGCAGGGTGTCTGGACTCTCCCTTAGAGATAGGGTGAGACGTTCAGTCATCTGGGAGGGACTCGGAGTAGAGCCGCAGCTTCTCCATGTCAAGACGAGCCAGCTGAGGTGGTTTGAGCATCTGGTTAGGATGCCTTCTGGATTCAGATATGAAAAAATCTAAATTCTCGTGAAAACACCAAAATCAGCGTGGCGACTTTTCCTTACCGGTTTCTGTCTCTCTGTTGACATGAAGTAGTGATGTGTCGTTGGCGAACAACTCGGCTCTTTGAATCAGATCTTTTAGGTGGATTTTGGGAGCCGATCTGCATTGAAGAGCCGTTTTTTTTCGTAAATGAAGGTACATATGATGCACAAATTCCTCTTTACCAATATTATAGCGAGGTTCTTGGCCACTTTTTCCATGTTGGTCTCGTTAATTCCTCCGATTTTTTACTTGTATTTGATTTTTGACCTGCCTGATGGATTTAAGCTGTCTGTTTGCTCAAACTGTGTTCAGTGAAACTGGTATCATTGATTTTGTTTGTCTTTTTAATAACCACTATCTGGATTTTTTTTAAAGGTAGATTAAGGATTTACTGACAAGTGTTATTATATATTACAAACTTGGCTTTTGAGGGAAACTGCCACTGTATCAAGAGTGGTTGGGGGCTGAAAGAGTTGGTTCTTCATTTGTGAACACAGTAAAACAAGATCCTATTCCAACCTAGTCATCCCACTGCATTTACCCTTCATACATTCTGCTTTCCATCACTTTTCCACCGTTTCAGTGCCTTGTGAAAGAACATGTAGGACTTCACTCACGTGTGTAACTTAGTCCACTTTAGCCTTTGCAGTCCACCATCTGAACCAAAGCAAAGAGATAAAATATCACACAAAACAATCTGTGTTGCGGTCTTTAAAGAATGAACTGGGTATGAAAACAGCCTGATGTTCTTCAGAGATGATAGCTAACAAATACTGTTATCTGAGGCTGCACCTACTAAAGCAGCATCAAAACACTGAAGAGGAGCATAAAAGTAGGTAAAAGTAAAAAAGGTAAAAGTATTGATACTCGCATAAAATACTTAAGTAAAGTAAAAAGTACCTTCCCCAAAAAACTTAATTAGAAATACAAAAGAAGCAGGTGGAAAATCGACTATAAATATATATATAAGATACTATAAAAATCTAGTACTGTCGAAAATCTAGTACTGCAGTGAAACTTCTTAGTATTTATCAGCACAGGAACTGAAGCCTGTGCAGCTCTGTTCTTCTCCTTTTAGGATTTTTTTTGGTCTAAAATACAAAGCTCCAAACTTAGACATGTAACTAGTCACAAAGCAGTACAAACATTGCCAACATCAAAACATGAATTAAATACAAAAATAAACACAAAAAGGAATTAAGTATGGCTAAAATGTAGTACGATAAAAAGATTCGTTTACTCACTATTAAACTTTAGAAGAAGTAAAAGTAATATGATTTAAAAATACTCAGGAGAGTAAAATCCTTCAATATTTTAGTGAAGTACATATACTTGAGTAAGGGTAACTAGTTACTAACCACCTCTGAAAAGGTTTATAAACACGAGTCATTAGCATGACATAAAAGGCCATTTTAGTTGGTGGCATTGAGTCACTTAGCCAGCTGTTTTTTTTTATTTTTTTTTATTTATTTTTTTTTAAACAATGTTTTGCCCCACCACTTTTGGAGGTGTGGCGCCACCCTTGATGAAGCTGATTATTGTTTCTTCAAAAACTACTACTTTAGGTTTTTTTTTAATTAACTGATATTGGTATCTTTAAGCTGGACACCAAGTTAAAGCTTTTTGTTTCTGTGTCATTGTAACGCAGCATGTTCATACACAATATTATGTAATATTTATGGAAATGTAAGGTAAATAAAAATCTCTGTCATCGATAACGTAGAACGAGTGCAGTCACTTTATAGGCACTAATACCAGAATAACTGAATACCAGACACTCAACTTCATCTCTAAGAACATGTATAAAACTTATGAAATTGACTGTAAATAAAATTTCATCACACCATTCTAAAAACATTTCTCACTATGTTACTAGTTTATTACGTTTTGAGTTTTGTGTTCTTTCTGTGTATGTGGCCTTAATCATACAAGAAAAAAACACTGATTTGCCATGAACATATAGAAAAAATAGAACTGAGTTACAGTATCTCACAAAAGTGAGTACATCCCTCACATTTCTACAAATAATTTATTTGATCTTTTCATGGGATGACACTATAGAAGTGAAACTCGGATATAACTAGTCAGTGTACAGCTTGTATAGCAGTACAGATTTACTGTCCTCTGAAAATACACAGCCAATAATGTCTAAAAAGCTGGCAACACAAGTGAGTCCACCTCACAGTGAACGTGCCCAACTGTGTTGTTGTCCGTGCCTGGTGTCATGTGACTTGTAGTCAAAGTGTATTCACTTTTGTGAGATACTGTATGTATGAACTTATACATGTGTTAGGTTATCCAAATACACTTGCTAGCCATATAAGACCCATATAAGAGTACAGCTTTTATATTTATATGGGTTTCCCCTTGGAAAACCATAAGGTACAGTGTAGACCATATGGGATTTGCTGTGAATGTGTCTCTCCTGTTGATTCTCTCTGGAATGTGTGGCTCCTTTTTACTGATTTACTGTACATTTTTGACCAAATTTTTTTCCCACGTGGATCCAGCAAACCTGTAAAAGGATGGCTGGCCCTGGATTCAAACTTAGGCATAAAGCACCAGAGCATTATGATGTCATGGACGAAGGGCTATGGGACAACCCAAACGCAGACCAAAGTATGGGCTCAAGAAAACAAGCAAACTTTTGCAAGGGTTTTTATTAAGTTTCCAGCATAGCTGTAGAACATCAGTCATCAAGGAGAACTCAAGACTGAGCACAGAACAAGCTGAGTGCTCTCCTTAAATAAGGCCAGGCACAGGCAATGCCAATTCTTAGTAAGCTAGGAGAGTCTGCTTGCCTCTTTCCTGTTCCCATTGTGACCTTAACAGAGGCCCCAAGCATAGACTGATGCCTTACAGCACCTGTTAACATCAGTTTAAATGAAAGATTTAATATATTTGTTGATAAATGAGCTCACTATGGAGCATCTCTTACTGTAGCAGCTGATGTAATGCTGCTAATGTTAATAAATGTAATAAATGCCACACCTGTTTAAAACATTACAAATACATTATTAGCTCTTTATTAGGTCTTTGGTGTGTTCAATAGGGTGAAGTCCACTAATGGCCTGCTGGTCTAGCCTCCAGATCTTCCACTAGGTAAGGTTGCTTCCTTTTAAGGATTCTATAGAATTCAGCTTTCACAGTTGCTCCTCCTGGGTTTAGCACTTCTATGTACAACATCCTCATTTGCTGCTGATGTGGACTTGCAGTTACAATGTTATTGTATATTTCCTGAGTCATTTTCCCCATCAGGTGGTCTGCAATCTCCTTTACTGAGGAAACTCTCTGAATGAGTTGTTCCATGTGTTTATCCACAAATTCAGCATCTGAACCTGAAATAAAGGAAAAAGAATCAGACAGGAACATTAAAGAGCTTGCTTACACCTTGAATTAACATGTTAGTGTGTCCTGATTGAATCTGGATAACTGACTGGATTGTAGTTTCCCCCATGTGAAAAGCAGAGTAGTGCATGCGTCATTTCTGTTTTACTTTTGTTTACTTTTTCCACCCCGTTATGGGTTATATGATATGATACGAGCCAAAAAGTTTGGCTTGGACATTTTCATAAGTCTGGAACTCCGTAGTGAGTGAGGCAACAAAGGATGGGTGATTTTTACACAGTTCAGTACACGGCAGACTCGCTCTGATAGTTTATGGTCTACCACTTCGTGGCTGAGTTGTTGTTACTGTACACTTCTAATTCATAACAGCACTTACAGTTGACCACAGCAGGTCCAGCGGGGCAGAAATTTCATAAACTGACTTTTGGCAAGTGGCATCCTATGATAGTGCCTTTAAACATCCTATGATGTTTGAAGTCAAAGAGCCACTATGACCCATTCTACTGCTAATCTTTGTCTTTAGAGATTGTATGAGCATTTGCTTGATTTTATACACCTTTAAGCAATGGCTGTGGCTGAAATCCCTGAACTCAACGATTTGGACTGTGGTGTCTGCAGACTTTTGGCCTTATAGTGTCACAGCATTTCCTCTAAAATGAAAACAGTGCACACTTTAAGGTCTGAGTTTCTTTCTCTGCATGCCATACATACTTCATTGAAGCATGATTTTTTTGTTTGTTACACACACACACACACACAAATATAGAATTTTTTTGCTTACTTGTAGTGGACTTGGATTTCCTCTTTCTCTGCTTGCGTGTTATCTGTCTGTTTGTTCTCAAATTTTCTGCTAGCCCACTCATCTCTGTAACATTTTTTCCCATTTCAGAATGGTATCCATTGTTTGCTGCCACCATCTCCTCTATCTTCTCCAGCAGCTCTGTGACCTGAGTTTTATCACTCTTGTTCTCATTGTTGAGAACATGATACCTGTTCCCACATTTCTCAACCAGACACTGGAGGGCATTCCCTTCACTCTCAATGTGCTGCTCTATGGATGTGTCTCCCAGACGGTCTCCACAGGCGAACAGCACTATAGTGTGATTCCAGACTGTATCAGCTAGAAGTTCCAGGTGTCCCTCTAATGCTTTTCTCTGTTTTGTTTTTAACTTAGAGTCCACACGTATGACCAGTAGCAGACAGTGAGGTCCTGGAGGACACAGAGACACACTGAGCACAATCTCCTGTTTAATTTGCTCATCACTGTCTTCAACACGTACATTCCTCCACCATCCTGGAGCTTCAACCACAGTGATGTGTCTCCCTGCTACCTCTCTCTGTCTCTTCACACACTGAGCAGTTCTCTTTAACTCAAACTTTACTCTGTTCAGGATGGTGTTTCCTGACGAACTTTTCCCAGAATATCTGTATCCCAGCAGCACAATCCTCAGCTCCGAGAGACGATGTTTGTCACCTGAAGGAGAAGAAAACTGCATCACCACAAAAAATAATATGATGAACTTAATCTGCATTATCAACCACACAGAACAATTAGGCTGTGTTCAGACTGCAGGCAAATCAGATTTGTTTCTCAAATCAGGTTTTTTGAGATGATTGTTCACACTGTTATTTGCAAATGATGAGATCGGATTTGTGCGTCCAGATCTCGCCAGCCTGTCTTCTTGGGTTGTTGGGGTAACACCATAGGCATCAGCAGCTACATAGCTATGTTGATGTTTCTTGCATGGCAAGTAACACAAGACACTTTGAAATCTGACTTGAGTGGCCACACTGAGGTACATCTGATTGGAATCGCATTTCAAACCACTTCCAAATGTAGTTTGGATCTGATCTGGAAAAAAAATCTGATGTCACGTGTAGAGATGAACCGGTTACCGGTTTCAGGGTAAACCACGGTAAAAACGTTTCAACTTTAAAGTATCGTTAAAAACACGGTCGATTACTGCAGTGTGAAAAACTCGCTGTACAGAGTCAAACAAAGGCAGAATCTTTCTCTCAGAGGCAGCTCTGTGTGTACGTGTAGACGGGAAGGGGGAGAGGGAGAGGGAGAAAAGGGAGAACATGGCAGAATGTAGTGATAGAGATGCAGAGATATTTCAGCCTTCTAAGATAAGATAGACTTTTATTATCCCACTGGGGGAAATTTGCATAGTTACAGCAGAACACGCAGTAAGTAGACAAAGATGTGCATCATACAAAATATAAAATATAAGATATACTATAGAAATAAATCAATAAACAAGGCGTCTGTTAGCAGAAAAATATAAAAAATAAAAATAGAATTAAGAACTATATAATTTAATTAACTATACAAATGTACAGTTTACACATGCAGTTGTATGGATATTGCACATTTCTGAGCAGGTAATGACTGGATATCGCCCTGAAATTGTAGATATTGCACAGAACTTGCGTATGTATTGCACTTGTACCATTCTATCAGCATCAGATATTGCACATTAATTAGAGGTAGGATAAGATACAGGTTTATGTTGTGTGTTCGTGATAGAGTGCACTATGATAGAGTGATGTGTGAATCCCTAGTGTGTTTATGGCGGAGAGTGTCTGAGTCTCTGCTTGGGGAGGTTTTGGTTGTAAGAAGACCAAGTCTGACGTTTGGTCATATTTTGGGTTTTATAAGAATGCAGAAGGAAAGTTAATTGAAGATGACCACCCTGTCTGCACAACATGCCGAAAAAAAATAGCGGCGAAAGGGGGTGAATGTAACCCAGTTAAAATAAATACACGATTAAAAGTGTATTTTTGATGAAATTCCACCAAATCCTGATACATGGCTGCAGTATTTACTGTTCTGATGAGTTTAGAATCACTGTAGTTTAAAAGGTGTACTGTCTCTTTAAGAGGTAGCTATACCAATGCTATCTCACGGTTTCGCGAACTGAGAGGAGGTCGGTACTGTTCATGTTCCTCACTAAAAAGTGTTTTATGAAGTCTAAAACGATTCTAATACAGTGTTGTGTTGTTAAAAGGGTTTATAAAACTGTATTGAGCTAGTATTAAATTATCTAAGTGAAAGTAGCTGGAGGAAAGTGTTATTTTCTGAGTTTGTGTCAGTCATGTGCATTCCATATGCATGCTCTACTAGGGATCTATAGGCCAGCATGCATCCTGCTGTACGAGTGTGTCAGTTCGATCCCCTTGGCTGACAGTCCATGACTGAAGTGCCCTTGAGCAAGGCACCTATCCCCCAACTGCTCCCCAGGCGCAGTGGATAGGGCTGCCCACTGCTCTGGGCAAGTGTGCTCACTGGCCCCTAGTGTGCATGTATGTGGGTGTTTCACTGCACGGATGGGTTAAATGCAGAGGTCTAATTCCACAGTGTGCAAAACACAGAGACAAAAAGTGTTAAAGACGAACGAAAGAGTCACCTTTGCGACCACCAATCACTACTTTTAAGAGAATGCAAGGAAAGTCAACTTTAACAAAGAAGTCTGTGGGGACTTCGAAATAGAAGAAATGTCATGGGTTGTGTGGCTTAACTTATTCTTATGGTTCGCTAATAATATATATGTTCTGTGGAGCAGTGTCTTCAAAATGAGCTCTGAGTTAACAGTCACACGAGCTCTGGAACAAGACACTGCGAAAGTTCAATCTGCACAGCTCCCCTTTCTCATCTCGCCTGCAGCGTTTACTTTCTGAGAAGAGAATAACCGTCTCAAATCACTCAATGCCTCCTACATAGTTCAAACAAACACAATCATCATGAACAAGCAGTTGAGTTTTAAATAGGGAATTTATAACCTGTTGTTGATGTTGATTTTAGATGACTTAGTCGAACATTTCATGCACTCTTTGGGTGAAGGATTTGCTATTTCATGTTCCACGAAGTGCACTACATAGGGAAGATGGTGTGCTTTGAGACGGGACCTTGCACGAATAAACGCTGTGTGCTGCTTTTAGGAAAAGCAGAGTTTCAGAGATTAAACTTCTGCCACAGCTCAGATGCATGTTAGTTTAAAGTTATGTTTCCGTTTTAAAATGCTTTTAGTCTCTCCTCGGAGATCATTACTCAAACCGGACAAAGTTAATATGCAAACGTTTTTGCATTTCAATCTCAAGTGAGGAAAGATGCACGCATGCAGGACGTGTTAGGCCAGCACCACCAAGTTGCTTTTATATGCACATTTGATTTATTTAAGGTTTTGTTAATTTAAGCCTCCAGTAAGGAACATTTTCTGCACAGAAAGTGTTAGCTCAATGTTATTGCACTATTGCAGTATATATATATATATATATATACACAAAGTTCATATTGCCGCCAAATCTAGCTGTGTTAATATAAAAGTTGGTGAGACAAGCTTCAGTTTGTGTATTAGCATTTATACAGCTACAGCACAGCAGAGGGAGGAGGAGTCTCACAACTTTTTCCTCCATCAAAATGTTAAAAACTCATACCCCACCTGACATGGTGGAGGAACAAATGCAGGTTCTTACATACACACACACACACACACACACACGTCTGTACTCACAAATGCTGTGTATATGAAGTAAAAGGCCTGAAGCCCTAGTAAAAAATAAGAAAGCAATGTTGTTAACCTACTCAGTAGACTTAACAACTAGCTACTAACAAGCTAAGACTTAACTAATATTAAGAGCTAGGCTTAAAATATGCTATCTACAGTTTAAGAAAACACTGGTATTATATGCTCACAGTAAAAGTCAGTGTTTTGACTTTAAGCATATAGCGTTTTGTTTTTCCTTGAACTATAGACTTTCTATTTTCTTTAATCTTAAAATATGTTAATAAAGATTCATTAGTCAATAATTTCTGTAAATTACTCAATAACTACTAGTAAACATACAAGTTATGCTTAAGAGAGAGATACTAAACTGTGGGGCCATATAGGGGTCCATAGGGCCTGAGGGCTTGAATACAATATTGTGATGATACCTTAAACCATGATAAAAAGCTGGGTAATTACCGTAATACAACTTTTACATAGACGCATAGGTAGCCAAAATTTGAGACGTGATTTATATTATTAACAAACAAAAGTTATAGTCTATTTACCCATTTTTGCTTGAATGTCCTTTCTCCGTTTCTGCACCTTCGTCGTCCTCTCTTTCGCTCTGTCTTCCTCTACTTTCCTCTTCTCTTCCACCTCCTCCAAAATCTCTCTGTCTAGTTCAAATTGACGTCCACTGTTTGCTGCCACCATCTCCTCTATCTTCTCCAGCAGCTCTTTGACCTGAGTGTCATCACTCCGGTTCTCATTGTTGAGAACATGATACCTGTTCCTACATTTCTCAACCAGCCACTGGAGGGCCCTCCCTTCACTCTCAACATGCTTCTCTATGGGTGTGTCTCCCAGAGAGTCTCCACAGGTGAACAGAACTATAGTGTGACTCCAGACGCTCTCAGTAAGGAGTTTCAGATGTTTCTGCAATGCTGTTCTGTCGTTCTCTGTAAACTGGATGCCCAAAGGTATGACCAACAGTACGGCATGAGGTCCTGGAGGACACTGAGACACACTGAGCACAATCTCCTGCTTACGAAACTCAGTGCTCTCTTCCACAAGACTATTAATCCACCATCCTGGAGCTTCAACCACAGTGATGCGTCTCCCTGCTACTTCTCCTTGTCTCTTCACACACTGAGCAGTTATCTGTGAGTCAAACTCCTCTCTGCCCAGGATGGTGTTTCCTGCTGAACTTTTCCCAGCTTCTAAACACCCAAGCAGCACAATCCTCAGCTCTGAGAGATGGTTTGTTTCACCTATGAGAGGGGGCAATGCTTAGTTACGAAAAAACTCAATTCAATTCAAGGTTTTTTCAAGACCATAATGTTTTCTGCATTTGATAAAAAGATGCTTGATATGGCACTTTCACAAAATGTCATGACAACAGAAAAAAGCACAAAAAGATCAAGTTTATTCACCCTCAACTGTGCACATGCTCACATCGCTAATACGAAATTCAATGTATTTTACCACAACATTTAACAACATACAAAACTAAACACTGCATTTTGTGCTGGCCAAAGAAATCCTTTCTGTTAAACACTCCAAGTATTCTCAATATTGGTGCCCCGTCATCTCTCTTGTATGGGTGCAGACCTTCAGTCACCATGGTCTGTTCTATACTGGGGAGCCAACAGTCTCTCATGCATATCCTGTAAGCTGTTGGAGTCTGAGAGTCCACATTCCTGTTAAGGCTAGGACTGTATGTCACAGACACCATATGTTTTGTACAGCTTGTCCAGTGTATATATACACCTTTGTGTGCATTGGTCACATGTGGAAGAGCTTAGAGTTTGGGCTGCTAAACTCCATGCATGTAACTGTGAATTAAAATGGACTAAAACTTAAACCTATGTCTGAGTTTCTTTTACAGTTTCACTACTGACGTAAACAGTTTACAACCATTTAAGATTTTTGTTTGAGGACAAATTCTATATTAAACTCTATAGGCTGAGCTTTGTCCCAGTGTGCCATATGCTGCACTGTCTTACATCCCTGGTGAATCCAGACCTTATCTAAACTAAGTTTGCAAAGTCATTTGTATTGTCCTCCTGTTACATCACAGATTATACATATCAGTTGCCATTTTGCTCTGCTTTTTCATATTTATACTGCTGTTATAACAGCAATATTTACTATGTAATATGTATTAAATTATAGCTACTATTAAATGTAAAAGTAATTTGGATCTTATACATTATGGATTAGTAAAAAAAAACGTAAGTAGTAATTTGTAAGGGGCATGAATAAGGTTCAGTATAATAGTCACATGTTAAAAATACATGACTAGAGACCAGCTTCTCAGCCAGTGTGCTATGGCAACCTCAGGCAGTGCCCCCTCGTGGTTGCGCCTGTCTGGCTGGGAGACCCAGAAGCACACTGCAGTTTCACTTCTTGTTAGCATTTATTTATATAACAAGTTTCTATTGTTTTATATGCGGTGACAGGCAGCACAGTCCACTATAAGTAGCATAACGACACTACATTTATTTACACTGAAAACAGTACTGGTGACAGCTTTTTAAAACCCAAGACGCTGCCAGACATGAACTCCAGTGTCCCTTCTTATTACCTTCGTGGGTTAATGTTGATGACAACTCATCAGAAAAAATATTACAGTGATGGTGGTGAATATTGAGGAGA
Organism: Pygocentrus nattereri; assembly: GCF_015220715.1. NCBI lineage: Eukaryota > Metazoa > Chordata > Actinopteri > Characiformes > Serrasalmidae > Pygocentrus > Pygocentrus nattereri. Next base: position 28,973,024 of record NC_051233.1, read on the forward strand.
CAGAGCTGAACGTGTTTCTGTTTTATAGAAGGAATAACATTAGTGCGCTCGGCTAAAGTGTTTAGGAACCTGAAACTGCAGAGCAGCGATAAACAGCACGAAGCGCTGACACAATGTTACTAACTTTAAATTTGTCGTGCTTTAGTTTTGTTTGACTTTTTAAAATCAGTAACGGTAGCTAATGTTAGCTGTCTCACTAACCAACTTAATTTGATCACTTGTTTACACTTCAGCTGGTGCGTATGATAGGTTAACTAATTGAGTAAGTTACGATTTCCTAAGTTGAGATAAAAAAAAAAGCTGCTCTAAGATTAGCTACTTAAATTAAGATCAGACTTTCTTCTGTAATATGAATTTATGAAAAAAATATCTTTACCCGTGAGGTCTTAAGCTTAAAAAAAAAAGATGACGTTTCTGTAACATGGCACCTGATTTGTATTCTATTCTGAACAAGCGTCTCTCTTCTGATGTTCTCTTTTCTCATTCTCAGCCCCACTTTATCCCTCACTCTCTTCACTCCAGACTTTCCTTACAAATTCCATCCCTCTACCTTCATTCTACCCCCATTCATTTACCCAATTCCTCCCCTTCGTCACATCCCTTCCCATTCATCCCACTCTATCCTTAATCATCACACACCTCTTCCCATCCTCTTTCCATCCATCCCATCCTCTCTTCCACCATCCTACTACCCCATTCCAAGTCTTCCAACTCCTCAGCTGGCATATTTGATCTCGCCACAGACAAGGAATTTGTCTTGGTGACTGCACACATGTATGAGTGTACACCCAACTTGTCATGCTTGCTCCAGTGACTCCTGGTCTGCACCTGCAGAACCTCAGAGATCCTTCCCTTCCAGCACAATTGATGCTACTCGCCCACTTCATTGCTCAACACTGACTCTTCCATCTTCCTATAAGTTTAATTTCTATATTTCCATTTCCCTTCCTTCCAAATCCTGCATGGGGATGTTTCTAACATGAATACAGATGCTGCTTAATATTCTATTGTGAACAACAGTGTCTCTCTTCTGATGTTCTCCTTTCTAATCCTCAGCCCCTCTTCATCCATTACAGCCTTTACTTATTAATTCCACCCCCTCTACCTTCATTCTACCCCTAACTAATTTGACCATCCCCTTCATTTTTTTTTTAATTTACATAATTTACATATTTTATTTACATTAATTACATTTTTCTGTATTTTTTCATTTGTAAAGCACTTTGAATGACCGTTGTGTATGAAAGGTGCTATATAAATAAACTCGCCTTGCCTTGATCACATCCCTTCCCATTTATCCCACTCTATCTTTAATCATCACACACCCCTTCCCACCATAGTGCAACCTCACAAAGGTCTGTATTCTCTTACTCCTTAACATCTAAGTGAATTCATCATCTATTATGTGGTGCCTTCTTAGATCACAGGATGCTGGCTTTCTTATGAGTACCTAGAATTTTCAGAATTGCAGCAGCTGTGGAATAACCTTCCAGTGAGAGATTGGGATACAGGCACAGTCTCAGTTTCTGTAAGCTGAAAACCTACTTGTGTACTTCAGTTTTTGGTAATGCAGTTCTCTGTTGGATCTGGAGGTTAATGGACATAGAGAATTAAGGTAAACTCAGGTGTGGTCATCTGCCACTCTGAGACGCTCACTGAAGTTTGTTGACGGAAGAGTGGAAGGGTACGGATATCTCCGGAAGTCCTCATGTCTGTGTTTCTGTCTGGCTCTTCATTTCTAATTACACTGCGATACTCAGACCTGCTAAAGTCTCTGAAGGGGGCGAGGAGGGGCCTAAGTGATTCTGACCACGGCATTCTTCATATTCATACTTCAGAAACTGCTGATTACCTGGGATTGGTATGCATAACAGTCTCTAAGAAGTCTAGACTAGTCTAAGAAGAATCAAACAATTGCCTCCAAAGTGGATTCAGAAATGCTTGCACACAAAGCTTGTCATCTGTTGCACTCAGATTCTGACACAGATATACTACAAAATACAAAATGTATTTAAACTTTCAATAAACATGAAAACTTACACATTTTTAATCTAAAGTCTTCTCTCTGTTTCTGCTTATTCATCAGCCTCTCCACTTATCTCGTTTTCGGTGATCCTCCTCTCTCAAACCCACCGTGATATCTTTCAAAATAATGTCCACTGTATGTCGTCACTTTATTTTCTCCAGCAGCTCTGTGACCTGAGCGCCATCACTCCGGTTCTCATTGTTGAGAACATGATACCTGTTCCCACATTTCTCAACCAGCCGCTGGAGCTCCTTCCCTTCACTCTCAATGTCCAGCAGCACAATCCTCAGCTCTGAGTGATGGAAACAACCTGCATGACAAAAAGATACAGAAATTGTTGTTTATGGACGAAACAACAAAGTTATGCTGTGAATATTTTAATGAATATTGAACTGCTTCTTATGAAAATGAAATGACTCTTCACACGTCGGCTGGTCAGTCTGAGCCTGGTTTCACTCATCTCAGAGCTCGACTTCTGAAGTTCTACGCTTTAGAAAATAAAACCCTGGCGCGTAATATTGGCAGATTTTGGCGCGGAACATGACGTCATCTGAATTCACACATCCGGACTAACAAAGCGCGCCCGAGTTTATGGAGGTGCGTTCCTGCATTCCGGAGTTTTTAGCTTTAGTGCAGTATCTTCTCCACCCTAAATTCAACGTGTAGCTACCCCAATGACTCACTGTGAGTGTGTTTGTGTGTCTGTGAGTGAGTGTGTGTATGTCTGTGTGAGTGTGTGTCTGTGTGTGAGTGTGTGTCTGTGAGTGAGTGTGTGTGTCTGTGAGTGTGTGTCTGTGTGTCTGTGAGTGTGTGTGTGTCTGTGTGTTTGTGACTGTGTGTGTGTCTGTGCGTGTGTCTGTGAGTGTTTGTGTGTCTGTGTGTGTCTGTGAGTGTGTGTTTGTGTGTCTGTGAGTGTGTTTGTGTGTCTGTGTGACTGTGTGTGTCTGTGACTGTGTGTGTGTCTGTGAGTGTGTGTGTGTGTGTGTGTGTCTCCACACCACTCCCTGGAAGTTTCTTCCCGGATCATCAGGATCAGTGAAACGTGACTCTTTATTCTGTGTTTTTGATGTGATTTTATTATTAATTTGTGAAATAAAGCAGTTTCGTGATTTTCCAACAGAATCAAAATCGAGAACTGGCCCATTGCAGATTTTCAACACAGGGTTTTAAATTGGAAATCAAACGAACAGAAGGTCAACATCGCTTTCTAACGAAAACAAGGCGGATGAGCACAAAGTCCAGGGTGGCTTCTCTGAGCCTGACGCTGAAGCCGCTTCTCATTCCAACTTTCGCAGCAGCTACATTCAGGCACCAGGAGACGTGTGTACATGAATAGGAGTGTAATCCGGTGTAATCCGGTGTAATCTACAGCAGAGAGTCGGATTATTCGCCGAGTTTCCACCGAAACGGAGCTCGTAACGCAAAGTGAAACTGTGAGCACTTCCTGAAGGATCTGTTTTCACAACGCCAAATTTCGACCAACACCAAAAGCAAAACCACCTTTTTCGATTAGAAAGGTTTCCATCAGCACTTAAAAGGGAAACGCACACGAAGCAGGTCAGCTAACGTGTCGAGAACTGCGCCGTGTAAATATAAACACCATCACACGACAGCGGCTACTAACGCGCTACCGCCAACACGGTCACCTTAAATTGCAGGAACTCGGTCGGTTAAACATCTCGGTCTGTTAAACATCACGGGAACCGCATACTTTAAGACCCATACGCGAAAAAGTCTCGTTAAAATGCCCAAATCGACGTGCTTTTACCTGCTGACTGGCTTTCTGCAGTGACGACTCGGCGAACGAGTCGGATCTTTGAGTCGGCTCTTCTAGGTGACCGTTGGGAGCCGATTCTCATCGCAAAGCCGTTTTTTTATTCTCCGTGTTTGTCACACGCCCTATTCCTCTAATTAAGGGAAGGCTTCTTGGCTGTTTTTCACCATCGTCTCGCTACTTCTTTCAGTTTCTGACTTGTGTTTTATGACCTGCCTTTGTTTTCTGTTCAGGCTGCCTGGTGGATTTATTACCTGATGTCTTCTCGAAATTCTATTTATCGGTATAGCTTTTTAAAATGATGGATATATCCCTTTTTTTGAAGGCAGATTAACCATTTATATATAATATTGCTAACTCGTCTAATTTGGAGGGAAACTGCCACTAAATTAAGAGTCGTTTGGGAGCTGACAGAGTCGGTTCTTCTTTGTGAACAGACACTTTGTGATCTGATTCACTGAAGAGCTGGAAGGCAAAAGTCAATCATTCCAGGCTTATATAACCGCGTAACAACCAAACAGTTTTGGGCAAATCATTGTCAACTGTTGAAATAAAGCTGCTCCAATTTAAACATTTCAGCAAGATATACAGACACGACATTCAGAGTCCTTTAAACTTCAGCATCAGTGACCCTGGCTCTGCGCAGTACTCTTAGTAATTAGCTGTAATAAGTAGTTAGCTACAAAAAGTAGTGCACTACTTAGCCACTCCCCCATCACTGCAAATAGGTCAACTTTGTAGGTCTACAATTACAAACTGCAGTCCATCTGTTTCTTTGCATACTTTGTTAGTCCCCTTTCACCCTGTTTTTCACTGATCAGGACCACAACAGGACCATCATATAGAGCATTGACGCTGACGTGGTGGTGGCATGTGATTCTGTGTTTTAATATCACATAGCCTCTTAGATAAGAAAGAAAACATTATATACAGTCAAGAACACATTTTTACACAATTAAATTAAACTGATAAATCCATCAGTGGACCAACAGTGGCTCGCTGCCCTCCTGCAATCTGGGTAGGAGTAAAAACACCATTCTTCACTAAAGTTCAGACAAAGCTAAGCTTAATCACCATGCAGTAAACTGTATCATCATCCCGTATAATATGCAGCATTTTGCTGCTGTCAGAACAAAATATCGTATCTTTAAAATGGTAACTAATTTACTAATTTACTTTCAATGGAACCAAACTTTTTATTACTTCATTACTTTTGGTCTATTCATTATCTAATGTACACACAATGCAAAGGGCAACAAGCATCAAATTATGTCAAAAACTGAAAAACTCAAAAATGGAGATATTAGGTTTTGCTCTGACAGCAGTGATATTCTTCACATGTATTATAGTAAACAAACTAGTGTAAAATGTTGTAAATCATTTAATATATTCCTGTTAAGGATCATGAACATGACGTGTTGTTAGTTGGACATTTCCAGGTCCAGTTTCCTTTGAAAATAACAAAAATAATAAGCGAATGTGTCAAGATTGGCCCCTCCCAGTCCTGTCCAGGTGCCTTTTGTTTACTTTTTCATCCACATGCCTTGTTTTGGTTCTTAGTCCAGCCCCTTGTTTCATGACTCCGCCCCTGATAGGCGCCACCTGTTTTCCGCTTGTCCCTTGTTATCCCTGTGTTTTATAAGCCCCGTGTTTGCCCTTTGTTTTCGTTGGTCTTTGTACTGTTTGATGTATGTATTGTTTGATGTGCGGTTTGGGGTTTTGTATGTACTGCTTGAAGTTTGACGTTTTGGCATTGTTTGGATTCCGTGTTTCTGTTCATGTCTAACTATCATTCTGTTCGTGTTGGCTATTTGAACCTGGACCATCTTGACCATGACCCTAGATTTGCCCTTAATAATAGTCGCTTATCTCAGCATATGCGTCCGCCTCCTCGCTCCTCGGCATTACAGAATGATTCTCTCCTACCTGTCTCGTAGTTGTTGGTGAAGCAGATAGAAAATGAAAGAACACAGACGGTAGTTCCTCTTTGACCTTGTGTTCTTTTTTAAGTTAAAGTTAGACAAGATAGGATGAAACATATTACAACTTAGCCACCCCAATTTACTTTTCCTGAGTTTTGCTTTTCACTAGTAAAGAAAGGACATGAGCTTTACAGAGAATTAAAGTAGAACTGCATTAGAACCGAATGACAGTAGAAACATGAAACACCCAGCCACAATAACTTACTGATTGCTGACTGAGGCAGTGACAGTAAATGAGAGGACACCATTATGTTTTGGTTAAACAGAGCTCCAAGAGACCAGTTTGGGATAGGGTGACATACACTATATTGTCAAAAGTATTTAGTCACCAATCCAATTAATTGAATTCAGGTGTTCGTCACTTCCTTGGCCACAGGTGAATAAAACCAAGGCCCTAGGCCTGCTGACTGCTTCTACAGACATTAGTGAAAGAATGGGTCGCTCTCAGGAACTCAGTGAATTCCAGCATGGTACCATGATAAGATACCTCCTAAGTCCAGTTATGAAATTTCATCACTACTAAATATTCCACAGTCAACTGTCAGTGGTATTATAACAAAGTGGAAGTGATTGGGAACAGTGACTCAACGGATGTTGAGGCACATAATGTGCAGAGGTCACCAACTTTCTGAGTCAATCGCTACAGACCTCCAAACTTCATGTGATCTTCAGATCAGCTCAAAAACAGCGTAGAGACATTCACGGAATGGGTTTCCATGACTGAGAAACTGCATCAAAGCCTTACATCACCAAGCTGCATTGCGCTTGTGTCGAATACAGTGGTGTAAAGTGCCGCCACTGGACTCTAGAGCAGTAGAGACGTGTTCTCTGGAGTGACCAATCATGCTTCTCTGTCTGGCAATACGATCGACAAATCTGGGTCTCGCGGTTGCCAGGAGACGGTATTTGTCTGACTGCATTGTGCCAAGTGTAAAGTTTGGTGGAGGGGGGATTATGGTGTCGTGTTGTTTTTCAGGAGTTGGGCTCGGCCCTTAGTTCCAAAGAAAAGAACTTTTAATGCTTCAGCGCCAGGAGATTTAGAACAATTTAATTCTCCCAACTTTGTAGGAACAGTTTGGGGATGGCCCCTTCCTGTTCCAACATGACTGCTCACCAGTGCACAAAGCAAGGTCCATAAAGACATGGATGAGTGAGTTTGGTGTGGAAGAACTTGACTGGCCTGCACAGAGTCCTGACCTCAACCTGACTGAACACCTTTGGGATGAATTAGAGCGGAGACTGTGAGCCAGGCCTTCTCGTCCAACATCTGTGTCTGATCTCACAAATGCGCTTCTGGAAGAACGGGCAAAAATTCCCATATACACACTTCTAAACCTTGTGGAAAGCCTTCCCAGATGAGTTGAAGCTGTTATAGATGCAAAGGGTGAGCTGACATCATATTCAACCCTTTGGATTAAGAATGGGATGTCACTCAAGTTCATATGCCTGTGAAGGCAGATGAGCGAATACTTTTGGAAATATAGTGTAGTTCACCCCAGGAAGGGTTTGTTAATTAGTTCTTCATTAGGTGTGTTGAGAGCAGGAAAAGCACTGAAATGTGGAGGTGCTACTTCAGGAACCAAAGTTTCTTATTCAGAGTGCATAAGAGACCTGACAAACCTCAAACTTTCAGACATTAAAATTACCCCACATCAGAAGTAATTATAATCAAAGGATCCCAGGAGTCACATTTCACTGAAGAAAAAGAATTTTTACAAAAACTTTCACATCATTCATCCAAGAGGATTAAGAACGTCTCAACTATTTGATTTAAACTGAGGGGCGAAGGGTCTTCACCCCTACAAAATCCCCCAGAAACTCAAAACTCTGACTGTGTCACGATTGGCCCCTCCCAGTCCTGTCCATGTGTTCGTGCTATGTTTTGATCTTCCATGTGCATTTGTTTTGGTTTAGTCCAGCCCCTTGTTTAATGTCTCTGCCCATGATTGTTTTCACCTGTCCCTCGTTATCCCTGTGTATTTAAGCCCTGTGTTTGCCTCTTGTGTTTGCCGGTCTTTGTTTGATGTCTCGGTCTCTGTTTGTTGTTTGATTCTCTGTTTGCTGTGTTGATTCTGGTTTATGTCATCAAAGCAGTCTATACTGTACAGAGGACTTGCAGGGTCCATCTGACCTAAACCATCCAACAGACAGGTATCCCAGGACTCTGTTCTGTAGAGCACCTCCCATTCACCCTCCATCTCAAACACAAGGTTGGTCACTGAAACTGACCAGCATGAGGGCACAGAAACCTTAAGAGAAAATGTCAGGCAAAACATGTAAAATGCATGTTTCTCAAACTGACTGTAGTGTTTTTATTCCAGTAATGCCATAAAATGAAGAAACACTGTACCTGTACGAGTTAATATTCCTACATTCTGAATTCTTTTCAACCACTTCAGGAAAGAATCTTACAGTAGCCAGAGACAACTGTGGAAGTGCAGAATAAATCGAAAGAAATAAACTGAAAGTATTTCAAAATATCAGAGTAAAATATTTTAGTTCACCAAGTTGAAGTTCCTACAAAGAGTTTAAGATATCGTTATTGTCGGAAGAAAACCTTGTATCTCCATTTTTGGGATTTTTCAGTTTTTGAGATAATTTGAAAGTATCTGTTACTCACTTACATTGTGTCACGGTTGGCCCCTCCCAGTCCTGTCCATGTGCTCGTGTTTTGGTTTGTAACTCCGCCCCTGATTGTTTTCACCTGTCCCTCATTGTTACGTGTATTTAAGCCCTGTGTTTGCCCCTTGCGTTTGCCAGTCTTTGAATCCTTGTATCTCTGTACCTGGTCGTCGTTGTTTGTGTTGGTTCTAGTCTTTGTTATGTCTTACCCTAACTCTGTACGTGTCGGCTCATTGACCCTGGACTGTATTGACCACGACCCTGGATTTGCCCGTAATAAATCTCGCTTATCTCAGCGTATGCGTCCGCCTCCTCGCTCCCCCTTACACATTGCTTGTAAATTTTATGATGAATGGCCTAAAAGAAATGACCCAAAATGACATGGGAAAAAATCTGGCTCCATTGACTTCCATTGAAAGTGAAGTATGCTTTTTCCTTCTCCTGTAAAGTTACTATTTTGGAGATAGAAGGTTTTCTTCAGACAGCAGCGACATGAAGAGTAGCTCCAGTTTTACAAGCTCCCACTAAATTCTGATCACGTGTTACATGTGTGCAGTCACAAATTGCATAAGGTAAAAAGTCCTAAACTATTGTATTGTATATTGTTGTATCATATGTGCAGAGGTTCTGTTTGCTGGAACTTGGTTGTCATCATTCCAACAGCAGAGATGGTCAGAGAGTTAAAAGTTTGCAAAAACTGAACAGAAGACAAATAAAACAATGTTGCATATCATCAGCTATATATTTGTTTGAATTCAAAGTCGTCCAAATTAATCACGCTCTGTGTGTAAATGCCTTGAGCACATGAATGTAACTGCTACACCATTTAAGGTGTAATGAGAAAATTCTAACCAGAGGCTCAGGCACCTGAATACAGCCTAACTACTGCACTATTTAAGGTGGAAATCAGTAGTGGTCTGCCCTGTTTGCTTGCTAATGCTTGGGATAGGAACTGGTTAGCTTCACAGCAGCAGCAACTCTCGTGACAGTTAAGCCACAACCTAGCAAACGTTAGTTACATTAATTGCTGCATTCGTTCTCACATTATGTCATGGTATTTGTCCATGTAATATCTGTCTAAGGTTTCGTGGCCGTTAAAAAAAAAAACCAAACAAACAAAAAATAAGTTTCCTAGCCTAGTGTTGGCAATGCGTGTCTATGAATTTGAGGGGTGGAGCTTCTAAAGGAATTCAAATATCAACAATCATTATCCAGAATTGTACACCTGCCCTTTAATACATTCTATGTCATCACATGCCTAATTGTATTAGACTGTGGAACCAATGCACTCACGTGTTCAGTGTAAGGGTGCTGTGCAGATGCTGAACCAGAGTCTTCTTCTAGCAAATCACAATAACTCATACTGTCTTCAGAAAGGGCCTTGTCTGTATAAAAGGTAAGATGAGCATCATCAAAAATAAATAGATTTTGTATGATATACCTGGGGGTTAGGGTAGAGTAGGATTAAATATACCTGATTACATGTGTTATTTGCTGTAAAATTTCCAAGCATGCAACCTCTGATTTGAAGGAGAATCTAGTGAAGCTTCTTTGCAGTTAGCCCAGCTACACTCAACAGCTGAGGAAGTTTTTCCATAGCTTAAAACCAGTGGTGCCAAACTGCAGTGTGTTCTGAATCTTTTGTAATCTTACAGTGCTTGCATAATTAATATCATGCTCAGTAGTCAAAAATCTGTGCGTTCCAGGATGATTATCTTGTCAACAATGGATTTTGGGATTACAGAATCACAAGGTAAGTAAACAACACTTTAAATTGCTTCAATCGTGTTGACTCAATGGATTGTTGAATTATTTACACATGTATTTTGAATTTGGTAATTTAGTGAAATTTACATTTCAGTATAATCTGATCCAAACCTGCCCACCATAATCCTGTCAAGGTTCCCTTGACATAATAACTGTGGAGATGCATGGTAAAAGGATCTGAAGGCCTTGGGTTGAAAAGTAACTATGCACTACCATATTTCACAATGACCAATTCGGTCCTCAATAACCACACTTTTACAGTAAACTCACTCCTGATATTTGTCATCAAATCAATTTGCTACAGTTTGTGACATTACCAGAAATCTTTTCTGAGAACTGGCAACAATTATGGATTACAAATGAGTTAAATATTTTAAGTATTTTCTCTTGTGTTAACTCACCTGAGTTGTCATTTGGTTCACTTTTGGACATCTTTTCCGTTGTTGAGCCTCCACTGCTTGCTGATCTAGAATGATATTCAAATTAAAAGTTATTGGTATTAGAATACCAGCTCTCATAACAGACATTGTTGAAAGACAAGCTTTGCAGAAATCTGGGTTCAAAACTGTGGTGACCCATCAGACAACAGTAAACAGTAAAAGTGACATTGTCCTTGATCCACTGAGTATAAACAGTGCACAGTGCTACATGAATGTTTGTGAACCATTTGGAATTAAGTGAATTTTTACATAAATATGATCATATTTTCATGCAAGCCATAACTACAGATAAAAATAACCCAGTAAAATAAATAAGTTATATCCATCCATCCATCCATCCATTTTCTAAGCCGCTTCTCCGTCAGGGTCGCGGGGGGGAGCTGGAGCCTATCCCAGCAGTCTTCGGGCGGAAGGCAGGATACACCCTGGACAGGTCGCCAGTCCATCGCAGAATAAGTTATATAGTTTTTCATTAATTTATTAAACAAAGTGTTCCAACACTAACCGTCTTTGTTGGCAAAATACAGTGAGATACAGTAGTCTAAGCGGGATGATATGAAAGCATGGACCAGAGATTCAGTGTCTTCCATGGAGAGCAGGGTGTGAAGGCGAGCAATATTGCAGAGAAGAAAAAAGAAGGAAAAAGGCTGGAAAAAGTCCTAATATAAGGTACGAAAGAAAGGACAGTATCAAAAAGTACACCTCGGTTATGGACAACAGCTGAAAGTCTAACGGTCACCCCATCCAAACTAAGTGTGAAATTAGTAGAATTTGCAGAAACAGAATTGGGGCCTGCCCTGCGTTGGACTGGCGACCCATCCAGGGTGTATCCTGCCTTCCGCCCGAAGACTGCTGGGATAGGCTCCCTGACGGAGAAGCGGCTTAGAAAATGGATGGATGGATGGAGAATAGGGGCCAATGAGCAGAATTTCAGTTTTATCAGTGTTTAGTTGCAGAAAGTTACTCTTCATCTGTTGTTTGAGGTCTTAAATACAAGATATTAGGGCAGAGGGAGGCAGGTTAGTGGTAGTGTTGGTATGGACATAGATTTGTATATCATCAGCATAGCAATAATATTGAAGACCATGATGATCTGACCGAGGGGTAAAACATAGATGATGAAAAGTAGCGGGCCAAGGACTGAACCCTGGGTGTTCAATACACACTGTAAGTGAATAAGGTCCGATATCTACCACTGCAAATTGCAAACAACTACTATACTGACTATTGCAATGATTCAATGTATATAAACCTTTTTATTAAGATTAAAATGATTAATTAATACAACTTAAAACATGAAATTACATACACTCACCTTTGAACTGACATTGAACAGAAGTTGCCAGAGAAAGAGTATCTGAAAGGAAAAAGGAATTGAAAGGCAATTCATGATATGACAAGTAGCATGATGTAATCATTCTCAGTTCTGTTTATTATTAATTATTTATCAATATGAAGTATTTATTATTAATATAGAACTTAACCTGAAATTAAAACCTATCAAATGCAATGATTTTTTTTTCACCATTAATCATGTAGAATTCCATCTGCTAGCTAGCTTTCCCCACACAATCATGTGATGCTACTAAGTTGGCAGGGTGAGTCATGTAAAGCTACACTGCTTCTTTTCAAACTGCCACTAATGCAACTGGACAGGTCAATGCAACTGGACAGATTGACCATTTTGCCTGTGACCACGACTTTGTTTTTTGGATTACCCCACTTGTAACGTTTGCCTGGTGTGATGATCACAGTAGTGATCATCTGTGCTCTACTGGCTGTGACTGCTGCATGTACATCGATGCCAATTCAGCCTGAAATAAATAAACCTCTCCTTTTCATTCACTTCTGTGTTCATCTGGATTTTGCTGAAATCTCACAGAAGGTAAGAAGAGCTAATGTTTTGATGAATGTTAGATGCACATTTTGCACAGCCAGCGTGTACTTAAAAATTGAATGAAATGGAACCATATCTGTTCATCAGGTGAGTGAAACAAAATTAAATTATTATTATTTTAACTGTGATTAGGAGGCCAGGTATTTGAGCACTTGTTTGGAAGTATGAACAAGTATTCAAAGCCTGTAAAATGCAGTGGAGCAAACCTTAGACATGTTTAATGACTGGCCTCCTTATTTTGACCAAAATAACTACTTCTTTTGGATTACAAGAAAACTATGTTTTTAACTTAGCATTATTATTATTAGTTAGTTCAATATCATCATTATCAACAACAAATCAACTATTATGTAATGTATGTACACTTTAAGACTAAAAAGATTTATGAATAATGATTTTATTCTACAACCCCAATTCCAGTGAAGTTGGGACGTTGTGTAAAACAAATAAAAACAGAATATGATGATTTGCAAATCCTTTTCAACCTATATTCGATTGACTACACTACAAAGACAAGATATTTAATGTTCAAACGGATAAACTTTATTGTTTTTTGCAAATATTCGCTCATTTTGAATTTGATGTCTGCAACACATTCCAAAGAAGTTGGGACGATGTCCATGATTTCCAAAACCAATTTGAAATGTGGACTCGTCAGACCACAGGACACTTTTCCACTTTGCGTCAGTCCATCTCAGATGAGCTCGGGCCCATGGCGGCGTTTCTGGGTGTTGTTGATATCTGGCTTCGCTTTGCATGGCAGAGTTTTAACTTGCACTTGTAGATGGAGCAACGAACTGTGTTCACTGACAGTGGTTTTCTGAAGTGTTCCTGAGCCCATGTGGGAATATCCGTTACAGAATGATGTGGGTTTTTAATGCAGCGCCGCCTGAGGGATCGAAGGTCACGGGCATTCATCTTTTGACGATATTATGGACTGTAGATGATGAAAAATCCCTAAATTCCTTGCAATTGCATATTGAGAAAAGTTGTTCTTAAACTGTTGGCCTATTTGCTCACGCAGTGGTGAACCTCACCCCATCCTTGCTTGTGATGCTCCCTTTATACCCAATCATGACACTCACCTGTTTCCAATTAACCTGTTCACCTGTGGAATGTTCCAAACAGGTGTTTTTTGAGCATTCCTCAACTTTCCCAGTCTTTTGTTGCCCCTGTGTCCAGCTTCTTTGGAACATGTTGCAGGTATCAAATTCAAAATGAGTGAATATTTGCAAAAAACAATAAAGTTTATTTATTTGAACATTAAATATCTTGTGTTTGTAGTGTATTCAATTGAATATAGGTTGAAAAGGATTTGCAAATCATCGTATTCTGTTTTTATTTATGTTTTACACAACATCCCAACTTCATTGGAATTGGGGTTATTATAAATGCTGTATACAGTATATATGTACTGGGGACAACTGAGTTAACTATATTAGTCTGGCCCTCTAAAACTGGTCCAATTTCTCATGTGGCCCCTTGGGAAAATTAATTGTCCACCCCTGCACTAACACATACGAGTCTTCCTGTAAAAAGTCATGTGTTTAAAAAGAGACGATCACAATGTTCTCAGGTCTGTTTGTGGACAGAAACACAGTAAATGAACATTTAATTTACAGAAATATTACAAACACTACACAATCATTCTGGCGTTAAACTCTGTAAATGATCAGAAGTTTAAACTCTTGAAGTGTTTGTAGAATTAAAGATGAACAGATCACAGACCCTCAAACACACTTTGACCTGGTGGTCATTCAGATCATTGTGTTGTAACAGTGTGGGGTCACTTAATCCACACAAACACACACACAGACACACTTGTACTAAGCCACTTATCCCTCTGGGTCGGAGGGCAGGAAACACCCTGGACAGTCTAGAAACAAATTTCATTTGAATTGAACACTGAGATAAATAAAACATTCTGACTATCAACATGTTACTAAAAACATGATTTATTAATAAAACAGTGTGAGAAATATTCTAAATCTATAAGGCATCAATAATTCAGATAAATCATTATTTATCACATAATCTCACAGATGATCTAAAGCCATGAATCCTGAACCCGGCGTAGAGCGGCTGAGTGAACGTGGTGTGGACTGTGTGTAGGAGGGTCATTGTGTCAGAGACGCTGTAGAACGACAGAGTTCCTGCACTGTGATCCACATACACTCCTATTCTGGAGGATGATGGTCCTGAGATCTTAGTCTGATTGTTGTTGTGCATGAAAATGAGAGACGGAGAACAACACAGACTCCAGGACTGACTGTTGCGTCCAAACACACAATCATTACCCTCTCCTTTCCTGCTGATCCCTTTATATGAGACTGATATGCGCACATATCCTCTCTGACTGCTCCTCCACTCAACCTCCCAGTAACAGCGTCCACTCACACTCTCCTTACACAACACCTGAGCCCAGCAGTTAAATCTCTCTGGATGGTCAGAGTATGACTGGACTTTAATCCTGTACGTCACCACTCTGTACTTCTCAGACAGAATGAGGTAAGGATGTGCCGTGTTGGGATCCAGAGTCAGCTGACAGAAATCTAAAAACACACAGAAAGAAAATGAGCAGGTTTTTAGGTTTTTATTTGAAGAAAAATAAAGTGTCAGTTTTTCTTCCTTAAACTTCTCTACACTGAATATTTTAGACGCTGCATAAAGTTCACCAAAAACAAAAGATCAGTCACATTTAAACAACAGAGAAACATAAATGTGTGTGTGTGTGTGTAGGTGTGACAGTGTCTGTGTGTGTGTGTGTGTGTGTGTGTGTGTGTGTGTGTAGATGTGAGAGTGTCCGTCTCTCTGTCTGTCTGTCTGTCTTTGGTTGGTTAGTGTAGTGGTTAACACCTTTGCCTTCTATGCTGTAGACTGGGGTTGAATCCCCCACCAGGGCAAGCACCCTACACTATACCAAAAAGGGTCCTTGGGCAAGACTCCTAACACTACCTTGGCCTACCTGTGTAAAAAATGATCAAATTGTAAGTCTCTCTGGATAAGAGCCTCTGCCAAATGCCTTAATTGTGTGTGTGCGTGTGTGTTTGTTATTCTTACACTGCAGAAAATCTTCTCTGGTTTTTGGTTCTGAGGAAAAAATCTGAACTGCTGCAGCTGTGGAGACACAACAGACCAACACAGTCAATAGAATAGAATAGAATAGAATAGAATAGAGGGACTGAGTGAGACATCACGCAGATGAAAATAAACAAATGATCATGTTAAAACTGGAAAATGTCATTTTGTGTGTCGTCTTTTAGTACAACACAAAAAATAAACTTGATTTTTTTCCCAAACAATTATTCCAGGATAAAATCTATTTCTCTCCTGTTTATTCAGATCGTTCAAGTACAGATTTCCATCCTTATGCTCCACAGCAGGACAGCTCCTCTTACCATGAGGAGGGATTTTACTGAACTCCTCTCTGCAGAACTCCTCTAGTCGCTCCTTCAGCTCAGAGAGAGATCTCCTCACTCCATCAAATGAGAGGTGCTGATGGACAGTGATGCTGGGTGAGTCCTCAGATCCAGAAGAGACACAGAGAGACTGGAAACTCTACAGAGAGAACAAACGCAGTGGAGGAAGATAAAGGAGTACAGGAGAAATGAAGGAGCTCCAGTTAGACTAAAGACAGACTTGTGATCACAGACAGGTAGATTTACTGCTGCCTTAATGAACTTTAGCTGAGAGGAGCTTTAGAAGCTGGATGAGGAGCAGGTTCCTCTGTAGATCAGTGATTGTTACCTGGAGGAAATGGATGTGATCCTCTGTGTGTGAAAGCTGCTCCAGCTCAGTGCGCCGCCTCTGTAGATCAGCGATCTCCTGCTCCAGTTTCTCCAGGAGTTCTTCAGTTCCACTCAGTTCAGCCTCCTCCTGAGCTCTGATCAGCTTTGTTACCTCAGAGCGCTTTTTCTCAATGGAGCGGATCAGTTCAGTAAAGATCCTCTCACTGTCCTCCACTGCTGACTGAGCACAGCGCTGTGAGGACAAGAACAACCAGATCTCTGTAAGATTGTTACAGTTGGATAAGAGCGTCGGTCAAAATGCTGCTGGATAAAACAGCACAGCCCAGCAGGCCTGGACACCAGCAGAACTGGCATACGTTCTGTTTTGGACGCTTGTATGCTGGTCAGCCAGGATGACCATGCTGAGTGACCAGCTAAGGTAGGAAACTATAACTCAGCTCAGTCTGATAAGGTTTCAGAAATGAACAATATGCTGCAGGGATATGTGGCTCCTGCTAAACGAGATCCCTGATATCCAAGAGTTTAGAGGGGGATACAGTTTTTACCCATTTCCTAAACTAAAGACACTAGAAGAGCTGTAGGATCTGGATTAAACAGTGTGGGAGACTTTAATTAATGAAACCAATTAAAAGCTAAACCAATCTGGCTGAGTTGGCAAGTGCAGCTACCTAACCAAGCCGGTCTTTCATTGTTAAGGTTAATTCAGTGGATTGAATGAATCGCATGGTTTGAGAACTCAATGTGAGCCCAAAATATCAGGGTCTCTCGTGGGTCCTTGAGGGAACGTTGGCTACTTACAGCTGCTTTAACTAACCTTGTAGTTCATCACTAAACAATGAATATTAATAGAAAACTAAGTGAAACTACTTAAAGTGGGACACATGAAATAGATTTAGGATGAAATGTGAAGTAAAATTACGTCATAAATGTTCCATTAATGTGTGACACGTCTTTACACAGCTGGCTAACATTCAGCGTTTAATTCATGTTGCTGCTACAAGCTGGATGTGTGCTAGCTTGGCTAGTTTTACTAACAACGTCTCACAGAACACACACTACTTCACTAAACTACACCACTGCTCTGTGTTCAGGCTTTTCACTCCGTCTTTATCCTTTTGTAACGTGTGAACAGAATCGCAGACGCTCGCAGGTAAAAGGGGAAGAGATTTAATGCCTGAGGTAATCAGGAGAATCCCCAGAGGGAGAAAACATACATCCGAGTCCAAGTTCAATCCAAAGTCGTGACACAAATCAGTCCAGGCCGGCAGAGGTACACAAGGGCAAAACAATACACAAAACCGGGTCAGGAATAGCGAGAAGGCGATACACAGGAAATATACTATAGCTATACCGCTCAGTAATTGCATGGAACAATACCTCACAAAGAGTCCAAGTAAAGTCCCAGCTTATAAAGAAAGAAACAGGTGCACGACATTAGAATTCCGGCGACTGTGATCGCTGACAGGTGTGGGGGAAGATCACATGATCCTCCCTAGCATTCTGGGAAGTGGAGTCCGACTTCCCCGTTGACTGCGTGACACCTTTCAGCGCTTTTTAGGTGGCAGAGAGACGTTTTGTATGTAGCTTTAAAAGCACAGCGTATTATTTGTCCAGCATGCTGCTTCAAATGTTATCACTTCCCACAAATAACCTCACATCACGTTTTATAGTGAGTTTTTATAGAGAACAGATTGTCGTACTGTGTCTGAAACCATGTAAAACTCGTCTATTTGAGATTGTTTAGCAACTTGAGGCAAATATGTGCTGATTTAGGCATCCAGTTAGCACAAATGCTAACAGGCAGAGCAGAAGGTTTCTCCCGTTATTTGTCAGCTACATTAGGGACGAACTTAAATCTGATCTTATACTAAAACCGTTCTTTTAAACTGGGAAATCATTTCTTCTCTAACTGAGACTCTGGAGGACGTATTGTCTACATTACGGTGGTGTAGAATCCCAAAGACTGAACTCCTCACTGTCTGACTGGAGGAGAGACTGACTGAGCTCTGAAACACCAAATCTCTGCTCAGTTCTCACCTTAAGGGTCTTCACAGCCTGTTTCAGCTCCTGCTGCTCCTTCTGTTTCTCCTGGATTCTCTGCTGGAATTTACTCTGAATCTCCTTCAGCTGATTCTATGAACAAAGACATTTGATGAGTTTGTGTAAATTAAGACCTGCAAAGTTAAAGATGTGAAATAGGTTTATACAGTTATAACACTGTCCTGTGATCACTGTAAGGCTGGAAGACGGGTGTTGGCTGGTCACATGATCACTGACTGGTCTGACCGTTTGCTGAAAACTACCTCACGCACAGTTTCTCTGAAAACTCACTGCTTAAATTCAAGACCTGAAAGATCAGTTTAAACTGTTTACCTGATTAATGAAGCTCATTCTAGACTACAAACCCAATTAGCCTGAACTGAACCCAAATGATATCTAGTTCTCACCTGTTTCTCGGTTCTCTCTGTTGCAGCTGGGACTGTATCGTGACCTCTGTGTTCCTCCATCGTACATAAATAGCAGATGTAGCTTCGGTCAGTACGACAGTAGATCTCGATCAGTTTGTCGTGCTGAGAGCAGATCTTCTCCTGTAGCTGTGAGGAGGCTTTGACCAGCTTGTGTTTTTTCAAGGCAGGAACTTCACAGTGAGGTTTAAGATGAGTTTCACAAAAGGAAACTAGACACGTCAGACAGGACTTGATGGCTTTGATTTTTCTCCCAGTGCAGAAATCACACTCCACATCTCCAGGTCCAGCGTAATGGGGAGCAGGAGGAGCAGCTCGGAGTTCTGTCTTCTTCAGTTTCTCCACCACTTCAGCCAGCATGTTGTTTCTGCGTAGAACAGGCCTTGGAGTGAAAGTCTCTCTGCACTGGGGGCAGCTGTAGACCCCCCTCTGATCATCCTGATCCCAGCAGCCATTAATACACACCTTACAGAAACTGTGTCCACAGTGGATGGTCACTGGATCCTTCAGCAGATCCAGACAGACTGGACAGCTGAACTGGTCGTGATCTACTGAAATACTGGCCATTGTCCTGCACGTCTAGACGGAGAGGGAGCAGCTCTCTGAGATCAGTTTTGTTTACTCTGGACTGAGGAGGAGGGACTTCCTGGTTTTCTGCTGGTTAGTGAGTCACAGAGAGGAGGTGGAGAAAGAGAGGAAAAAAATGAGAGACTACAGTTATTTTCCTGAACAGTTGGTGGAATTTGCAGTCTCTGTGATGGTCTTCACTTCTCTGCTTCATTACTGCAGCTGAGAAATGAAACCAGCACCATCTCAGTCCTTCTGCTGTGAACTCCACTGACATCAGAACTGACCCAGACTGTCCATTCAAAGCAGTAATTAAATCAATCTGGTGTTCCTTTCACGGCTGAGAGAGGAAGGAATAATTTACAGCTGCAGCACAAACAACAGCATTAAGGTTCAAACTGTAAAGTTATCATTATGAAGTTAATAACATTTCATTCCTCCATTTCCAGTTTTTTCAAGTATTTCTTCTTTCCAAAGCTGTCAATGTACCAAACAGCGCTGTTACACACAAACGGTGGCAACACTAATAAACAAAACCAAACGAATGAAGAGCCTTTAAAGAAAATCTGCAGCCTGAGTTTATTTATTTGAGGAGGACCAAATCTGTTCCGTTGGATTTGTGTCCTGAATCAGTTTGTAGTCCAGAACCGTCTGACCGTGGAGACGTGAGCATCTGAAGCCCCTTTGGAGACAAGAAACCAGAGAACTTGTAGAGAGAAACATGACCACTCTGTAAAGCCTTCTGGGTTTCTCTAACACTAGAGGGCGCTCCCGAGCGAGTCCATAATGAATGGGTTAAGATGGAGCGTTTGAGCAGGAGGACAGTTTGTAGATGCTTATGTAACCTGGTGCACAAGGAAAACCTTTCGAGTCCCTTTCAAATCAGAGATGTTTGTGTGGGTCAGGCAGCAAAATACTGCCTTATGGTCTGAATAACAACATGCATCAGGCCAGTGTGTACAGTAACAGGAGTTTTACTTTCTCCTTTAGTAGAGCTCCGAATAACCTTTTCTCCTTTACTTTTCTGTTCCACCTTAACAACGTGCTGTGAAATCCATCAGTGAGGACACATTCACTGAACAAAGTCGTTCAAGCGTAAAACTCTGAATGTACAGCTTAAAGCGAAGCTGGTTATTACTCAGAATGCTCAGTGTGTATGTACAGCACAGTGGTGCTGTCCTTTAGTCCCGCAATCTGCCTTCTATAGTGTAAAACAAATTCCTGAAGGCCTTGAAAAAGAAAATGTTACCTGCAGGTATGAAAAACAATTTGAAGAGAGAAAAAAATGAAAGAATGCAGATGACGTCCCTTCTTACTTGAATCCTTCTGAACAAGCAATCCTTAGCAGTCCAGCCATCTGCCATCCGCCAGCATAAGCCCAGAAGAGCAGTGCCATAAAACGCACATTCACCTGTTACACAATGAGAGCATCAGTGAATCTGAAGGAGTTTGTCCTTTTAGCTCTATTTCCTACCGTTCACTGAGGACTCGCTCACTGGCACCCCCTGCTGTTTACCAAAGACCAGGTTCCACATGAGGTGGTGCCACCATCTTACAAGTTCAACGTCAATCAAAACATATAAAGTGTTTCCACTTTGACAGAAATAGAGAGAATCAAATGCTCCACCTGCTGAAAAAGTCCTGAGATGAATGCGTCTCCATCTCCATCACAGGCTTTCCAGCTACTGCAGGTGATTTACAGTGATGGAAAAAGCAGAGTTCATTCATCAAACGTGAAGAAACGTGGGAACGTAGAAAAGCTCAAATCTGCTTCAGTTCATGGCAGAAATGTACAGAATTTTCAGCTCATCTCAGATTTGGAGCTGAATGTGAAAAAGATCAATCCGTCTGTCTGATATTCATCTTTACTGTTCAGATGTAGAGGTTGTGAGATCTGAGCTGAATGGAGTCAGAGCTCTATAATGTGACTGCACTTTATCTAAAACTGGGTTCTTTGTTCTCCATTAAAGGAAATAAATTCCATTCAGATGTTTTATTTTCTGAAAGATGATTATGAAAAGAATGAGATTCACCTTTACAGCCTCTGGACCGTCACTGACTTTGAATGAAGAGGGAACAAGTTTATTACACGATTCCTGATCTAAAACAACTTTGTGTGAAAACCAACACAAACACACAGGATCCTCTAAAAGAGGCAGTCAGTTCGTTACAGAGTCAAATTGATGAAAATGATATTCTATTGAAATGTTTATCGAGGGGCTGCCTCGTAATCAGTGATCAGCTACCTCTAAAGCAGTGAAGGTGCTGCCTCTTCAGCTCTGAGGTGCTTCCTCAAAGACAGTAGCTCTAATGTGGAGAATTATGGGATCGTCATCCACACGACCCTGAGAACCTCCTGAAGTAGCAGCCACAGCTTTTCTTTATCTGTACATTTAAATATAAACACAAATGAACATCAAAGCCTAAATAAACATGCTAAACCACTAACACATACGAGTCTTCCTGAGAAAAAAAATGTGTTTAAAAAGAGACGATCACAATGTTCTCAGGTCTGTTTGTGGACAGAAACACAGTAAATGAACATTTAATTTACAGAAATATTACAAACACTACTCAATCATTTTGGTGTTAAACTCTGTAAATGATCAGAGGTTTAAACTCTTGAAGTGTTTGTAGAATTAACACACACACACACACACACATTTTCTAAGCCACTTATCCCTCTGGGTCGTCGGGGGAGCTGGAGCCTTTCCCAGTGGTCAATGGAAGCGGAAGGCAGGAAACACCCTGGACAGTCTAGAAACAAATTTCATTTGAATTGAACACTGAGATAAACAAAATATTCTGTCTAACAATGTGTTACTAAAAAACATGATTTATTAATAAAACAGTGTGAGAAATATTCTAAATCTATAAGGAATCAATAATTCAGATCAATCATTATTTATCACATAATCTCACAGATGATCCAACACCATAAACCAAGAACCCAGCGTAGAGCGGCTGAGTGAAAGTGGTGTGGACTGTGTGTAGGAGGGTCATTGTGTCAGAGACGCTGTAGAAGGACAGAGTTCCTGCACTGTGATCCACATACACTCCTATTCTGGAGGATGATGGTCCTGAGATCTCAGTCGGAATGTTGTTGTGCAGGAAAGCGAGAGAGGGAGAAACTTGCAGACTCCAGGACTGATTGTTGTGTCCAAACCCACAATCATTACCCCCTCCTTTCCTGCTGATCGCTTTATATGAGACTGTTATGTACACAACTCCTCCACTGCTCCTCCACTCAACCTCCCAGTAACAGCGTCCACTCACACTCTCCTTACACAACACCTGAGTCCAGTTGGTAAATCTCTCTGGATGGTCAGAGTAAAACTGGACTTTATTCCTGTACGTCACCACTTTGTTGTTCTCAGACAGAATGAGGCAAGGATGTGCCGTGTTGGGATCCAGAGTCAGCTGACAGAAATCTAAAAACACACAGAAAGAAAATGAGCAGGTTTTTAGGTTTTTATTTGAAGAAAAATAAAGTGTCAGTTTTTCTTCCTTAAACTTCTCTACACTGAATATTTTAGAAGCTACATAAAGTTCACCAAAAACAAAAGATCAGTCACATTTAAACAACAGAGAAACAAAAATAATAGCTGTGTGTGTGTGTGTGTGTGTGTGCGCGTGTGTGTGTGTATGTGTGAGGGTGTGTGTGTGTTTGTTATTCTTACACTGCAGAAAATCTTCTCTGGTTTTTGGTTCTGAGCATAAAATCTGAACTGCTGCAGCTGTGGAGACACAACAGACACAGTCAATAGAATAGAATAGAATAGAATAGAATAGAATAGAATAGAATAGAATAGAGGGACTGAGTGAGACGTCATGCAGATGGAAATAAACAAATGATCATCTTAAAACTGGAAAGTGTCATTTTGTGTGTCGTCTTTTAGTAGAACACAAAAAATAAACTTGATTTTATTCCCAAACAATTATTCCAGGATAAAATCTAGTTCTCTCCTGTTTATTCAGATCTTTCCCATTTCAGTAGTGAATATTAAAGGGTGTCTAATGTCGACTGTCACTGTAAAACTGAACAGGTTGTTGAGTCACTGTGTTTCTGTAAAAACGCCACATTGATGTTTAAACATGCTGACAAAACAAACAGCACTTAATATTCATCACAGTATTATTTCATGTTTATAACAGATACATAAACATGAGAATTCTTAGTTGATGAACACAGATCAGTCACTATTACATTCCCTCTTTCCTTCTTCCTTTTTTCTTTCTCTCCATCTAACGAGAGGAAGAAAAGCAGATTAGATCATTTCTACTGTGTTTGGGAAACTTCCTCTTTACTCTCTGTTCAAGTACAGATTTCCATCCTTATGCTCCACAGCAGGACAGCTCCTCTTACCATGAGGAGGGATTTTACTGAACTCCTCTCTGTAGAACTTCTCTAGTCGCTCCTTCAGCTCAGAGAGAGATCTCCTCACTCCATCAAATGAGAGGTGCTGATGGACAGTGATGCTGGGTGAGTCCTCGGATCCAGAAGAGACACAGAGAGACTGGAAACTCTACAGAGAGAACAAACGCAGTGGAGGAAGATAAAGGAGTACAGGAGAAATGAAGGAGCTCCAATTAGACTAAAGACAGACTTGTGATCACAGACAGGTAGATTTACTGCTGCCTTAATGAACTTTAGCTGAGAGGAGCTTTAGAAACTGGATGAGGAGCAGGTTCCTCTGTAGATCAGTGATTGTTACCTGGAGAAAATGGATGTGATCCTCTGTGTGTGAAAGCTGCTCCAGCTCAGTGTGTCTCCTCTGTAGATCAGCGATCTCCTGCTCCAGTTTCTCCAGGAGTTCTTCAGCTCCACTCAGTTCAGCCTCCTCCTGAGCTCTGATCAGCTTTGTTACCTCAGAGTGCTTTTTCTCAATGGAGCGGATCAGTTCAGTAAAGATCCTCTCACTGTCCTCCACTGCTGACTGAGCACAGCACTGTGAGGACAAGAAGACACCAGATCTCTGTAAGATTATTACAGTTGGATAAGAGCGTCTGTCAAAAAGCTGCTGGATAAAACAGCCAGCCCAGCAGGCCTGGACACCAGCAGAACTGGCATACGTTCTGTTTTGGACGCTTGTATGCTGGTCAGCCAGGATGACCATGCTGAGTAACCAGCTAAGGTAGGAAACTATAACTCAGCCCAGTCTGATAAGGTTTCAGAAATGAACAATATGCTGCAGTGATATGTGGCTCCTGCTAAACGAGATCCATGATATCCAAGAGTTTAGAGGGGGATACAGTTTTTACCCATTTCCTAAACTAAAGACACTAGAAGAGCTGTAGGATCTGGATTAAACAGTGTGGGAGACTTTAATTAATGAAACCAATTAAAAGCTAAACCAATCTGGCTGAGTTGGCAAGTGCAGCTACCTAACCAAGCCGGTCTTTCATTGTTATAGTTAATTCAGTGGATTGAATGAATCGCATGGTTTGAGAACTCAATGTGAGCCCAAAATATCAGGGTCTCTCGTGGGTCCTTGAGGGAACGTTGGCTACTTACAGCTGCTTTAACTAACCTTGTAGTTCATCACTAAACAATGAATATTAATAAAAAACTAAGTAAAACTACTTAAAGTGGGACACATGAAATAGATTTAGGATGAAATGTGAAGTAAAATTACATTAATGTGTGACACGTCTTTACACAGCTGGCTAACATTCAGCGTTTAATTCATGTTGCTGCTACAAGCTGGATGTGTGCTAGCTTGGCTAGTTTTACTAACAACGTCTAACAGAACACACACTATTTCACTAAACTACACCACTGCTCTGTGTTCAGGCTTTTCACTCCGTCTTTATCCTTTCAGCGCTTTTTAGGTGGCAGAGAGACGTTTTGTTTGTAGCTTTAAAAGCACAGCGTATTATTTGTCCTGCATGCTGCTTCAAATGTTATCACTTCCCACAAATAACCTCACATCATGTTTTATAGTGAGTTTTTATAGAGAACAGATTGTCGTACTGTGTCTGAAACCATGTAAAACTCGTCTATTTGAGATTGTTTAGCAATGTGAGGCAAATATGTGCTGATTTAGGCGTCCAGTTAGCACAAATGCTAACTGGCAGAGCAGAAGGTTTCTCCTGTTATTTGTCAGCTACATTAGGGACGAACTTAAATCTGATCTTACACTAAAACCGTTCTTTTAAACTGGGAAATCATTCTCTAACTGAGACTCTGGAGGACTTATTGTCTACATTACGGTGGTGTAGAATCCCAAAGACTGAACTCCTCACTGTCTGACTGGAGGAGAGACTGACTGAGCTCTGAAACACCAAATCTCTGCTCAGTTCTCACCTTAAGAGTCTTCACAGCCTGTTTCAGCTCCTGCTGCTCCTTCTGTTTCTCCTGGATTCTCTGCTGGAATTTACTCTGAATCTCCTTCAGCTGATTCTATGAACGAACACATTTGATGAGTTTGTGTAAATTTAGACCTACAAAGTTAAAGATGTGAAATAGGTTTATACAGTTATAACACACTGTCCTGTGATCACTGTAAGACTGGAAGACGGGTGTTGGCTGGTCACATGATCACTGACTGGTCTGACCATTTACTGAAAACTACCTCTTGCACAGTTTCTCTGAAAACTCACTGCTTGAATTCAAGACCTGAAAGATCAGTTTAAACTGTTCACCTGATTAATGAAGCTCATTCTAGACTACAAACCCAATTAGCCTGAACTGAACCCAAATGATTTCTAGTTCTCACCTGTTTCTTGGTTCTCTCTGTTGCAGCTGGGACTGTATTGTGACCTCTGTGTTCCTCCATCGTACATAAATAGCAGATGTAGCTTCGGTCAGTCCGACAGTAGATCTCGATCAGTTTGTCGTGCTGAGAGCAGATCTTCTCCTGTAGCTGTGAGGAGGCTTTGACCAGCTTGTGTTTTCTCCAAGTAGGAACTTCATAGTGAGGTTTAAGATGAGTTTCACAAAAGGAGGCCAGACACGTCAGACAGGACTTGATGGCTTTGAGTTTTCTCCCAGTGCAGAAATCACACTCCACATCTCCAGGTCCAGCGTAACGGGGAGCAGGAGGAGCAGCTCGGAGTTCTGTCTTCTTCATTTTCTCCACCACTTCAGCCAGCATGTTGTTTCTGCGTAGAACAGGCCTTGGAGTGAAAGTCTCTCTGCACTGGGGGCAGCTGTAGACCCCCCTCTGATCCTCCTGATCCCAGCAGCCATTAATACACACCTTACAGAAACTGTGTCCACAGTGGATGGTCACTGGATCCTTCAGCAGATCCAGACAGACTGGACAGCTCAGCTCGTCGTGATCTACTGAAATACTGGCCATTGTCCTGCACGTCTAGACGGAGAGAGAGCAGCTCTCTGAGATCAGTGTTGTTTACTCTGAACTGAGGAGGAGGGACTTCCTGGTTTTCTATTACCCAATGTGTCAAAGGGGTGGGGGGGGTGAGGGGAGGAGGAGGAGAGGGGAAAATCAATAGTGAGTGGATTAAATAGATTCCAATTTGTAAGATTTGAAACTAAAACCAAATTCCAAACATTTTTAGAAGCTCAATGGCAAAAACTATGTCAGGGTTATCAAACATTACATATGCAGTCCAGTGCACTATATCTGTTCAATGTGTATCTAGAAATAAGAACAAACATGAATGTTTTCCTGAACACCAACATATACTTAAAACACAGGCCTATGGGGAATACACACATACACACCATGGCCAAAATTATGTGGATATATTGATATATTGGATCCATATGAATTGGCTGGGCATCCCAAAACCAAAGGCATTAATATGTAGCTGCAATGTCCTCCTTTTGAGGTTATAACATGCTCCACTCTTCTGGGGAGACTTCTCACAAGATGTTGGAGTGCGTCTGAGGGAATTTGTGTCCATTTAAAAAAGCATTTGCAAGTTCAGGAACTGTCGATGAACGAGAAGGTATGGTTTGCCATTGATGTTCCAATTAATTCAGTGGGGTTTTGTGCAGCCCACTCCAGCTGTTCCACAGCAAACCACGTCTTGATGGAGCTGGTTTTGTTTACAGAGGCACAGTCATGCTAGCACAGGAAGAGGGTCTTCCCCAAACTTTTCCCACAAAGTTGGAAGCATATAATTGTCTAAAATGTTTTTGCATGCTGTAGCATCAACATTACCCTTCACTGGAACTAAGCCTGAACCCTGAAAAACAGCCCCAGAACATCACCCCTCCTCTACCAAACTTTATTGCTGGCATTACACATTCTGGTAGGTCAGGGCTCAGTCGAAGTTCATTCCAGAACTGTCTTTAATGTATTATGTTACAAAGTAATTCTGAACAAAAAAGTTAATGGAGATCTGTGTTATGCTAGCAGTAGGAATGAAAAGAAATCCCAGTTAAAAGCTGATTAAAAACATTTTTGGATTACGTACTTAAATTCTGCATGGATGAATGGCACAAAGACATTAAGGGTTTAGTTTTTGCACACAAGTTAATCACTCTTGAAGTGATTTAAGCATCATCCTGTGTGCCATTTTTATGGAACAAGATAGCATTAATCTGGAGTCCTGTGGTAGGTAGAGCGCTGTTGGCATCCTCCAAACCCCAATTCGTCCATCAGACTGCCGGATGAACGTTATTTGACCTGAAAGCAGTAAGAACCACACGTGTGAAGCATGCAGGTGGGAGCATCATGACATGGATCTGCTCCTCTGCAGACAGTACTGGGGCATCGCACATCACTGAAGGAAAACTGAATGGAGTGACGTATTAAGAGGAGAATTTCATCTCTTTGGCCAAAACCTGACTCAGTGAAGGATAAGGACATTTCAACAAGACAAAAACCCAAAACATACAGCCCAAAAAAACTGGTTTCTAAAAAACAAGATCCAGCCAATATCCTGACTTCAATGTCACTGAAAATCTTTTGAGGATTTTAAAATCCTCAAAAAGATTTTCAAGGTATCACAGGCATAGTTACAATTGGCTAGCCTATGAAGGACCAACTGGATGAATCAATTTGCTACAGCGCCACCCTGAGGAAGACCAGTGCTGCCACCCTGAGGAAGACCAGTGCTGCATCAGTACAAATACCAGAAGAAAAAAAGAAGCTCACCTATTGTGGGTGAAGCCCATAAACAATGACCTTTCCCTGAGTTTGTATTTAAAGGTGTCTTTTACCTTGACAGACCGCATCATGTCATAGTAAGTTTATTTTCAGGGAAACCCCAGAATTTTGATTTTGAGACACCCCAGAACCCCCTCTATTTAGCACTTTGCTCATAACTTTGGGGTATTTCAGACTGTTTTATCACCTCTACTTTTAGCAACACTCTGGGAGCCATTGGGAATGTGCATTGGGAGAGCATGGCGCGGGGTGTGGCCACAGGAACAGGTGTGCTGCGGGTAGAGGCCACGGGAACAGGCGTGCCATGGGGTGCCACAGGACCAAGCGTGCTGCGGAGTGCGGTCAAGGGATCAGGCATGCCGCGGGGTGCGGACACGGGATCAAGAGTGCTGCGGGGTGCGGAGACGGGATCAGGAACTTGGGCAGTGGACTGCTGCACCAACCTGGAGGAATACGCAGAAACAAGACCCTCTTGGCCGCTCCCAAGGCTCAACCCAGTGCCGTAGAAAGGGTTTCCTGCATGTTCTTTCCGTCTAACCACGCCTTGCCCTACAGGTCACTCCTCTCTGCAGCGTTGCTCAAGACGGGTAGACCCAAGGCGCTTACCTAGGATCTCGTCATCATAAACCAAAGCTGGATCTTTCTTCGAAGTTTTACGGGAAAGACGAGACGCCCATGTACCCTCAGTGCCAGGGGATTTGCTGTCTCTGGCTTGATGGCGTTGGGACATAGCAAACTAGGGCTGCATCGAAACAGCCAGAGTTTCGTCCCAACAGAACAACCACATACCAGAGACTTGCTCTCTCCCTGCATCCTTGGTCAGCTGGTCTTTCTTTGACGTGTGGGAGCAATGATGAGGTGGACGCATATGTGTAGAGAAGCGAGATTGATTAAGGGCAAATCCAGAATCAGGGTCAAAACAGTCCATGGTCACAGAGCCAACATGGATTGAACAGGGAACAGACATGACAAAAGAAACGCAGGATAAACAAACAACAGAAGCCGCAAGAAACAGATATCAAACATAGACCAAACAGCACGAGAATACAATACAAAGACCAGCAAACTCACAAAGGGGAAACACAGGGCTTAAATGCAACAGGGATAACGAGGGTTAACAAGTCACCGGTGGAAAACACAGATGGTTACAATCAGGAGAAGGGTCTGAAAACAAGGGTGCAGGACCGGGAAGAAACAAAACAAAAGCACATGGACAGGGCTGGGTAAGGCCAATTGTGACAGGAACTGAGGAGACACTGCTGTAGTTTTGAAAGTGAAATGTTTTCCTGTTTTTGTTTGATACAGGTTTTCAGCTGCCCGCCAGTTCGGGGTCTCCTTTGTCGTATTTCTCATTTCATAATGCACCAAATGTTTTCAGTGGTGGCAGGTCTGAACTACAGGCAGGTCAGTTTACCACCCAGACTCGTTTAATGCAAAGCCATGCTGCTATAAAACATGCACAATTTTATTTGACATTGTCTTGCTGGAATAGTCAAGGCCTTCCCTGAAAAAGACATCATCTGAATGGCAGCACGTGCTTATATTATTCAGCATTAAGGCTGCCTTCACAGATGTGCAGGTCACATATGCCATGTGCACTAATGCACCCCTATACCATCATGAAAACTGGCTTTTGAACTGAATGCTGATAACAAGCTGAGTGGTCTTTAGCCGAGCATGCAGCCTCCATGATTTCCGAAAAGAATTTCAAATTTTGATTTGCTGGACCACATGACACTTTTTAACTGAGCTCAGGCTCAGAGAAGGCGGCAGCATTTCTGGAATCTGGAATTACAGTTTCTTCTTTGCATTTTAGAGATTTAACTTATTTTTGTGGATGCAGTGATGAACTGTTTTTACAGATGGTGGTTTTCAGAAGTGTTCCTGAGACCACGAAGTAACTTCCGCTACAGAATCATGTCTGTTTTTAATGCAGTGCCCCCTGAGGGCCCAAAGAGCATTGCCAGTCATTATTGGTTTTTGGCATAATCTAATTTGAACTGTTTGTTCTTTTTTCTTTTTTTTACTAAATACATGGTTTTTAGTTGAGGTTTTTCAATGGAGGAAAAAAGTGCCTGTCGCCCTGCCCTGGTGGGATTCTTCTAATCTGATACAATGTAGAAAGTATTTGTTTAGGGTGGTGAGGGAAACGCCTTAGCCAGTGAGCAAAATGAACATAGACCACCCATTTCATTACTTGTTTTTACAATCCCTTGTCCACTTGGCCTCACCCTTCCCCTCAAGTAAATCCCCAAAGACCATCTTAAACAGTTCTATTACTGTATAACAGGGGTGTCTAATCTCATCCGCCAAGGCCTGGTGTGGTTGCAGATTTTCATTCCAAACAAACAGGAGTACACCTGACTCCACTTGTTTAACCAGTAAGTCATTCCTGAAATGACTGATCATGTGAGCTCTTGCTTTGTTGGAAGGAAAACCTGCAGCCACACTGGCCCTTTGCGGATAGTATCGGACACCTTGCTGTTTAAGCTCATGTGAAGTTTGTTAGATGAGCCCTTGGAAGGACAAGATTCCAAATTAACAGAAGAGTCGACTTTGGCAGCAGAACTTATTGGAAACCTGATGCAACTGTGAAAAACCTCCCCAAAAAATGTTGGACAAAGTTGTTTCTAAGCCATAGCGAAATATGTGTATTATGAAATATAATACAACTTTCTTTACGTGTTCAGAGGATAAAGACGCAAATCTATTTAGCCCTGTTTGCCATTTATCAGCGGTTATTGTTAGATGCTCAATATATCATGCTCATGCTCCAGGTTGATTTCATTATTATTCAGCAATTACAGGGATTCAATGCAAACTTATGGACCTATTCTTAGGTTATAGAAAGGTGTAATAAAACATTTTAAGGTAGTTTTGATAACTTTTCCCTAAGAGTGTGTTTAGACAGGCAAAGAAAGCAAAAGTGTAGATAATTATTTTCAGGAATATTTGCTTTTATGACGTGGATGATATATTGTGTGTAAACCAGTTGTAACATGTTAAATGCTGAAATATACTATACCATTGGCAAATCACCGATAACTTAAAGCCACTTCCTGACCATTCTAACCTTGAAGGAGGGCGTATGTGCCTGGAACTTCACGAAATGAGATCTCTATTTCTATAAGGCGACACTGGCTACTATTATTAAAAAAAACACTGTTGTAACAATGATAATGACGTATTTGTGAGTGATATGAGTTGACAGAAAATGTGTTGGATATAAATATTTAGTGTTTCTTTACACACTCTTAAACAACCCGGTGCTTCAGCAGTTCTTTAGTGAAGAAAACCAAAAAGGTTCTACAAAGAACCACCTGTAGCACACTTTTACCCTGTTTCAAATGTTCAAACTTGGGCTGCTCAGTATAGACACATTTAAAAAAGATGGTTCTTTGGTAAAGAAAATAGTTCTATGTAGAACCATGAACACTCAAAGAGCCCTTTGCATAATTAAAGGGTTCTTTGCATCATGAAAAGGTTCTTCGGACTGATGGAGATGTGCTGTTCCACATGGAACCTTTTTCAAAAACAGTCTATGTAGAACCATCAGCAAAAAGGTTGTTCTATTGCTACAAGCTTGACACTGTAGTGAGAGTATAACCCTTTTTGGTGCTGTATAGAACCCTTTTCAAAACATTACATGTGGAACCTTCTACAAAAGGGTTCTTCTATTGTAACAAGCTTGACGTTGTAAGGATAGAAGAACCCTTTCTGGTCCTATTTAAAGTCCTTTCCTATATAGAACCATCTAAAGCACATTCTTCATCAATCTGAAGAACCTTTTCACGATGGAAAGAACCATTTAATCATGCAGTGTTCTTGGAGTATTCATGGTTCTATATAGAGCCATTTTCTTTACTAGAAGCCCTCAAGAACCATCTTTTTAAAAGTGCACAGCACAATGTTGATCCAGCTACATTTTTGGGTTTTTATTGTTTTCGAAATTATTTATTTATTTTACTTGAAAATGGCCCTATTTCTATTATTGATATGTTTTCCGGGTTCTAGGCAAGACTCATTCAGTGTGTCTGTAAGACGCACATGGGTAGAGTTCTGCATTACTGTGACTTAAATAAATAGGTTGCAGCAAAGGTGATGATCTCTGTAGGCAAAAATGAAAGAAGCGCAAGGTTTAAGTGTAAAATCATGTGTTTTGCATTCATACTAGTTTTCTTTTAAATAGTTTTACCTTCACCAACTTTAGCTTAACTTTACCTTTTCATGGGAAATATGAATCAGCAGTTCTAAGAAATGTACAAGCATGTACTGGTCTGGTACTAAAATGGTAATAAACATAGGCCGTGTCTGTCGTGTCATGCCACTCCTAACTGTTATTCTATATATTTAGTCATAGCTGATTTGAATATGTATTTGTATTCAGACAGAAATTTCTTTTTTCTTGTATTTATCATGCAAAAATCATAACTATGCAAGTAAAGAAAAATG
The DNA here is from genome assembly GCF_015220715.1 of Pygocentrus nattereri. Classification (NCBI taxonomy): domain Eukaryota; kingdom Metazoa; phylum Chordata; class Actinopteri; order Characiformes; family Serrasalmidae; genus Pygocentrus; species Pygocentrus nattereri. The sequence goes on from NC_051233.1 coordinate 29,005,848, forward strand.
ATAGGACGTCACTGAAGAGTCTGTAGATCTGGTATAGACTGAACTTTGTACTCTGCTTATCTTTATAGCTGTAAAGGGGGGGGGGGGTTCTGTAGTCTACACTGTCTACAGGTTAGTTTACATAGGCTACAATTGATCTTTCATGTCAGTGGGGTGACCAATCACAAAGCAGCACCAATGTGGTCACCAACTTAACATCATGAAATCAAACATAAAAAGTAATTAAGAAATATGTTAATGAGTGAAAAGTAGATGACTGCCTTGCCTTAGCACAACCTTTATAAAGATGGTTCTTCAAGGGTTCTTTAGTACAGTTAATGGCCCTAAAACCCAGGTTTAGTCCACACTAAGGCTTATTATTCAGTAACTACAGGGACTTCAATGCAAACTACTCTAGCCGCTCCCAGGTTACGAAAGTGTGTAATACATCTTCGGGCCGGCCATTTAAGGGATTAAGAGATAGAAGATAAGAAAGGAATTCAACCTACTTCATCATACAGGCAACTGTGTTTATGTAAAATGTTTTGTTCACATGTTATGATGTTAAATATTTTGTTGACACATTTGAATAATCCGAAAAAAAAAAATTCCAGTGTGGTTTTAACCTTTTCAACTCCTCGGGACCACCGGTGGTTCCAAAACGCACTTCGCCATATTCTTCATAACTTTCATATTTCATAAGCTACATTCAGAAGATGGGTGTCGTATGAGAGCCGTAACTGTCTTCTTTCCAGCCAAATAGGTGAGTAATGTAATTTTAAACCCTTATAATAGAAGAAGCTGAACTCTACTGAAAGTCGACCAATTTTCCCATAAATCTGGGCTACAAACTACAAACAGATGGCATCTCTTCGGTGATCTGCTCTGTAAAAATGATTTTTTATAAAATAATAGTAAGATTTGTGGCTTTCAGCATTAAATTACAAGCATATAGCAATATATGTGATCATAAAACACATGCTCTGTTAATTTGAAGGTGGCTTTTAAAAAATGTATAAATAAATAAAATAAAAATTGACATTAATTTCATGCAGTTACTGAATAACTTACGATTTGGTCACGTAAATTCAGATGGACAAACCAAATTATACCCTGTTCAATACAGGCCGCTTTACTTTACAGGTGTAAAAGGGTAGAGAGCAGTTCAATGCTCAAGTAAAAGTATTATTACCCCTGATAAATAAGGAGTTCTGCAGAAGTTAAAGAGTTTTTAGAGAAAACAAACTGAGTGGAATAAAACGTGAGCTCAAAAAACTACTCAAGCACCAGGTAACTTACAGAACTACAGTGGACCTTCTTAGTACATCCGACATCAGCACAGGAACTGAAGTTTAGGCTCTGCTCTTTTATTTTGTTGGATCCTTGCAGCCTAAAACAAAGCGATGACCCTCAGACGTCAGTGGGGTGACCAACCACCAAGCAGTACTGATCACATCATGAAATCATACATAAAAAGTAATTAGTAAATATATTTTAATGGGCAAAAAGTAGATTACTGTCTTGCTTAAGTACACTAAGTAAGAAAAGAGGGTTCTTCAAGGGTTCTTTAGTAAAGGATATGGTTCTTTGTAGAACCATGAGCACTCAAACAACCTCAGCATAATTAAACAGTTCTGTCCATCATGAAAGGGTTCTTCAGATTGATGGAGAATGTGCTGTAGATGGTTCTGTATAGAACGGTTTCAAAAAGGGCTCTTCTGTTGTTACAATGTCAAGCATTAAACAACAGAGTAAGCTTTGTTGGTGCTACATAGAACCATCTACAGCGCATTCTGCAATCTGAAGGAGGCCTTCAGGATGCGAAGAACCATTTAATCATGCCAAGGGTGTTCATGGTTCTACACAGAACCATTTTCTTTAATAGAGAACCCTTGAAGAACCGTGTGAGTGTACTAAAGCAAGACAGCAATCTACTTTTCCCTCATTAACATTTAGTTCCTAATTACTTTTGTGTTTGATTTTATGATGATACCATGCCAAGAGCGTTCATTGCGTTCATGGGTTCTTTACTACAGAACCTTTAATGAACCATTGGAAAGTGCTCAGGAAAGCACAAATCAATCAAAAGTCTACTTGAGTACATGTAACTGAGTTACTACCCACCACTGATCATCACAGTGATTGTGACAGACACGCAGTGCAGAAACGCTCAGATGCTGTAATCCAGCTCTGATGGGTGGGGCAGCAGATATAAAGCAGAGCTCCCAGCCTGGATTCTTCCTGTTCCTGCCACAGAGTGCAGGGAAGGGGCTCCGATGGCGGATGAATGGAAGCAGAAGTGTGACCAGCTTTGGCAGCTGGGGGCGAACGGGGTCCCCACGCCAGACGGGGTGGACTGGAAGGCGGTCTACGAGAAGAAGCCCCTGGGGCGGAATCTGCTGAAGAACCCGGCGCCGCACGGTCAGTGTCCGTGTATTAGACCGCGTCTAATCGCGTGTTTACGTTTCTGTCCGCTGTCCTAACGTCTGCCGGACGGTATTTAAAGTGGGATTTCATCAGGTCGAAGTTGGTTTCCTATTCGCTCCGAACTTCCCCGTTCCACCTTAAATGGTGCAGCTGTTACATTAACTTCTGCACCATTTAAGGTGGAACGGCAAAGTTCGAACAAGAGGCTGGCTTCAACCAAGGGATTCGGACAAATGCGCGTTTAATAGATGTTCCAGCTGGAAAAAAGCTCGGTTTTTCTCCATGACTCGCTCGCCAACGTTAACTCGAACGCTTTGTTATTGCTAAGTTAGCTAGCTTAGCAAAGCTAGGGTTAACCCCGAGTTCAGTTTATTATCCATCGGGTTTCAGGAAACGTCTCCTTACTGTTTGAGATAAAGGCTGTTTTAGTTCAGGTTTTCGTCAAGCTGAATTAAACAACTGCTGGGTTTTAGCAGCTTTATGGTTTTGGAGGAAACCGCACTTTTTGAGCTCGCTAGCCTCACTGTTTATGTTAACCAAGCGGCTGCAGTTCAGTAGTTAGTTACGTTAACTAGCTACAGTATTTGAGTCCGCCTGAACTGAAACGCCCTTCTTACCTTCTTATTTCACGGTGTTTGTCATATTAAGTTCGATATCATGTAATTCGAAGGGGGAAATACGGTTTTCCTACAATGTTGCATCAAATTGAAATTACTTTTGGCCGCCTTTAAAACATACTCTGATTTTGAATTGTGTCACTCTGCACCAGTGGGCGGGGCACAGTAATATTGACCAATCATATCGTGTGTGTGTGTGTGTGTGTGTGTGTGTGTGTGTGTGTGTGTGTGTGTGTGTGTGTGTGTAGATAATTTTTCTAATTAATAATTTTAATTTGACTGAAAAATCATAATTTTTTTGCATTTTTGTTGATTGATAGTAATCAATCATTTGGTTAATTTCTGGATTTTTTATTAAAGAACAAATAAATATTATTTAATTTTTAAATTAAATTATTTTAATCCATAGTCCTATAAATAGCACAGATAATTGCAGTTTGACCAACTTAAAGTAATGGTTCACTGAAAAAATCTATTTAGCTTTTCTTTCTTTCTTTTTCTTTTTTAATTGTAGTAATAGCAACAGAATTTCATTAGTTTATTTATTTATTCATTTTTATTCTGCTACACTAGTATAATAGTTTATGGGGGGGGGGGCTTTTTCTCCCCTGTAATGTTTCTTTAATGGCAGTCTGACCCTGTTCACCTGAGGAAGAGTGTGATTGTGTGAGTAGGTGGTTGTGCAATGGGGTTGTTATTCCTGGGCGTTTCACTTTGTCAGCAGAACCTAATGAGTGTTAATTTTGCCTGTGTTTGTGTCCAGGTGTGAGTCACAGCTCTGCTCCACCAGAGCGGGAAGTTACAGGAATCCCTCCAAGTCCTGACCAGCCCCCCCAGTTTGAACCGACAGGTAAAGTGGAAGACCAGAAGCCATAAATAGCATAAAATGATGAGGAAATTTGTCACGTTTTGTACAATCCAAGTGGCCACATCAGTTATCAGGCTCTTAATTGTGCTCCTAACACACTATTTTAATTCTGAGTCTGATTCTCTGCAGATCTGCACGCGTCACACGGTCTCGCTGTGTATTCGTATTGATTGTCCTCAGTTCTACACGTCACTGTGTCTCTCCGTTTCAGGTGATTTCTCAGGTTGGAGCACCAGCACAGAAGTTTTGCCGTATGACACCAGTGGTATTCCTCCGGGTGTGGTGGTCTGCTATTTGCCGCAGTTCAGGTGAGTCACAGCGGTGGGTGGGATCGACAGAATAAACCTTTTGTGATTTTAGGCTTAAAGGTGGGCCATAAAACGTCGCAATATTTGAAAACATTTTTAGAAAAGACAGTGTAAATATGGCTAAATTGAAGTTTTAACAGTAGCACCACATTTCCAAGTCATGAAACATTAAAATTTCATCGTTTTTCTAAAAGAAAACATTTGATGTAGTATATAAACATTATTTAAGTTTTGAAAATGGTCCTACAGAAATAAATAACGACTGTTTGGTGAAGTTGGGACATAAAACCAAACAAACACGAGTTGGACCTCACGGAAGAAAATAAAATACAGTCTTATGCAAAAGTTTGAACACCCCAGTGAAATTCAATGGATGCACACAAATATCCCATTTTGTTTTTCACATACCACATTTTTTTCTACAAAAATTCAGTAATTGTGCCTTAAAATTAGATTAAGATTAAGTGACCTTTATTAGTCGCACAATGAGGAAAATTTGAACCCATGCGTGCAGTAAAACACCCACATGCACGCTAGTGAATGCACACACACACACTAGGGAGCAGTGAGCACACTTTCCCAGAGAGGTGGGCAGCCCTAGCCACAGCACCCGGGGAGCAGTTGGGGGTTAGGTGTCTTGCTCAAGGACACTTCAGTCACGTACTGTCGGCTCAGGGGATCAAGCCAGCAATCTTCCAGTCACAGGGCTGGTTCCGGGACCTCCTGCCCACAACTGCTCCCTGTGCAGAAGTGTTCTCCGCAGAGGATATGTTCACTTATTTTTACTTTTCACAAACTTGTGCATATGAAAAATGTTGAATATGGACCTTTTTAGTAAATATGAGAGTAATGACTTTTTAATTCATTGTCTGCAAAAATAAGCTACTTAAATAGAAGCTTGTTATAATTTCATTAGTAATATAACGGCATAATCAGCTTTTACCTAGCCTGTGGATGTTTACAGGCTCTAAACATGTATTGTTTTTAATGAAACTTGCAGTTGTTTGTTGTTCAATTGTCCTCGACTTGCAGTTTGGTGATTTCCTTGTTCAAACCCAGCCGATTCAAGTCACGCCAGGTTTAGTGGGTGTTTTTTTGAAAAACACTGTGCTGGACACTGAGGTTAAATACCCCGTTCCAGAAGTGCTGATGATACCCATCTTACTCAGATAAGCTTGAAAATTATACCTTTTTCTCACAGATTGACCACTTAATCATTGACCTCAGGCTCTCTTCTTCTACCTAGAGGCCTCTGCCCTCCTAGCCTGTCCGTCTGTGTTTGTGTTTTCTGTGTTCTGTCTTGTTTAGTGTATTTTCGTCTCTTTACTTTGGGACTGTTTTTATTTTGACATTTTAAGTCAGTTTTATTTCCTTGATTAGATTTCATTTGAACTCGTATACCGCACCGTTGATGGCACTCGTTTTGTCTTGTAGGAGCTTGCAGGGCCTGTTTGTTCTGCTACTCTGTTAAGGAATGCATTAACACACAGTCCAAACATTGACTTGGTATTTACAGCCTTCCATTCCATTCAGGAGACTTGCTTTCAGTTCTTCCACACCTTTAAAGTTCAGTCTTGTATGTTGGTTTAGCATTTACTGCTTCTCACAATCAAAAATAATCAAACACGTTCAGTGGTGTTGAGGCCCGGACTCTGGGGTGGTCAGGCCATCGTTCAGCTTCTTTTTTTTGGTGTGTCCGTCTCCTTTTCTCAGTGAGGTTCTTCTTAAGCAGTCACACATCCTTTCAGACCCACAGCGCTGAGTGGTCTTCTCACAGTGGAAGGATGGACAAACACCTGTGGATGCTTTCAGATCTGATGAAAGCTTTAAGGCTCAAACTATTCAAACACTTCAGTGGTCCACGACTGTGGTCTTCCACATCTGATGGAGGTGTTGTTTTGGTTTACTGTTATAGTATTGGTGGGTTGGTGTTCTGATGGGGTGTTTGTGCTCCTCTTCAGGTGGTTTTCTATGGAGCAGCACATTGACCTGAAGGCTGAGGGACTGTGGGATGAGCTACTGGACACCTTTCAGCCAGACATAGCCGTTGAGGACTGGTAGGTTATAAACACTTACTAGCAATGGGTGTAGCTATTCAAATATACAGGTATATGCAAATATCCACATTCATCTTAGTGTGTTTGTTTAATCATGTTTTCAGGTAATGCGTATGTATTTAATAAAAACAATAGAAAATGAAACAATTACGCACTACCCTGAATCATTCCTTTTTTCCATTAAACTCATTACAATCACTACAAATACTGAAACACCACCTACAAATCACCTGTCATGCAAGCTGTTAACAAAAAACAAATGTTAATGCTTTCATTTTTATTCATAACCTATATGTATACTGGCCAGTGGAGCCACTATAAAAAAAAAAAAAAATTTATGCATTTTTGCAACAGAAGGGTTATTACTGGGAAATGTTTCCAAACTTTTGAACAGTGGCTAAACTTAAATCGTTTACATGTTTACAAAGAAGAATAATAAAGAACACGAGCAGCTTCACTATGATTGGTGAGCAAATCTGAAAAGCTGTTTTATTGTAGTATTAATTGAACTACTATTGAAAATGGGTTTCTAAGTTCTTATAATAATAATAATAATAATAATAATAAAATTAACTTCCAGAATGAAGTTCTAATAAATCTGACATTCAGAATAAAGTTCTAATAAAATTAACATCAAGAATGAATTTCTGATCAAATAATTTTAATAAAATGAATTAATCCAGAATGAAGCTGTAGTGAACCTGATATCCAGACCAAAGTTCGAATAAAATGAATTTCCAGAATAAAATTCTAATAAATTGTGATTCAGAATGAAGTACTAATTGAAGTAATATTGAAAATGAATTTCTGTATAATACAATAATAAATAGTGTGTGTGTGTGTGTGTGTGTGTGTGTGTGTGTGTGTGTGTGTGTGTGTGTGTGTGTGTGTGCAGGTATGAGGAGAGCCAGCTTCATGCCTCTATTTATGAGCTTAATGTGAAGCTGCTGGCAGCTGACGGACAGACGGTCATTAAAGAGCACACCTGCAGCCCCACAGAGAACATGGAGAACTACTCACACGACTGGAAACAGGTAACTTGTGTGTGTGTGTGTGTGTGTGTGTGTGTGTGTGTGTGTTGCAATTGCATGTTGAGAAACGTTTTTCTTAAACTGTTGGACTATTTGCTCACGCAGTTGTTCACGCAGTGGTGAACCTCACCCGTCCTTGCTTGTGAACGACCGAGCCTTTCAGGGATGCTCCCTTTATACCCAATCATGACACTCACCTGTTTCCAATTAACCTGTTCACCTGTGGAATGTTCCAAACAGGTGTTTTTGAGGATTCCTCAACTTTCCCAGTCTTTTTTTTGCCCCTGTCCCAACTTCTTTGGAGCGTGTTGCAGGCGTCAAATACAAAATGAGTGAATATTTGCAACAAACAATAAAGTTTATCTGTTTGAACATTAAATATCTTGTCTTTGTAGTGTATTCAATTGAATGTTATATTCTGTTTTTATTTATGTTCTACACAACAACCCAACTTCATTGGAATTGGGTGTGGGTGTGTATGTGTGTTTGTGTATATACTTATGTGTATATGTTACACTCATGCACACACTCCCACACACATACACTCTATTCTAAAAAAAAAAAAAAAAATACAAGTATATGAACTCATGTTAGTCACTAAATCAAGCTAAACACAAAGAACTCACTAAATCTAGCTAGCTAAGATTAAACAAGACTGAATTTCAAATAGCTGTAATGGTTAAAACCCTGACATGTTTGCGGTCCAAACACAGCAAGATGGTAAAAAAATGATCCAGAGTTGTTCTTGAATGTTCCTCTTGGCTTGTATGGAGTTGATGTAATACCTCATAACTACAGTAACACATACTACGTGTCTGTGTGCAGGTTTCTCATGTGTTCTCCGGCTACGGGCCCGGCGTGAGGTACATCTGCTTCCGTCACAAACTGAAAAACCAGTTCATGGTGGAGTTCTTTGGCACCTTAGTTACCGACAGCTCTGTTGTTATCAAGTCAACAAGATCTGCCTCATAAGTCCATCACAACTGGAGATCTACTGTAGACTCTGCAGGGAGGTGGTGTTTGCAGCATAGACAAACTGCTTACCTTCCTCTGATTTTATGGCATTAACCATCAGGCCTTATTGTTTTAGCTACAGATTTGCTTGAATTTTATCAGATGTATTAAACACTTCAATTAAACCAAAGAATTTGTCATTATTATTGAATTGTTGCTTGTATTTTATTCATTCTGTCAAAGGAGATTAAAAAATGCTGTGTAATTCAGAGATATAAACAAAGTAACTCGAAGTGGTTTGGTGTGAAATGGTTTATTATAGAGAAACTTGGACTCAGATGTCTTTAAAGTGGTGGTGATGGGAACGAGGGGTCGACATGTCTACAATACAGATACAGCCTTTTTATTCGCTGTCCCAAGCCACCAGTGAACCTGCACGTGTTCTGAGTTGTGTATGAATGGATTTTAACGATTAGGACAAAACCTTGAAAGTAACGTTACAAAGTTTCAGGCTTTAGGCAGGGTATTTTGTAATGACTTGGAGTTTAGAGGTGGATGCCTGGTTCCTATCAGCAGCGCTGCAGTGGTTTAAAATGCAAATGGGTGGAGCAGAGAAAGTCTGATCAAAGCAAAAGGGCAGCCAGTCACTATCTTGTTATTAAGTTGCATGTGTTGGATGTTAAATTGTGGTTCATCGTTTTGTCCAGCAGGGGGCACCAAACACAACAGAATGAGTGCAGCTGATTGTGACAAAGCTTTTTCACAAAATTCAACCTCAGCTCAGCAGCTTTTATAAGATAAGATAAAATAATCCTTTATTAGTCCCATGTAGCTGTATATATACACACACGTTTTCTAAGCCGCACTGTGTGTGTATGTGTGTGTGTATATATATATATATATGTGTGTATGTTTGTATATTGTGGACGAAAGCAGTCCTGCGTGTTCGTTGGTGCAAAAAAAATGAGACAAGTATATCAGACTGAAGTGAAACAAAGTTTTATTACAGAATTCTGGAGAGGTTACAAACAGAGAACATGCATCATGTATCTCCCAAGTAAGCTCTGACCTCCCAATGTGTTCTGACTCCTTTTATACCCTGAAGCTGAATATGTGTGTGCGTATAAGCTAAACCTAAATGTGTACATGTTCCTGTTTAGTGGGTGCAATGGACTTATGGTTTACCATATATGGATGTGAAAACCTCATGATCTAACGGTTAAGCGCAGACTTACTTCAGTTTTTGGCCTTGGCCGGTTTCCTGTTGCGTACATCTCTGCATGTTTGTCACATACTGTCTGTTCTTCGCCTGCCCTGCCATGTGAATGTCATAACTCTTTAACGCTAAGCACGAGCTAATGCCTTCTGATATTAATGCTTAAAAGTATGCTACTACAAATATTAATGCTCAAAAGTATGCTACCTTGATGTAAAAATCCACAATATATATATATATACACACACATACATAAAATATAAACCTTGTATCTCGTATCTCCAAAACGGTAACTTTACAGGAGAAGGAAAAAACAATGGAAAGTAAATGGATCTTTTTTGCAAGTAATTTTAGCCATTGCTGTTTGTCCATTCATCACGAAATTTATACACAATGTAAAGAGAAACAGGTGGTTTCAAATTATATCTAAACTTGAAAAACATCAAGGTACGAGATATGAGGATACAATGTTTTGTTAAAACAGCAGCTATATATATATATATATATATATATATATATATATATATAGTTATAAAACAATATAAAATACGGGGTGATTCAAAAGTCACAGGACACATTTTATTTTATTTTTTATTTTATTTTATTATTGAGTTTTATCTCTGGGGTGATCTCAAACAAATTGTGTATGCTGAGAAAATCTGCAACAAACACCACCTTCAGCACCGTATCGTGGAGGCTTGTGACAGCATAAAAAATAAAATAAATATCCTGTGACTTTTGACTCACCCTGTATACTTTTTCAGCTTATTGTTGTTGTTTATTCTCAGTTGTGTAGGTGGGATGACGAAAGCTCTGTAGACACTATCTGATTTTAAACATGAACAACTTTCTTTCAAATTAAAGATAGTGCTTAAAGCCCTTGTTGCAGAGACCCAGAAGGCAATGTGGAATCTCTTCCATACAGTTAGCAGAGGGGGGTAAGCCTACATAATGTTTCTATTATCACTTGTTTGTCTTTAATAACTAGAAGAAGTGGTGGGAAAGAAGAAAACGAAGGGTGCAGCTTAGAAAAGAGAATTGAATAATTAGAGGGCTTGAAAAAAGAGAAGAGCATTAATAGCCAACACACTAATATTAAACTGTCCAGTATGTCTGTCATCATTATTGCGGTTTATGTCTGCTATACACAGTAGAAAGCTATTAAGTAGAACTGCACTCAAAAGAAAATTTACAAAGTAGAACACAGTACAAAGGTTACACTGTAAAGTAGAACACAGTACAAAGTTTACACTGTAAAGCAGAACACAGTACAAAGTATACACTGTAAAGCATAACACAGTACAAACTGTACACTAAGCAGAAAACAGAACAAAGTTTACACTGTAAAGTAAACCACACTGTAAAGTAGAACACAGTGCAAAGTTTGCACTAAAGCAGAACACAGTACAAAGTTTACACTGTAAAGCAGAACACAGTACAAAGTATACTCTAAAGCAGAACACAGTACAAAGTTTACACTGTAAAGCAGAACACAGAACAAAGTTTACACTGTAAAGTAGAACACAGTACAAAGTTTACACTAAAGCAGAACACAGTACAAAGTTTACACTGTAAAGCAGAACACAGTACAAAGTATACACTAAAGCAGAAAACAGAACAAAGTTTACACTGTAAAGTAAACCACACTGTAAAGTAGAACACAGTACAAAGTTTGCACTAAAGCAGAACACAGTACAAAGTTTACACTGTAAAGCAGAACACAGTACAAAGTATACTCTAAAGCAGAACACAGTACAAAGTTTACACTGTAAAGCAGAACACAGAACAAAGTTTACACTGTAAAGTAGAACACAGTACAAAGTTTACACTAAAGCAGAACACAGTCCAAAGATTACACTGTAAAGCAGAACACAGAACAAAATTTACACTGTAAAGTAGAACACAGTACAAAGTTTACACTAAAGCAGAACACAGTACAAAGTATACACTGTAAAGCAGAACACAGTACAAAGTTTACACTGTAAAGCAGAACACAGTACAAAGTATACACTATAAAGCATAACACAGTACAAACTATACACTAAAGCAGAAAACAGAACAAAGTTTACACTGTAAAGTAAACCACACTGTAAAGTAGAACACAGTACAAAGTTTGCACTAAAGCAGAACACAGTACAAAGTTTACACTGTAAAGCAGAACACAGTACAAAGTATACTCTAAAGCAGAACACAGTACAAAGTTTACACTGTAAAGCAGAACACAGAACAAAGTTTACACTGTAAAGTAGAACACAGTACAAAGTTTACACTAAATCAGAACACAGTACAAAGATTACACTGTAAAGCAGAACACAGAACAAAATTTACACTGTAAAGTAGAACACAGTACAAAGTTTACACTAAAGCAGAACACAGTACAAAGTATACACTGTAAAGCAGAACACAGTACAAAGTTTACACTGTAAAGCAGAACACAGTACAAAGTATACACTGTAAAGCAGAACACAGTACAAAGTTTACACTGTAAAGCAGAACACAGAACAAAGTTTACACTGTAAAGTAGAACACAGTACAAAGTTTACACTAAAGCAGAACACAGTACAAAGTGTACACTGTAAAGCAGAACACAGTACAAAGTATACACTGTAAAGCAGAACACAGTACAAAGTTTACACTGTAAAGCAGAACACAGTACAAAGTATACACTGTAAAGCAGAACACAGTACAAAGTTTACACTGTAAAGCAGAACACAGTACAAAGTATACTCTAAAGCAGAACACAGTACAAAGTTTACACTGTAAAGCAGAACACAGTACAAACTATACACTAAAGCAGAACACAGAACAAAGTTTACACTCTTCTGGGGCTGGATCTCAAACAGCTCCCTGCTCCCTACATAGTGCACTACGCAGGAATTTAAATTGAGCTGATGCAGTAGTGCTAAGTTTGCACGGCTGCCTGTGGTCAAGCCTGCTTCAGCACAACGTTCATAGTCGCCGCTGGGGGTCGCTGTTGCGCAGTGCGTGCGGCGCTGCTTGTTCTGGATGGGATGCTGCTCTGACAGAAGACAGAAGGAAGGAGAGAGAGAGAGAGAGAGAGAGAGAGAGAGAGAGAGAGAGAGAGAGAGAGAGAGAGAGAGAGAGAGAGAGAGAGAGAGAGAGAGGTACTCACACCCAGGCAGGCTGAAGGTGAGGCTGTACTGGGCAGGCTGCTGGTGAGGCTGTACTGGCCAGGCTGTGCTGGGCAGGTTGTGCTGGGCAGGCTGATGGTCAGGCTGATGGTCAAGCTGTGCTGGTCAGGCTGATGGTCAGGCTTTGCTGGGCAGGCTGATGGTCAGGCTGTGCTGGAGCGGCCTTGGGACCAAAAAACTCCTCCGGCTTCTGCTCCCCGTGATGCGCGCGCCACCGCCGGCACACCTGCTGTAGAAAACCAGGTGAGTTTCACTGAAAGCGGGAAACTTTATCACGGCTTCTTCTGTCTCGTGCCCAGGCGCGCGTGCATCTGTCAGCATGTAAACAGCTGGCGGTTCTTACGCGGCGTTTACATCCAGACCGATGCGCGCTGAGAACGCGCGCGCGCGCTGATCGCTGGCGGTGTTTAGGCTCTTTAATACACGCTTAGCGGGTTTCGCGCTCGTGCGCCCACCGTGCTCCTGTTGACCCGGGCTGTCTCGGCGCGCGGGGAGATGTTAATGGCGCGTGCTCGGTGTCTCTTTATTATTTAGCAGCTGCTGAAAGTGAAGTGTCCCTGTCCCCTCCGCGCGCTGCCTCGGTTTCTAATAGCCCGCTTTGTGAGAGGACTGTGCATGCCAGCGCGCGCGGGATTCCCATGTAGCCCCCCCTGCTGAAAAAACCAGCAGACCAGCGTGAACTCAGCGCTGGTTTAGCTGGTCACCCAGTATGGTCATGCTGGTCGACCAGACCTTACAGCCCTACTGGTGACATCTCATATAAATAAAAACAATGTGTGGTCACGACTTAGTGAGGCGTGGGAGTGTGATCCTAACGCGTGGCCACGCCATATTAACACGTGGGAATGAGATCCTAACGCGAAGCCACTCCATATTAACACGTGGGAATGAGATACTAATGCAAGGTCATGACTTAGTAAGGCATGGGAAAGTACAGAGCCCCACTGGTGAAACCCTGTATAAATAAAAATAATGCATGGCCACGCTTTATTTTTACACATGGGAACCAGATCCTAACGCACGGCCACAAGGTAGTAAGCCGCAATCTCATTTCCATGCCTTACTAGGTCGATCACACGCATTAGGATCTTGTTCCCATGCGTTAATAAAGCGTGGCCATGCATTATTTTTATTTATAAAATATGTCACCAGCAGGGCTCCGTAGGAATGAGATCCTAATGTGTGGTCATGGTTTAGTAAAGCTTGGGAATAAGATAATTAAGTCATGGCTACAACTTGGTAAGTTGTGGCTATACATTAGAATCTCATTCCCATGCCTTACTAAGTTGTGGCCAAAATTTCATTATCTCATTCCCATGCCTTACTAAGCCATGGCCACAGGAGGTTGGTGACCATCTGTGCTGGCCAGTGCAGGCTTTTCCAGCGGGTCGTGTAACCCACCCTGCTGGAAAAAGACCATTAGAACAATTAAGAACAAAAATTTGTTTTTGCTTTCTAATGGAACTTGTTTAATCTAATGGGAATGGGTTTACCATTAGATACTACCAGTTTCCTGTAGATGCCATTAGGAAACCACCAGATGTGTCTATAATCAGTCTCAGCAAACCTTTTAAATCATTAGGGCCATTTACAGTGTGATTTCAGCCCATCAGGAAAACACAAAAAAACATAACTGGCTATTGGACACCATCAGTAACCAAAACACACTTCTAATGGTGTCTATCATTTTTTCAGCAGGGTATTAATATCTATATCTCAAATGGTCCATGTGTTCTCTGAAGACATCCTGCTGAAAATGATATCCTTTATCACCCACCAGGTTTAAAATTGAATGGTTTTGCTTTCTAATGGGGCTAATGGTTTCCACCTGAGACCACTAGTTTCCTGTAGAACACCTTGAGACCCCATTAGGAAACCATCAGAAGCATTTAGAATTAGCTATTGGTGTTAGCTATTAATGCATTAAGATCCTTTACAATCTGATATTAGCCTATTAAAAAAGCCAAAACGCATGACAAAAGCATCAGGAACCAACAAAAACGCTCACATTTATCAAGTTTTGGCTAAAAACGTACATTTTTACTGAGTTATTGCATTAAAGCCAGTGTTTTGGTCAAATATGACCACTGTTTTTGTTTTATAAAATCCTAAATTGATTGGGAATAAAGGTATGACAATTGTATGCAATCATAAAAGTCGGGACTGTTAGATGACGATCCTGAGCATAACTAGACCAAATTTCATCTCAGTCAGAACAAGATCTGTTGCATTTTCCCTCGTTGCGCTAAACTTGGTTGTGATTCAGTGTGTATGGCTTGATTAACCAGCTAGTGTAAAATTAGCATCGGCAGATTCCGTCACACATTGCTGCAGCGTTTCGTTTTGCACTGGAACATCAGAGTCACAGCCGTGTGGTCAAAGTCTCTGTCTAGTCCCAGTGGAGCTGATTAAACAGTAATCCAGTAATCCAGTAATCTCATGCAGCTGAAAAGGTGTTGTCTTTCGAAATGGAAAAAAAAGCAACTGAATATTTTGTTACATCGCTTGGCATCCTTTAATGACAAACTGTACAAGTGTGACCATCTCTGTGCCAGCATGAGGCCAACTTCTGTACATCTGGAGATGGAGTTCAACTCGGGTTCAAGGTTTGGAGGATACATCCCTCATTAAAATATTCATAGTAGTCGTAAAGGAATTCTTGTAAGAATCTTATAATACATTTTAAAATCTTGCTAAACTTTACTAGGAGATACTGCTTAATGACGTTCAGTCTTAGCAGTTGGTTTAGCTGGTCACCCAGCATGGTCACACTGGTTGGCCAGCATACCAGCATCAAAACACAGCATATGCTGGTTTTGCTGGTGACCAGCCATGCTGGTCTATGCTGGTGTTTCTAGCAGGTGCTGGCTTTACATGGTTTGCTTCTCCAATCCAAATAATCCCAAAAACATTCAGTGACAATGAGGTCTGGACTCTGGGGTGGTCAGTCCATTGTTCAGGTTCTTTGTTTGATGTGTCTGTCTCATTTTCTCAGTGAGGGCTTCTTTATCAGCTACACATCCTTTCAGATCAATGGTGCCGAGTTGTCTTCTCACAGTTGACGATTTTTATTATTTTTTTGGTGGTCTACCAGGTCTTGTAGGTGGTTGTTAGGAATCCCACCGTCCACCACTTATTAAAGTACTGGGGTGATGCCTCACCAACATTTTGATTGAGTTAAAGAAGCGTACATTGTAAATAATCTCCTTGCTCTTTAAATTGCACAGCCCCGCCCCCAAGCTGAAATGCAAATTTTGACTCGTTCTGATTTTGACTTGTGTATGAAGTTAAATCAGTGTCGCCAGAACCTGAACCTGAATTCATGATTCTGAACCTTAATTTATGATGCTGAACCTGAATATGTGACCCTGAACCTGACTTCCTGATTTTTTTTTCCAGGTTGAGAAATTCAGGTTGAGAAATCCAAGTTGTAAAATTCAGGTGTGGAGACTCAGGTTGTAAAATTCAGGTGTGAAGACTCAGGTTGTAAAATTCAGGTCTGGAGATTCAGGTTGTAAAATTCAGGTGTGGAGACTCACGTAGTAAAATTCAGGTCTGGAGATTCAAGTTGTAAAATTCAGTTGTGGAGATTCAGGTTGTAAAATTCAGTTGTGCAGTCTCAGGTTGTAAAATTCTGGTCTGGAAATTGAGGTTGTAAAATTCAGGTCTGGAGATTCAGGTTGTAAAATTCAGGTCTGGAGATTCAGGTTGTAAAATTCAGGTCTGGAGATTCAGGTTGTAAATTTCAGGTTTGGAGATTTAGGTTGTAAAATTCAGGTCTGGAGACTCAGGGAAACATCCAGGGTACTCAGGAAGAGCAAACAAATGTAGATGTAATCAAATCACTTATTATAAGAAATCAAGCATCAGCTCATATCTGTACGAGAAACCAATAAATCAATAAATACAATACAATAAAAAGCATCAGGAATTCAGGTTCAGCGTCACAAATTCAGGTTCAGCGTCACAAATCAGGTTCAGGTTCTGGTGACACTGATTAAACTCCATACACAAGTCAAAATCAGAACCAATCAAAATTCGCATTTCAGCTTGAGGGCGGAGCTTTCCCCAAACAGTAAAACCCTCAATAACTCACTAAGCCTGTGAAAGTGTTCTTACTGCGATACTTGAAGAGATGAATTCGGTCACAGTTCATGTTCCACACTGTGTAAAAGTTACTGAATGTCAGTTTCAGCATTTCTCGCTGCTAAGAATAAACTGAGAGTTGATGTTCTTAAGAGTTTAGAATCCGAGCTGAATCTGGTGGAGCATGCAGGGTCAAAACCAACACTGACACTATTTATGAAGAAGTTCCTCTTAAAAAAGATTTTTCTTTGAGGGTCTTTAGCACAGAAAATGCTTCTAAAGTTCTTTGCATCATGAAAGTTTTTTTTTCATATTGATTGAGAATGTGCTGTACATGGTTCTATATAAGGTTCTGTATAGCACCAAAAAGGCTTCTTCTTTTGTTATGATGTCAAGTTTGTTACAATAGAAGAACTCTTTTTGGTTCTATATAGAATCTTTTTGAAAAGGGTTCTGTATAGAACTATCTACAACACATTCTCCATCAATCTGAAGAACCTTTTCATAATGTAAAGAACCCACTAATCATGCAAAATGTTCTGAGAGTGTTCATGGTTCTATATAGAACTTTTTTTTTTACTAAAGAACCTTTGAAGGGGCATATTTTTAAGAGTGATTGATCGTTGGCATGTTATTATAGTCATGCTGTGCTGTGTGTGAGCTGGAAGGTAACTCGTTAGTCTTTATCAGTGTGTTAGCTCCACCAGCAGGCACCAGCAGACGTTTTGCCTCACCCCTGCTTCATATTCGTTTACTTCATCTGCCGACTCCTCCCTCCCTCTCTCTCCTCACTCACTCTCTCTCTCTCTCTCTCCCTCCCTCACGCTCTCTCTCTTCTCGCTCCCTCTCTCTCCCTCTCTCCTCCTTCACGTTCTCTCTCCTCACTCTCTTTCTCTTTCCCTCCCTCTCTCTCCTCCCCCTCCCTCACTCACTCTCTCTCCCTCCCCCTCTCTCTCTTCCCTCTCTCTTTCTCTCTCTTTCCCTCCCCTCTCTTTCTCTCTTTCCCTCCCTCTCTCTCCTCCTTCACACTCTCTCTCCTCACTCACTCTCTCTCCCTCCCTCTCTCTCCTCCCCCTCCCTCACTCTCTCTTTCCCTCCCCCTCTCTCTCTCTCCTTCTCTCTCTCTCTCTCTCTCTTCCCTCACTCTCTCTCTTCTCTCACTCTCTCTCTTCTCACTCTCTCTCCCTCTCTCTCTCCTTCCTCATTCTCTCTCTCTTCTCTCACTCTCTCTCTTCTCACTCTCTCTCCCTCTCTCTCTCCTTCCTCATTCTCTCTCTCTTCTCCCTCACTCTCTCTCTCTCTCTCCCTGTCTCCAATACAGAGTGTTCATTCTTAGTCTCACGTAAATGCAAATGTAGTTTCAATGCGCAACATTTATCTCTGTATGTCTCTCTTACAAACTCCACACTTTACTCACTCAACACACACACACACACACACACACACACACACACACACACACACACACAGTGCAGTTAATCCTCTGTGTTGTGAGTTGGTGAGACTGTAAGGTATCAGATCTGTAACAGCCCACACTGGAACATAAAACTCAGTGTGTGTTCGGCTCTAACGGCACATCAGCGAGCTGTGGGGGTCTACTGTATACCACACACACACACACACACACACACACACACACACACACACACACACACACACACACACACACCAGACTGAACCCCCCCTGACTGACCAACTGAAACTCATTAGTACACAAAAGGTCTTGGTACATCTGAGACTTAACAAGGACACAGACTTAACAAAGTAAAGGTCTCTCTTTCTTTCTTTCTTTCTTTCTTTCTTTCTTTCTTTCTTTCTTATTTTCTCTCTTCTCACTCTTTTTTCTCTTTGTGTGGGTGTCTCTTTCTTGATCTCTCTCATTCTTCTATCCCTTCTCTTACTTTCTCTCTCAACTTTTTGTCTCCCTGTTTTCCTTCCTTTCTCCCACTTTATTTCTCTTTTTCTTCTATCTCTTTCTATCTCTCTGTGTCTCTCTTCTCTCTCTCTCTCTCTCTCTCTCTCTCTCTCTCTCTCTCTCTCTCTCTTTCTCTCTCTCTCTCAGACTCATTGGTCCTGTAGTAATAACAGTAATAATGGATCTGAGTGGGTTGTTGTCTTATTTGCATTGGTGGCTGTTTTGATCCTGTGAAGTGTTTTGGTGTCTGTCTGGAGGAGGAACTGAGTTGCACTCTACGTCTCTGTGACTCCACACAGGCATGGACTACATGAAATTTTAAGGAGCTGAAAATTCTTATAGATGATAACGTTGGCTGATGTCATTTAATATGGCTCAAATTTAAACAGACAGTCAAATTGTGCTTCAGTGACTGACAACAATAGAAAAATTTAGAATAAAGATGTTGAAAAATCAAACATTGTGCTTTTAATGTGCCTTTTAAGCCTGCAATGATTTGTCGGTGCACTCAGTTCTGATGTCAGCTATGAAAGACATGTTGAAATAGTTCTCTCAGTGGCCAGAGCTGACATTGCAGTGGTAATCAAGGAGCCCATCTTCCTACATGTAGTTCAAAAGGGGTGCTCTCTTTAAATTGATTGGCCACCCCAGATGCCACCCCAAAATTTCTGCCACATCATTCACTGCTATCCGCAGAACAGCACTCCAATGACAAATAATAAAAAGAAAAAGAAAAGACCTGCACACAGAAGAGTGACGTATGGATCTGCGCAGTTGATCCATGGTTTAGATGGGCTTCTTGTGCTCGAAAGCAAAGCAGATAATGAGCCCCTCTCCAAAACAAGACCAGATTCAGTCCTGAGTACGGACTCAAGTCTTCAGGACAAGTGTGAAGACGGTCAAAGGGATGTGTGAATATCTGTGTGTATCACGTACGTGTTGCCGGAACAAAAACTGTAACTTTACAGGAGAAGGAAAAAACATTCTTTACTTTTAATGTAAATCAATGGAACCAGATTTTTTCAAGTCATTTTGGGATCATTTCTTTTGGTTTATTCATCATGAAATTTACACACAATATAGAAGGCATCTTGGGCTTATTAAAGCTATTCCAAAGGAAACTTTGGAAAAGAAGTCTCACAAACGTCAATCTTGGCTAAGCGATGGCTGCAGACATGAACGCTGGCATGCGCTTTAAAATTAGGACCCTCTACCCTTCGGATTGACTGGATCTACTTTGACCTAAACATGTGCTTTTTTTGAATTTTTGAAATCTCAAGTGTGGCTGTTTTTGGTATGGAGCTGTGGCGCTGAGGGACACAGCAGCACACACAAGACTATGCCATTTGTCTGGAAATGTGAAAAAGGCCTACATTAATTAAATTACACAATTTCTCTAAAAGCAAGAGGACCGTGGGCCACTGTAGGCTCACTGATTGGGCAGCCCACTAGTGGTTCAGCAGAGAAGTAGACAAAATTCCATTTTCCACCCACAGTCCGATTTACTGACTTTTCCTTCCTTCTTTTCTTTAGTTATAACTTGTAAATTCGTTTAGTGAATCATTTTAATCTAGCGCAAAAAATGTTTCTATTCAAATGTTTTTATCAGGCCTAGTCATTATTTTTTCAGTGGTTTGTTATATTTGTCTCAGTTTATTTTCTAAAATAAAAGTGCGCATTTAAAATCTGTTGGAGGAGAATAAAAACTAGTTAGAGCTTGTATGCAGGACAGTAATCTGGATGGTCCAAGGGGGAAAAAGCAGTGGCAAACAGTCAGCGGGGTGGTGACCTTATCGAGCAAGCAGGCCGATATATGCTCGCTGTCTGTTGTCCATCCTTACTCCAACTGTGATCATCCAGCCAAGGCATGTTTGCTGTCTGAAGTTTCCTTTTTAGTTTGTTTTTAACACATTTATGGAAATGTATATGCATCATTTAGCCGTAGCATCGAGATAAGTATGGGCAGATTCAAGCTTTAAGCTGGCTGCTACTGTTTTGTCGATGTTTAGACGTAACGGTGTGTCATGCAGTGCCAGAACCCTCATCAGATACTGAGCAAGTCAACAAGGTTTGAGGTGAGTGTGTGATGTAGGGGTGATGAGGTGTTTCTGTTGGCTATGTTGGCCTCATAGCTCCAGTATAAAACTAAAGAAGCAAACTAAATTTGGGATAATTGTGGAAGAAGTTCAGCCCAAGATTAGACTTGATCCTTCTCCAAGAAACCAAAGCTTTACAGTAGAGTTATAGACTTATTTGTCAGACACATGATCCCGAATAAAGAAGTAAATGTCATTAGATTGGACTGTAGTCCTTTTGTTACTGTGGTGTACACCGTTTAGATTTGACCGTCCTAAATGCTGTGTATGGAGCTGTATCCATAAACTCTCACAGAGATCAATTCCGTAATTGTGTCTAATGATTTTATGTGCAACATCCCTCTGATCCGCACTCACTCTCAGGAGTGCATCAGGAAAGCTCTTGGAGATCAATGTTTGACGTTGTACTTGGAAGCCTGAAAGCTTGTATTGATCCGTTGTAGCCATTAGGGCTGGTGCACATTTTACTTCAGTGCTTTGAGTTTAAAGACTTAGGTGCAAATAACATGGAGGCATCCAAGGTTTTGAGTAGATTAGACACTTATTGACCCGCAGAAACTCATTTGCGCTGTCAAAGTTGGGCAAAAATGACATTTGATCATTCCTTCAAAATATAAAAGCACAATTCAGTGTCTATTTTTGCTCGTTATGTCCGTAAGAGGGCAAACCAATACGGAGAGAGATGTAACTTCTTACATAACAGAACTCCATGGAGGTCGCGCTCATGTGGGTGCATGTTTTCGAGATGTGTCCTCAGGCTGCTGGTGCTGGAATGGTAAGCTAATTGTAGCTTACATAGTGCTTCCAAGCAGGGCTTTTTATATTGCTCAGAGTGCGGATCACTTTCTCTGCAGCTGAATCACTTTGTGAGCTCTCTGCCATCATTACCACATGGTTGTTGTTGAACTGTTTGCTTGCTTCAGCTGGACCTACATTTAATTTCAACCGGTGAAAGTGAAGTTGTGTGACTCCTGTCCATCATGCAGTTGGTTCAGTGCCCAGGCCCACACTAAAACCCACAAGACTGCAGTAATACTGTTTTTTTTTCTTTTTGCAAGATACTGCTTTCCATCAAGGACCACCACAGGGTACATCTTAACAGATATTAAAATGCTGTGGGGGCTAACTGATAATAGATAACTGATAAAATGCAATATGATTTTATACATTTGACTGATGACTATAAGTTCTCCATTTTCACACTTCTTCAACTGGCAGTCTTAAATAATATAAGTAGTGTAAAACTAGGGCTGGTTCTACCCAGAATTCTTGTTTTATGACACGTGCCTCTTATTTGTCTTGTCTTTCATCAGTTCCTTTTAAAGAAAAGGAAGTTTTTTGTTTTATAACTGGATGAATCGCGGTGAATCTTATTACACTATATTTCCGAGAGTATTCACTCACCCATCCAAATCATTGAATTCAGGTGTTCCAGTCACTTCCATGGCCACAGGTGTATAAAGCCAAGCTCCTAGGCCTGCAGACTGCTTCTACAAACATTAGTGAAAGAATGGGTCGCTCTCAGGAGCTCAGTGAATTCCAGTGTGGTACCGTGATCGGACGCCACCTGTGCAACAAGTCCAGTCATGAAGTTTCCTCACTACTAAATATTCCACAGCCAACTGTCAGTGGTATCATAACAGTAGAAGCGATTAGGAACAACAGCAGCTCAGCCACAAAGTGGTAGGCCACATAATATAACAGAGCAGGTTGAGCAGATGCTGAGGGGCATAGTGCGCAGAGGTCACCAACTTTCTGCAGAGTCAATCACTACAGACCCTCCAAACTTCATGTGGCCTTCAGATGAGCTCAAGAACAGCGTAGAGAGCTTCATGAAATGGGTTTCCATGACCGAGCAGCTGCATCCAAGCCTTACATCACCAATGCAAAGCGTTGGATGCAGTGGTGTAAAACGCCACCACTGGACTCTAGAGCAGTTGAGATGTGTTCTCTGGAGTGACGAATCACGCTTCTCCATCCGGAAATCTAATGGACGAGTCTGGGTTTGCCGGTTGTCAGAAGAACGGGACTTTGCATTGTGCCAAGTGTAAAGTTTGGTGGATGGGGGATTATGGTGTGGGGCTGTTTTTCAGGAGTTGGGATCGACCTTAGTTCCAGTGAAAGGACCTCTTAATGCTACAGCAGACCAAGAGATTTTGGACAATTTCATGCTCCCAACTTTGTGGGAACAGTTTGGGGACGGCCCCTTCCTGTTCCAACATGACTGCGCACCAGTGCACCAAGTGAGATCCATAAAGACATGGATGAGCAAGTTTGGTGTGGAAGAACTTGACTGGCCTGCACAGAATCCTAACCTCAACCTTATAGAACACCTTTGGGATGAATTAGAGTGGAGACTGTGAGCCAGGCCTTCTCGTCCAACATCAGCGTCTGACCTCACAAATGCGCTTCTGGAAGAACGGTCAAAAATTCCCATAAACACACTCCTAAACCTTGTGGAAAGCCTAGCTGCAAAGGGTGGGCCGACATCATATTAGACCCTATGGATTAAGAACGGGCTCTCACTCAATTTCATATGTGTGTGAAGGCAGACGAGCAAATACTTTTGGCAATTTAGTGTATTTTGCGTTGTTAACCGCAATTAATTCCATTTGTTTTACCTACTTAAAGCAGTCCATTTTGTCATGCCTATATGAGTGAACAGGCTTTACCAGAATGTATTTATTAGTTTCATTATTTCAATATTTCCATTTTCCACTGTGCAGCAGTGGCTGCGTTTCACTCAAAAACAAATTTGTTGCAGTAGATGGAAATAACGTTTTATCAAGAGAGCCATGAATGGAACTTGAAAGTTGTATTTGGGCTGCAGTGACAGTCTGTCATAACCTACAGTGCACCAGCAGCTGAACATCAGAGTGAAACTAGGTCTGAAGGATCAAACTAGCAAAAAATGTCTGATGTTAATGATTTATTGTGCTATTAATGTGTTAACTTGTACACTACAAGTTATAAATGTTCTCATTCTCTTTGACTGGCTAGGAGACATGTTTTTCATATTTGTAACCATGATGTTCTTTGTGTTGAAACTGATCACAGTGGTTCTCAAACTGGTCATCAGGGACCTCAGATGCTCCAGATGTTTGCTCCGACTTACCTTGCAACACATAGCAATATGTAGGGATGCAGCAAAAATATGGATGGTCTGGGGGTCCTTGACGACCAGTTCAACAATCACCACTCTAGATGATACTGCTTCAAACAGAATTTGCCATGTGAAACTGTACACTGGGATTATACTGTCAATTCATATTCCATAATTCAGTTTAATAATACCAATGAATTATTAAGACCCAGGGCCGGCAGTAAATCAAGAGTGGGACATATAAAAACGCTGGAGGGGAAGTGAGGTGGGATTGCAGCGCAAGGTCCAGGCCTGGGTTTTATGGGAGCTTGACCATGGGTCCGAGCCACTAGGGAGACCCTGTGAGTTATTGTGAGAAACTTTAAACAGTTGTGGGAAATTCACAAAAAAATTTGGGATATAGTCCATTATAATCCTGACACTCTCCATCTTTCCTAAATGTCTGCTTCATTTTCTGGTCCCATCACTGCTTAGCAACAATTCCACTATTTATCATTACCTCAGTCAAGCTTTCAGTTGTGGTAAGCTAGAGTTCCTGTGAGTGCACTTTGAAGTTGAACCTCCATATATTCAAAAGATGTGTCTGAGGGATGTGTAAAAGTGAGACTTTGGCACAGTTAATGATGCCCATTTTCAAAGCCAAATATAAAATGTCAACCACCAAAATTGCTCTGTCATCAAAGGTAAAATATAAATGAGCTGTGGCAGTATGCTTTAGCTAGGGTACTTGATGATTTGAGTTTTTATGTTTGCTGCTTTTTCTGTCTTTATGTACATTTTAGCCATCAGATTTTACTTTGTCATCTTTGCTAAGGTAAATGTAGTGCTTGTCAGATGTGAATGCATGATTTACAGGGAAATGCTGCATTGTTTGGTGGGTTTACATTAACCTGTGCTCTCATTAATATATGCATAATATTGTAATTATACAGGCTTGATTGGAAAAAACATGTTGACAGCGCTGACATGCCCAACACTGCGTTTTGTTTTTGTTTTTGCTGCCATTGTGAGGCTCCACAGGATTCATGTAACCTGCTGTGATTCCATAAAAAAACTCTAACCTCCTAAAAAGGTAGGGATCTACCAAATAACCAGATAGCTTGCTGAACCAGGCCTGGCAACGCCGACCCATTAAGGAAATCTGTCCGCTTATTCATCTTCCCACAACAGACAGTGTGTCCCTACAATGCAAGTAGTACAAAGTGATACATGTAAACTCTCAATGTTTAATCAGTGCAGCCTTTTATACTGGACACTGTTTAGTTTCTCCTTGTTTTTTGACGCTTATATACGAACATCACGTCAATTCAGTTCAGTCCCATCAGGTCTCTCTATGTTCTGTTCATATTCTCCTTTTTCCATATTACTTGTTTGGAACTAATACAAGTACAACTAGTCAGGACTAAGCAGTAAATGTTTCCTCTCCGACACCCAAACTAAAGTAATTCAACCTGTCCGCATTAAGGCCAATGGAGTCCTACGAGTTACTGACACTCCAAAAGATTTAAGATTACAAACAGCTTCCTGCTCCTCTTTCTGCTCTTAGTAGTGATGGGGAGCTTCTCCCTGTCTCATAGTCCGGGCCTGTCTCCGCAAAGCATTTCAGCTCAAACCTTCCTATAAGTGAAAATGACAATGATGACCACAGTAGAATTGTAACGACAGGGCATGGATTCAGTCTTAGTTTAGAAGGTCTGTTTCTGGATCAGCACCTGGTGATTAAATGGCGTATAAACAGTGAGGAATCTGATTTGAGATCAGGACACACTTTTTTTGGTAACAGACACATCTCAAGTTAAATCAAGGTGTGGTGTAGGATGGGTGACGTGGCAAAAAAGTTTGACAGAGTGCAATTTTCAGATTGCAAGAGCTAAAATGTTAATTAAGCCCATATTTTTAACAATGTGGTACAGATTTTTTATAAATGGGGAACTTTGGAATTGACTATAAATGAGTTACAGTACCAGAACCAGAACTAACTGGTAGTAACTGGCAGCATTCAAGCCTCAAGCCAGACAAAAGTGGATAGTCTGGTCTAAACAACAAGGCTGGACCTTACTTTACAGAAAGTATTAAGTATTACATTAAGATATTATCCCCAAATTATTAAGTCCTATGATACTTAAAAGTAAGATTTGACAATGCAGGATGTCACAGTATTTATTTTTTCTGACATTCGATAAAGAAGGGCCACAATTAAAAAGTACTATCAAAACGTATGAATACAGTTATTTATGTTCAACATTTCGCTGTGATCCAGTAAATCCAATTACACAGGACTACTTGCAAACAGTTGGTCAGTGTTTTTAAGTGCTGATGATATCCATGATATGATCAGAAGAGCGTACTGTGAGTTATTGTGATGTAATTTATTGCAATAACGCTAAATATTGTCATATCGCCCAGCTCTAGGGTCTTGGTGCTAGACAAATTCATTTCCAAAAGATCTGTTGGAGTAGGATTAATTTAAATTAGTTTAATATTGTCTAATATTTCAAAATAAAAAAAAAAAGCCTATATCTTTGCTTTTAGCTAACTTAGCAGAGTTTTTAAAGTATACAGCATGCTGAAACATGGTGACAAAGATTATTTCTGAAGAACAAAGAACAAGAACAGTATTTTGAATATACACAATATCCACACATGACTTTTACTCCTCGAATAAAAGCCTTCACTGAAGCACACTGCAAGCTCTAGTGGTCTACTGCGGAAAGTAACTAAGTAAACTTTACTTAGCTGTGCTCTCATTTATGTTATTCTGTCATGAACACATATTGCAGCTAAAATCTACACAGCATGGTTGCGTTCTAGAGAGTGAATTCACTGTCAATGTAAGAGACACCTTCCATCCATGGGACGAGTTCAGTCCTCAGCACGTATCGTGAGCTAATTTTCCTCGTATTAGATTAATTGGCCAAACCGCCTATAAACTAAGTGAACTAACCCTGTTGCACAATGAAATCAAGCTAACTGAGACACGAGAATGCAACGATTATCACTAATGCAGTTGCTTACTTGGTAACTAACAGTGAGAAGTGCTTGCGGTTTGTCAGTTGTACCTGAGTATTGTTACTGAATATTGCTTACAAGTTTTTCATATGTTAAATACCTAATCCTGTTACCTGTATTCCGTTTCCCCTGATGGCACTGGTATGAAATGTAACCGAAAGCATTTGCTACTCTTTGTGAAAGAGTAGCTGTTTGTACACTAAGAGTTACAGGGCAGCCAACTGGCCTGTTTACCTGTTTACCCTTCCAATTATGCCATTTACAAAGTTTTGCAGGTGTCACCTTCCAATAGACTCTGCGTATAAAATATAAATGTGCGTCTGTCAGATGATTTGTGTTTGAGAATGTGTGTGTATCTGTGTGTGTGCATGTGTGTAGCTTCATTGTCTTGCTGCCGTGCTGAATATTGTATAATGTCCGTGTTGCGGCGAAAGGCAGTTGAAGTTGAGACTGTGGCTCCTTCTAGAGTGACCGTATCGCAATGGTCAGAGAAAGTGGCAGGTGTAACTCACACCACAGGACCTGAGCTCCCTCCGTCTGACCAGCTTAATTTGTGTGTGTGTGTGTATGCGCATCCGTTCAGCTGTATTGGTCTCAGTATCTGTCTGGTGGGTTTGTTTGTCTAGTTGGCTTTTTGTTTTGTCTGGCTGTCTGTATTTTGTCTCCTTTTTGCCGACATCTTTCTCTCCTTTCTATGTGCATTTGCTCTTTTTTCTTGTTTTTCTCATATTTTCTCTCTCTCTTCTCTCTTCTCTTCTCTGTACTTTCTCAATGGCACAATGCCATCCTAATCAGCAGATACCTGCTGTAGCCTGATCCCAGAATAACTTAGGTTGTACTATTGCATGGATAGATAGTTGTACAGGTGAAGTGAGGCTATGGAGGAGGCAATGAAAAGGCAAGTATGTTTGCATATCAGGCAAAAAAAGAGTATTTTCTGGATGGTTGCTCAGTGTGAAAAACTTATTTTTTAAAACCTTCATTTAGTCAGTTAGCCAAGATATATTTAGCTCTGCACTGGACTGGAGCAGCAAGGCTAATGTACATTACATGGACATAAGTATGTGAACACTCACAATCTCCATAGCTAAACTTCGGCATGGGCTGAACTGAAAGGCTCAGTGACTTTAAACATGGCGTAGTATACCACCATTGTCTCAAGTCAGTTCATGAAATATCTGCCCTGCTAGATCTGCCCTGGTCAACTCTAAGTGCAGTTATTGTGAATTGGAAGCATTTAGGAGCAACAACAGCTCAGTTACGAAGGGGTGGACCATGCAAACCATGCATAAACTTCCGGAATGCATAGTAAAGTTTGGGTGAGGAGGGATAATGGGCTGGAACTGTAAAGGGTTTGGGCCCTTTAGGTCCTATGAAGGATGATGTTTATGCTACAGCATACAAAGATATAAAAAGTTATATGATCCCAACATTATGGCAGCAGTTTGGGAAAGATTGTTTCCTCTTCAGCATGACTGGGTGTGAAGAAACTCCAGTGGCCTGCACAAAGTGCTGACCTGATGGTCAGGTAACTAACTAGTAATGTTACATTATTACAAGCAGATGTTAAGTAGCCTCAAATATGTTTACTTATGCTGTTAAGGCTGGGCGTACACTACATGATTCTTGGCCTGATTTTACCTGCAATTTGCCCCTTGCGTCAAATTTTAACAATCTGGAGTGATTTTTCAATTTGGGAGCTCAATTGGAAGCGACTGATGGTGCAGATGATGTGGTCGTGTGAGTGGAAAAAAGAGTGAATCTTTGGCCCTCTGATTGAATGATTGCAGATAACAGTTTATCATACAGTGTTATAAATAAAAGAAGGTCTGTTAGAGATTACTTAACAACTCAATGTGATTTGTGGTAAGAGTGATGATTTTAATGCAGTTTGGACCATGCTAACTGGATGCTAACTACGCTTCCACTGCTTGTAAGCTACAGTAGCCTCATAGCTAAACTAAAGAAGCAAATTTCAGACAACAAACGCAGCCTGGTTGGTCAACTACATTTGAGGCAAAAAGGAAATTGAAAAGATGAAATTTTTCTCCAAACTATTCATTTATGTATCTTACAGACCCCATTCTTCATTGCTGATTCTGCGCTTTCCTCTGCACCGCAGAAGTGTTTATCTGCTCTAACACCTGACTTGCCTCATGAAAGTCTTGATAATGAGCCGATGAGTTGAAACCACAGTGCTAGAGCAGTGAAAACACTTTGTGTGGCTCGATGTGGCTGTCCAGGCCTGCAGTCTGACACCGCTGATTCTGAGCCAAGCGTGTCTAACATTAGCAAGCTCCAATTAACCAGATGCTTTAAGTAACATTAGCCCGATTTCTCAAATACAAGTCAAGGCTGAAACAGCCTCAATAGTCTGAAATGAACTGAAACACCAAATTAGAGCACAGAATCAATTTCGGGTTTCTTTTATACATAGTAGCAGAAAAATGCTAATAATACAGTTCAGATTACTTTAGCACCAAAACACTTCCAAATAAAACCCAATATGTTGCCTTTGTTGTAACAAAGCCATACACCTCTGAGATATTAGCTGTACTTCTGAAGGGAAAATGTTTAACTTTAATACAATTTTATTTGTTGTGGTTGGGATAGTGTAGTGGTTAACACCTCTGCCTTCTACACTGTAGACTGAGACTCAATCCCCACCTGGGCAAACACCCTACACTATACCAATAAGAGTCCTTGGGCAAGACTCCTAACACCGCCTTGGCCTACCTATGTAAAAATAATCAAATTGTAAGTCGCTCTGGATAAGAGCGTCAGCCAAATGCTATAAATGTAAATTTGTGTAGCAAAATTTGATCCCAAACAGTATTCGAGTATATGAAAGCGACGTTATGTTATTATAATAAATAGGTAGTAGTGAAGAACTGCTCTTACAATATAGTAGAGCTGGAACTTACAATGAATGGATTAATCTAACTATAATTTATCATTTAGGTTCTGTCAGTGTGCCTGGCAGTTTCTTCATTTAAGATGCAATGAAACCGAAGAAGTCACATCACCCCCTACACTTCCTGTAGTGAACTGCAGTTTGTCAGAATGAGTACATGTAGCATATGAACACTGGAACAATATAATAATAGTATAATAATAATGATAATTTTTACTTATAATCACTTTTATGCCAGTGGCAGCTCAAAGTGCTTTACAGACAGGTGATAAAGCTTGACAGTAATACAAGAAATTGTAAGTATAAGTTTAGAATCATGTCATCGCTGTCCAATAAAAACCACGTATCTCCATTTTTGTTGATTTTTAGTTTTCTATGTCATTGCAACACCAGCTGCTTTAAATTGTGTAAAAAATGTCATGATGAGTGGACCAATAGAAATGCTCTAAAAGCACCTGGAACAAAATCTCTTTACATTGACTTACATTGAAAGGTAAGAGTGTTTGTTTTTCATTGGGCAGTGACGATATAAGAAATTAAACGCTCGATTAATGAGATATGTTTTCAGATGCTTTTTAGAAGTGAGCACTGAGCTTGACTGTCTAATAAAAGGTGGCAGATTAACTGAACGAGTCTCTCAATGTTTTCAGTTGTTTACAGAAGGTGTTTGCAGAAGGCCACTATCTGCAGATCCAAGATCATAAACAGACAGACACTTTGTGATGTAAGCACTGCTTTAAAGTCATTTTAGAGCCTTAAAAACAAGTAGCAGAACTTTCAAATCTGTCCTGAACGATACACATAGCCAGTGCAGCTCTTTTAAAGTGGGAGTGATGTGGTTTTGTTTTTGTTAGGATGCTGCTACCACATTTTGTACGAGTTGTAAAGGATGCATTGTTTTCTTAGGAAGTCCAGTGAGAAGACCATTACAGTGATCAACTCTGCTTCTAACAAATGTGTGAACAAGTTTCTCTGCATCACTCTGAGATCGAAAAGGCTGAACTTCAGCAATATTTCTCAAGTGACAGAAAGCTTATAGAGAGTTAGGCTAATAGTAATGACAGCAATACAGTATATATTACAATCAAAACAGTACTGATATAATATTTTAAGGAAATTAATCATTTTGTAAAAAGATTAGGGCTGGATTAATCTTAAACCTAATCCAAATCTATGAAACCAGCGATAGAGTTTAATGGGTTTGTCAAGAGTCATTAATTGATATCTGTTCTCTCTGATATTAAAGATTGAAGGAATTGTCCAATTCTTGCATTCAAATAATGAAGATGGCCACATTTGTAGTACTGGTATGTACCTTTTGTGACAGCAGATGACCCTAATAACTGGAAATGTTGGTTTAAGGAATCTAGCATTTTCAAGAAAACCTGGCTACATTGATCATTACTTCATAGCAAATTGAGTGGTGGGAGGAGGGGTTTGGTTTTTCCTCATGTGTAATGCTCAGAAATGTTTAGAAAAACTGTAGGTAACATCCGCTCATAGGTTTTTCCCACTAGAGTACCTTACTTGGCGTTTAGATCAGTAATTGAACCAAAAAGTGAGTTAACGAAGGTGGTGCTAATTTGTGGAGTATACTCTTACATACCTAGATACTCGCGTTGGGTCCAGGCACATCGACGTCGTCACCATTTTGGGGTGGTCAGCATCGCAGCTGGACAGCATTGAGTACCATTACAGAGCAGCAGTTTAAGAAAGATACTGTCCAAAATTACACTATTTCAAGAATATTGCACTCAGGATTATAAAACAGAGGGAACGCAGCGATTCACACTCGTGTTAGTGTGATGCATATTGTTTGCGTGATGTTTATGTGCAGATACGGTCGTGTGGTTGGTGAAGCTCACAGAACCCGTTGATGTGATTGTTTTAACTCTGGTTTTATATTCAGCTTATTTCATTTAGGGAATCATAACTTAATGTAGTAGTTATGTATTTACAACGATGGTTAAGGCTTTTCAGCTGGGTAAATTATTATATTCCTTAGTAATCCTTGTATACCTATGATTGTACTTGTTAGCTACATTAGTCTCGTAGCTCCAGGTTGAAGAATGTGTACAGATTGAGTGATGAGCTATGGGAAAAGTTGTATTTGAATTTGATTTTTTGCCAAATGATCACTTCAAACAATCAATACAGCCTCGACTTCCAGTCAACTGTAATGGCTACTAATACCAGCCTCTACTTTTGGCTTTTAAGATCAGTATGTGTGAGTGGGTTTCTGTCTACACAGCCCAGAAAACAGAGCTAACTGCGGAGACCTCCCTTCACAACCACATTAAACAAATTAGCAGAAAACAAGGAGCGCAATGACCTGCGCCACTGCATGGCATGAATGAACGGGAGTTAACGAATAGGCCCAGTTCCAGTCCTGGACTGTGGTCTTGTGTTATGTGTTTTCAATGGACTAACACACTTCATTCAACCTGGTAATGCATTATTGAAGCATCTCTTCAATCAGGTGTGTTAGATAAGGGGAAAGACTAAACAGCAAATTGGTGCATCAGTTATAGTTATGATGCATGCCAGAAGTTAGTGATGGTCAATATGTGATGTCATTCTAATAAAATATTACATCACTACATGCTTTTCTGGGTTTATGATGGGTAAAGTAGAACAGACAGATTTAGATCAGTTATACAGAGACAACAAAGAACAACAACCACTGTATAGTTACTGCATCAACTGCATGGTATCAAAGTTGGATGGTTGGATGTCAGAGAGGTGGAGTCAAGCTAGTGTCTCAGACTTGAGTTGCATTTGACTGACTCGCGACTCACCTCAGACTCAAGACTTACGACTTAATTTCGTGAAGCTTTTTATTACCTGTCAACCAGCCACTTCATTAAAAACACCGCCTTATTTCTACGCTCATTGTCCATTTTATCAGCTCCACTTATTATATAGCTGCACTTTGTAGTTCTACAGAGACACTTAGGTGCTTAAAAGCTAAAAAATGATGACTGTAAACAGGTTGTTGCAAAACGTACTAGTAACACTAGTGCGGCAGGAGGAGAGGCAGGAGGAGGTTAGTGTGTATCAGTGCTGCTCTGTGTTTTTTTTTAGCCCAAATAATATAAATAAGTGTGATACTTTACTGAAAAAGAACAAAAAGGAAAGCATTGAAAATACTTTGTATAAAAAAAACAACATGGTATAAAAGCACAGAAATATGAGTTTTGCTTCATATACACATTTATACATTTACTTAGTATGCACACAATTTGTAATAGTAAACACATTTTATTTCATTTGCATGCAGTTTGTAATGATAAAAAAAACATTCATAAAGACTCTGCGAGTGTGGGTTTCCTCTCTTTCAGTGATGCCTGAAGAAGTATTAATAGCTGCCCCTTGTGGAGAACATTCAGAGTGCGTCCAGGCCAACTCAATGCAGGCAATTATTAATCTGCATCTAATAGTCTTTCATTATTTTGTGCCATTCTTGTGCAACATTAGCCAGGTGCCTGTACGGAGAAAGAGACAAAGAGAGATTGCAGGTGAGATTGTAGAGCAGAGATACTGATAGCAGATCTCTGTGAGCGCATGCGCACATGAGCGATGGCTGCTCACCGGAGACAGCAGGACACGGAGTGCTGGGCTCAGTTACAGCAGACATGTCTGTCTGTCTGTGTGGTCAGCCTGCAGACGCGTTCTCTGTCCCTGCATAAGAATGATGTCCTGACTAGACCA
The DNA here is from genome assembly GCF_015220715.1 of Pygocentrus nattereri. Taxonomy (NCBI): domain Eukaryota; kingdom Metazoa; phylum Chordata; class Actinopteri; order Characiformes; family Serrasalmidae; genus Pygocentrus; species Pygocentrus nattereri. The sequence goes on from NC_051233.1 coordinate 29,039,291, forward strand.
CATGACACTTACATGGTATTGACCAGTCCATGCTTTGCACACAAGTACATTCTTTTGATGCGTCTGTTGCTTGTTTGAATAAGCTTTTAATTAAAGTCTGAGGGAGTTTAAGGGGCAGATTTACTAAAACAGGCGTTAATCGCTGACAGACTACTGACACTTTGCGGTGGTGAAGGCGGCTAATTTTGTGGCTTGTCTATCAAAAACGTCTATGCAAATAAGCACAGGCGCACCTTCATAATTTACATGTGAACAGTGCATTATAACCGTGTGTATTACTCACATGCTGTTTCCATGGAAGCCTGATTCTGCCACGTAGAAGAAAAAGGCTGTGTCTCAAACGGCACAGAGTAGTGCACCCTGCATTAGAAGTGCATTTATTAGTGTAGCATGGAAAGTGTACAAGTGTGTGATTTGGGATGCAGCCAAAATGTCTTTTATCGTCTGATTTTGGTTCAAATGGTAACTATTAGACTGAAATAATGTATTTTCTTTCTCAAATTTTGATTTAGTAGGTCAACTAAAAAACAAGTTATTACTTTCTACAAACATGTATCATTATTTTGACATGATACATCATTATTGTGTGAAAACAAGACATCATAATAAGTGATTATAAGATGCAGATGAGCTAAACTTCAGATGTTCTGGTGCCTGTTTAAATTTACTGAGAGCTTCCTGCTCAATCGAGAACAGCATGACTTGAACTGGTGGTGAGCGAGTCCTCTTAGTTCTGTGCAGTAGATCAAACTAAGAAGCCACAATGTGAACAAAGTAATAAGTAGCTTTAGTAATGCAACAATTCAGAGCAAAAAGTTTGGAAAAGAAAACCATCAAATCATTATTTAGGCAAAATCTACTTTTGAGAGACTTTGATGAGTGTAACATAAAACCTACAGTTTTGGAAAGGCCAGTTTAAAGCACTTTTAATAAAATAATTTGGTTGTTTATTTACTTTAAAGAATGGAGCGTTAACTTTTTCCAGTCACATTTGAAAATAATGTCTCTTTTTTTGTCTCTCAGTAATATTGGCAGCCAAGTTAGTGCCAAACTGTGTTTACATACAAATATGTTTTTCAATCTGGTTGAATACATTCCAATTCTAGATTAATAATGAGGTGTTTATATCACACTCTACTCAACAATATGATGAAAATCTCTGTTTACGTGCACACTATGAGTAATCTGATCCAAAATTACATGCATACCAAGAGTACCTATTAGTGTAGATGTTACCATGACAGCGAGCATCACATGAGTCCTGTCAGAGTGAGATGAGCAGCAGTGAGCGGTGCTTGTGTTTTTAATTGCCTTAAAATGATGTCAGACTCAGGAAAACGTCCTTCATATGTCCTCATTAAAGAAGGGCGAGAGGAAGACGTCTTGTTCTGAGACACATAAGCTGGACATCTGTCCCACCGCCATCTGTCTTTAAAGATCGGTGCATAAACTTTGCTTCCTCAGCAGGCCAGTTTATGCTCTGCCATGTCGAAATTTTCACTATGATGCGACGCACATGGAGAACGGACTTAAACTTTCCGATTGGGAATGTAATCGGATACAGGCATTTACACTGATATCATTCTTCTATTTAACTGATTATTTACAGGATTACAGACCTCGTTCAGTGAGATAGAAATTGTATTCTGAATGGCTTCAATTGGAATATTTTATTTTATTCCAATTGAGGTGTATATATGGGGTGTATATATTTTATTCCAATTGAGGTGTATATATGGACATATTCTATTCCAATTGAGCTATTAGTCGGACTATTAACAGATTATCAGGCTGCATGTAAACGTAGCTAGTGTTGATAAATGGGAGTAAGATAAATATATTAAAATATTTTTTTGCTTCAAATCATCTCTTTTCTTCTCATTTCTCAGCTGTCTTTCCTTCCGCACATCCCTCTCTCACTCATATCTGTGAATTCATTTCTCTTGTGCGCACACTTTCCTCATGTAACCTTCCCACTTTTTCTGTATCTTGTGTGTGTGTGTGTGTGTGTGTGTGTGTGTGTGTGTGTGTGTGTGCGTGTATGTAATATTAACCGGTAAAAGGTGTTAACTCCCCCTAAGTTGTCAGGGCCTGGTGTGTAAACCAATCTGACCAATCACTTATCACCAACACTGACGGACAGAGACACCATCACTACGGTAACCTGAGACTCTCACACTCACACACACATATCTGATACTCACCGAAAGCTGTGCATTCACACTGAACAGACAGACCCCCTAATGCACACCTGCTGCTTTCTGCCGACACACTGTCTGGTGCTCCTGATAAACCCTTCAATTGCACTTAAATCTTAACCAGATTAAAATATACAGCTCAGGAAGGTTTTCTGTTATTGTTATGCATCCAAATCAAGGGCATCCAGCACTGGTCCTACCCTCATTCTCACACCCTGATCCAAATCATGAAGGCTTTTAGGAGCGTCTGAACATTAGAGTGATGTGTGCAGAACTCTTGTGGTAGATCTCCAGGCCCAGGATTGGCCCCACTCCAAAGCAATGATTCTCAAAGTGGTCCACAGGACCCCCCAGATGGTCCCACCATGTTTTCCAACCTACAAATTCAGCTTAATTCAAGATTTATTTATGTGACGGTTTTTATGATGGGTGTTGTCACATAGCAGCTTTGCAGAAATCCAGGTCTGAGCCCCGAATAGCTGTCGCCAAGGGCAACAGCGGCAGGAAAAGCTGCCTAAGAGCAAGAGGAGGAAACCTTGAGAGGAACCAAGACTCTAAAGGGGAACACTTTCAAATAAACAGTAATTGTGCATCAAAATGTGCAGAGGTGTGTTCTCTGTGGAAAACGTGTTCACTTATTTTCACTTAGAAAACCAACAAAACAAGTCACTTGGCTAGGTGTGCCAAAATTTTTGCATAGGACTGTATGTGGTGGGACAAAAGCTAGAAAGGCAAAGCAATATGCAAGTTTGTTTTGTAACATTATGCTAGTCGAGCAGTCGGGAACATGCAGCTTTTTACTGCTCTGTTGTGGCTCCACAGCTGAATTAGATTTGGAGGTAAAAATAAAATAATCCTCCTTTACAGTAAAATAAAGCTCTGCTGATCGTTCAACGCAGTTTAACAATAAATGGTATTAACCGCTGGAGTTAATGTAGAGCTGCTAATTCACCCTTTAACCCTCAAAGTTGGCGCACAGACTGCTGGTCACTATAGCAACGCAGACAATAATCTTATCTTCTAGTAGCTAAACAGCAAGGAGCAAGATTTAAGATGAACACCAATAATTTGGAGATGAACAGACTTATTTGCATTTATAAGCACTCCAGCTTTTTTCCTGATATGTTTAATCTACAGTGAGAAACTGCCAAACACTAAAAAGTCATGAAGCTGAAGTCAGTTTCTCGTTCGCCATCTTCTTGTTCAAATTGTTCCGTTCCACCTTAAATTTTGCAGCAATTACCTTATGGCACCTCAGGCACCATTTAAGGTGGAACGGGAAAATACAGACAAGAATCTGGAGAATGTGAAGCAAAAAAATTGAACAATGAGAGACATTTTACAAAAACCTACAACACTTTTGGACAAGTTTCCTGCCTGAGATGTGAGAAAAGCATCTTTAGCTGAGCTGAGCTAAAGCCTAAAGCAAAGCAAAGTAAGACTGGATTTTAGTTTATATTATATTTGTTAGCCTATACTAGTAAATTAGCACATACTGAGATATATTTACAGCCAAGATGGTAAAATGGACATAAAATGTTTAAAAAAGTTTAATTTCTTTTGAAAGGACAAACAGGCTTTTCTTAACATTTGGGTTGTGACTCCTGGACTAGGCCTATACTTTGCTACTTTCATTTTAAAAAAAATACAGTTTATATACAGTTTATACTTTTGGGATTAGAGTAAGTTTCTGATGGGCCACAGCCTGGAATACAGCACAAATGTGAACCGTCTGGAGGTCCTTGAAGACCACCACTTTAAAACAATGCTGTATCAATGTGTGTGAGAATGATATGAGTCTGTTTGTGGGTAAAGTAATGCTCTATGTGTATGGGGGTGGGTGGGGGATTGTGGGGGTAGTGACAGGAAATTCAATTCAGTTCACTGAGCCAATTCTATTGAACTGTTTGTTTCAACATACCTCACAATTCAGTGATTCAAAGATTCAGTTGTTCATTGGTTCATGAGTCATGTGAACTTGATTCTTATCTTCTTTGTTGATACAGAGGTTGTTCTTGACAGAGGAGTTGAAGAATGCTTTGTGTGGGTTTCTGTGTGTGTGTATGTGTGTATTCCTGTTTGTCCGTGTGTGTTGAGTTATTTTTGCAGGTGGTTTAGTGTTACAGTGCAGGTAACCATAGCAGAGCTTGGAAAGTGAAATATGAGCCACAGTGTTCAACTCACGATCCCTCTGTCAATCTCTACCACACACACACACACACACACACACACACACACACACACACACACACACACACACACACACACACACACACACACACACACACACACACCACACACCAAACATACACACACAGAGACAATACCTTCAAGCTTCAGTGCAAAGTTGGGGAGCTAATATTAGATCAGAGCGAGAGACATATGCGGTTTTTAAATAAATAATTTCATTTATTGAGAAGAAAACACATCCAAAACCAACTGGCCTTGTTTGAAAAAGTAATTACCTCTTTATTTACCCAATTGACAAATTTAGTCAATAGCTGGGATCAATTAAACTAGGCAGACCCAGACTTGATTACTGCCAGCCCTGTGTTAAATGTAAACATCACATAATAAATAAAACCTTTAATCTAAAAATAATGTAATAATGTAATCATCAGAAATTCCAGAAGAGATGAGACATTGAAATATATCAGTCTGGAAAGAGTTACAAAGCCTTTTTAATGCTTTGGGACTCCAGTGAAAAGAGAGACAAAGAGAAAGAGCGAGAGAAACAAGAGACAGACAGACAGACATGAATGGAGAGACACAGAGAGAGAAAAGAGACATAGTGAGAGCAAGATGGACATGGAGAGAGGGAAAGGGAGAGAGAGAGAAACTACAGACAAACAAGGAGAGAGAAAAGACAGTGAGAGAGAAATGAGAGTGAGATAGATATGGAGAGAGACATAGAGAGAGAGAGAGAGAGAGAGAGAGAGAGAGAGAGAGAATGTTTAATATACGGTTCTGTGTAGCACCAAAAAGGGTTCTGGTATTGTTACTATGTCAAACTTGTGACAGTCAAAGAACCCTTTTAGGTGTTATATAGAACTGAGGCATGCACTCGTCCCCTGGGCCCCGACGATGGCCGTGAGAGCCGGCAGGAAGGTGGGCCCCCAAACTCTTAGCGTGTGTGCCCCAATTACCATTTTCAAAAAGGTTCTAAATAGAGCCAAATACAGTACATGTTCCATTAATCTGACCAATATGATCAATATAGAATGTGTGCAGTTACATATTTACACTACAAATAAAATGGAAAAATTCTGTTTTCTTGATGAAAATAAATGAATCGAATGCTGGAAGCTGAACGTACTTCGTCACGTGACTCTGCGATGATTTAACTGTGTAATTAGATTAAAAGCAGAACAACAGAAATGACTTCTAAACTCTTAACTACTGTAATCTCTCTCTCTCTCTCTCTCTCTCTCTCTCTCTCTCTCTCTCTCTCTAGGAGGAGACTTTCTCTTTCTCTCTTTCTCTCTTCCCCTCTCTCTCCTCTCTCTCTCTGTGGTCATGGCGCCTCCTCCACTCGCCCCTGTCCTCCTCGTTCTCCTGCTCTGTGTGCGGGTAAGCGTGTGTGGTAAGAACAGCAGCTGCAGCGAGAAGGTGGAGTGCAATCCCGGGATTCTGCTTCCTGTCTGGCGGCCCCAAAACCCCCCGCTGGGCGAGCAGGTCGCCAGGGCCATCATCTACTTCCTGTCTCTGCTCTACCTCTTCCTGGGCGTCTCCATCATCGCTGACCGCTTCATGGCCGCCATCGAGGTCATCACCTCACAGGTAGTGGAGTGAAATTAGACCTTCAGCCTTCTTTCTATCTACAGTCATATCGCTGCTGTCGGGACCAAACCCCTCATCTCCAATTTCCATTTCCATTTTTCATTTTTTGACATAATTTCAAATTTTGGAAATTTCATGATAAATGGACCATCAAAAATGACCCAAAACTACTGGGGAAAAAACTCTGGTTCCGTTGACTTAAAAGAAGAGTATGTTTTTTTCCTTTTCCTGTAAAGTTATGATTTTGGAGATACAATGTTTTGTTCCAACAACAGCGATATGCAAAAAAAATGTTTATTTTTTAAGTTAAAATAAGTTAACAGACCCTATACAGAGACCACACAGAATATAAAGTGTGCCATAACTTTTGCACAGACCATATTTTATGCTTTCCCCCCCAAATAAACAGTAATTGTGCATTAAAATGTGCAGAAGTGTGTTCACTATAGAGGACTTGTTTTTACTAAGAACAAAAATGTTTTAAAAAAAAAAATTCTAACTTTTGTTTAAAAAAGTAGCATCAAAAATGAATCATTTTATGGAATACTGGCTCTCTAACATTAGCATCTCATGTGCTTCATTATTTATTTATTTTTTGTTTGTTTGTTTAATTTTTTTTCCATTTTCTTCAAAATTTCGTCGACAGTTTTTTAATGTCTGTGTCCAGTTAGGTAGATCTCCACCGAATCACCTAATCACATGATACTACCAGCGCTAGGAGGGTGAAGGCTAGCATGTGATTCAAACGGCCGCTAACACAGTGTCACTAGACAACTCTGCATGCTTGGAAAAGTACGCTAACTGCTAATTCTGTTACATCAGCTGACAGACACTTGCACTGGCTAACATTGAACTGAGTGATGTGAGGCAAGGCCGTCCCACTGACCCAGAGAGAACAACAGTTGTGCTCAGTTGGACTTATGGATGGCTGTGGCAGCACCAGCAATCAAACTAGCAATTGCTCAATGATAGGGCCTACACTTAGATCAGGTGTGTTGGAACTGAGCTGTCCAGGTTGGAGCACCAGGATTAGGCTCCCCTGACTTAGAGTTGCGCCCGCTCGTGCTTGTAACATTCATTTAAAGCTCTTTGTTAGTAACAGTCATTTTCCGAGCTTCTGCTTATACCTTTGTTTGTGTGTTGTAGGAAAAACAGGTGACCGTTACGGGTGCGAACGGAGAGAAGACGGTGGTGACGGTGCGGATTTGGAACGAAACCGTCTCCAATCTCACATTGATGGCCCTCGGCTCCTCGGCCCCTGAGATACTGCTGTCAGTCATAGAGGTACAAACACATACGCACTTTATGCCCCTGAGGTCATCTGCACCTGAGATACTGTCAGTCACACATGCACACGCACTGACCGCTCCAGCCGGGTCATCTACGTCTTCTTCTAGTGAGATACTGTCACTCACAGAAAAGTCACGCACACATACTCACGTCCATGCTCTTGTAATACTGTCCTTGTGGGGTTTTCCCATAAACTGTCTATTGTTAAAACTGACTGACAGTTGCTAAATAATAACTGACACACCTCTCAGCCAATCACAGCCAATGCAGGACTAATAATAAAGAGTAGGCATGTGGCACAACAACAACAGAACTTCTGTTAGCACAAACGCTATAGATGCTACACATTGGTCTGATCTAAAATTTTGATAAACATAGCAACAGTAACTAAGGGAGGCGGGGCTTGTCAGGGCCCAGTTTAGTAGTTTTTACAATAAATATTACTTGTTAATTTTATATGTTTTTATTTATATATTGAATATAGAATATTTAAAATTCTTTATGAACAGTATTTTGGCAAAGAATGACTGGCCTTCAGGAATGTTGATAGGGTCCATGCTGGCCTGGAAAAATATTTGGACATCTCTGATTTAGAACATAATCCTGCTTGGTAGCATAGCATTTATTTGATATTATTGATTATGTTGGTATTAAAACATCATCAACAAACGTTTCTGCTGTCGATTTTTGGTTTAGATTTTCAAAGTGACGTCCGGTCTAGAGCGAGTTAATGAGGCCAGCAGTCGACTTATAGTGTCATAGCCATGTGAGCAGATAGCTAAAGAAAAAGAACAATTAGGAAAGTTAAAAATGAGTAAAGTGTAGGAGCTTTTTTTTTTCAAGATGAATGCTTCCATTCTCTTTGGTATGAATGGGATTTTGCCAATGCTCTGTAAAGCTTGTCTAGCCTCGCCACAGTTGGTACTGAAAGGGTTATTTGTGGCCGGATCATGGATCTATTCGTTTTCACCCTTTTTGAATCCTTATCCTCAGAGCGTCTTCCTCACACATTCACTACATTGGTAGCACTCTTACCATGATTGTTATGGTGTGGTCTCTATTAAGAGACTAACACAGAAAATACATTAATGCACCCTTTGCACTCTGAGAACTTTCTAAAGTCTCATTAAGCTGGAGATCCACCTACTCATTAACATGAGATGAGCTCTATCATGTCAAACAAGAGAAGCCTATGTCCTTCTCAGAGGTGTTGAAAAGAAGCAGTTTATCCAGAGGCTACTTTCCACCTGACAATGATCAACTGAATTCTCTCTCTCTCTCTCTCTCTCTCTCTCTGTATCTGTGAATGAATCAACTCCTTTAAACTGGTTCTTTTCAAACAATCATTTGAACCAATTCACAGGCCCTAACTGAATCTGGCTGTAGCATCAGCTGTGTCAAACTGGGTTCCTTCCAGGTTACAGCTCTGCAGAGATTAGCACCTATTCATACTGTTCTACAAAGTTGTGTTCCATTTCAGTCGTGTAGGCAGAAATACACAAAGAGGGTAGGGCAGTTTGGCCAATCAGCTTTCAAAGTCCCCCATGTCACTACACATCAGGTCGATTCTTGATAGCCATGCAGTCATCAACATAGGCAGTTCTAAAAGGGAGGCTGGGGTGGCCAAGACCTACCCTAAAATCTGATTGGGCAGCCCAGACATCAATTTCTGCCAGGGCATTGGCTTCCCCCCTTGCTGTGGGGTGGGTGTTTGCGGCTTTAAGAAGAAAGTTATTTGCTGACGACAGAACAACCCTCCAACCCCGCACTTTACTTTTCATCCTCCCTGCAGTGCCCCCCTCACACATTCTTATTGTGAGAATGAGAAACAACTCCCCAAGCCCACTGCTCACACTTTCCCTTAGCTAGCAACATTGTTAAACAGCGGAACTGACACCCTCCACTTGCATATTGAAACTACCCCAACCCCCCACGTCACATGTTCATATTGACACCCTGTTGAAACTCCCCGCCACCCTGGGGAAAATTCTCGAGAACTGCCTCTGGTCATCACCCTACCTATTTCAGTGCTTCCACCGTATGGCAATATCACCATATTCTGGCAAACAATCAGAATAGTAAATTCTCGTAAACACAACATTACTAACATAAAGTTACAATATCAAACCGCTGAGATGCACAAAGACAAGGAAAAGCAACACAGCAAGCTTCAAATCCCAAAGCTAACCATCCTAGTATAAAGCATAACGTTACTGCCACAGCAGGAAAGCCCAAAAACAACATGACTTCAGCTGAGATGTGCAAAGACCTAAACCTAATCATTGAAGTCAAAAACATATTATCACAGCAGGCTTAAAAATATTTATGGTCCATTTGTATCTTACTTTTGATTCACTGTAGTAATGTTAGCTTGCAGTAGTCCTAGTAAAGCTGATAATGACAGAAAACTGTGTTAACCGAGATAACTGAGGTTATTTTCATCTTTGGATGGTAGAAACGACAAACTCTTTGTGACAGAATCACACTTTTAAATGCCTGCAGTTACGTCTTTTAACCACAGCTAAAGCTTCGATTTCAAATACTGGTACACTGATAATGAATTAAAGGCTTGAGGCAATGGTGGATAGCAGCGGTTGCTGTGCAGTGATTGGAGGGTTGAGAAAATAAAGCTTGGCAGAAAGCAAAATAATCTGATTGGCTATTTTACAGTGACAGCATTTTTTGCTGTTTTTATGGGTGGGCCTGTGAACAATGTGGGTAGGCCCAGGTGCACCCGGGCTCCTGCCCCATTCACACTGTTCTAGAATGCTCTCTCCATCCCCAGTATTCTGTGGTGTTCTGCCTCATTCACACTGTTCTAGAATGCTCTCTCTTCATGCCCACTATTCTACGATGTTGTACCCTGTTCACACTGTTCTAGAGGGTTCTCCACAGTCATACTCTTCTGGAATAGCCCACCGCCTCTTATCAGTGGTCTGGAATGCTTTCCCAGTGCACAGTGTTCATAGATTTTTTATTTAATGTTTTTATTTTCTGGAAAATTATAAGTCAGGCTGCCAACATTAGACTGTTGGTGTTTTTGTAGAACTTCAGTTCAGTGGGTCTTCAGATCAGGCCTTTGAGGAGTTTTTTCCACATAATAGACTATCATGGAAAGATTTTGTTTGCTTTGTGTCAGAACCAGTTAAAGCCCAACCAGCTTGACTGAATCTGTTTTAATGGAAAATGGTACAATCTGTGCATCTCCAGCCACTTTCCTACCAATCATTTACTCTTTCTACCCTCGGAAAATTGGAGAGGGGTTAGGAAACAAAACGTTCCAACTGTTTGTAGATACTTGTTAACCTCAGAAGCCTTTTAGTATCTACTTTGAATAATTGCTCACAAGGCTTTTTCCATTTTACAGGAATTTGAATTCTCTGTTGGCCTCCGCTATTTGCTACTGCCCCTTCTGTCCTCTACAGCCTGTTTTCTGTACTATGCTGCCCATGTTCTGTGTTCTACTGCACTCTGCTGAGTTCTGCTGCCCTCTACAGTCTGTGACTGGACTCTTCTCTTCACAGCTGGGCTCTATTCCTCTATTTCTTCTGCCTTTTAATGTCTCTCCTAAGCCATGCTGCTGTTGTGCCAATGCCCTCTTCTACCTCCAAAGTCCTGTACTATGGTTATATTACCCCTTCTATGCTCTTTAGTGGTCTGCAGCCCTCTACTATACATTACTGTGATCCTAAACCTAAAGGTGTGTGGATACTCTTATGAGTGTCCCACATCCTTAAATACAGGGTCCTAAATATTGTTCTTAAGAATCGAGTCAGAACTGTTTACAGTGGTGGTGGCAAGACATCTAAAGTGAGTAGCCCTAAAAGCTTCCTCACAGAAGAACATCACTGAGGCAGAGTTATAGGATTACAGTTTTTGGCCTAAATTCTTTTTTATCTCCCCATGGAAGAGAGGGACATACAGGGTGACCCCAAATAACTATTTTTATTTATTACTTATTTTTTCTAATTTACCACTACTTTACCATCATTACCATCAAATCTGAGTCATTTCATATCAGACCACTCTGAATAATTTAGTTTAAAACAAAAAGTGAATTATGCAGAAATAGAAAATGTAGAGCCCTTTCTGGAAATGTAACAACTGCTGCTGGTCAAAGATCATGTCCATTAAGGTCTATTATCGCTACAACAGTGGTGTGAATAGCATGCGATGAGTTAAAATATCAGAAGAATTGGATTTGGATCTTTTAGCTGACATGGGTTCAAGTAGATTAGTTTGGGACATGCAGATGACTGTTCTCCCTCTACTTGCGCTGTTCTAGAATGTTCTCCACCATTCACACTGTTCCAGAAAGTCCTCCCTTTTCATTGTGTTGTAGAATGTTCTTCTCTCCATTCACACTGCTCTAGAATGTTCTTTCTACATTCACACCGTTCTAGAATATTCACCCTCCATCTTACTGTTCTAGATTATTCTTCCCTCCATTTAAACTATTCTAGAATGTTCTTTCCTCTATTCGAATCTTTTAGAATATGTTACGTCTGTTCTTAGAATGTTCTCCCTCCATTCACACTGGTCTGGAATATTCTTCCCTCCCTGTATATTATTCTAGAATGTTTTGCCATACTGTTTTAGAATGTTCTTTCCTCCAGTTACACTGTTCTAGAATGTTCTCCCATGGTTCACACTGTTCTGGAATGTACTCCCCTTTCGTAGTGTTGTAGAATGTTCTTATATCCACTCACACAGTTCTAGAATGTTCTTCCCTCCATTCATAGAATGTTGACCCTCCATCTTACTGTTCTAGATTATTCTTCCCTCCATTTAAACTATTCTAGAATGTTCTTCCCTCTGTTAGCGTCTTTTAGAATGTTTTACCTTTGTTCACAGTTTTAGAATGTTCTCCCTCCATTCACACTGTCCTAAAATGTTCTTCCTACCTTGTGTACTATTCTGGAATGTTTTGCATCCGATCATACTGTTTTAGAATGTTCTTCCCTCAATTTTTGCTTTTCTAGTGTTCTTCCCTCCATTTGCATTGTTCTAGAATGTTCTCCCATGAGTCATACTGTTCTAGACGGTTATCACATGAGTCATACTGTGCAAGAATGTTCTCCCTGTCATTCATTGTATTCTAGAATGTTCTTTCTACACTCTTACTGTTCTAGAATGTTCTCCCTATATCTAACTGTTCTTATTGTTCTTCCCTCCATTTAAACTATTCTGTAATGTTCTTCCCTTGATGTATACTACTCTAGAATCTTTTCTCCATTTATTTTGTTCTAGAATGTTCTCCTGTGATTCATACTGTTCCAGAATGTTCTCCTCTCCGTTTACACCGTCCAAAAATGTTCTTCCTTCTATTTGCACTGTTCAAGAATATTCTCCTTCTATTCACACTGGTCACCTCCATTCTCTCTATTCACTCTGTTCCAGAATGCTCCCCCTCTGTTTCTGCTGTTCTACTATGTGGGCAGGTGTTTGGCTGTGATATTGAAGGTGTGTCTACCTGTACAGGTATGTGGTCATGGATTTGAGTCAGGTGAATTGGGTCCAGGCACCATCGTGGGCAGCGCCGCCTTCAACATGTTCGTCATCATTGGAATCTGCGTGTGGGTGATTCCTGATGGTGAGGTGAGGAAGATCAAACACCTCAGAGTGTTCTTCATCACCGCCTCCTGGAGCATCTTCGCCTACATCTGGCTCTACCTCATCCTCGCTGTTATTTCGCCCGGTGTTGTACAGGTGAGTGGGTCAGTCTGATCTTGTGACTCTTTCCTTCTGGATTAAAAGGAATTTGGGAGGGTATTTTCTAATGTGGCTCAACTGAATAGAGGTGGACTTCACAACCGAAAAGAAGTGCAAATCAGTAGCTATCAGCATCCCTACGGATCGAATCATTTGTTTTGCTCCACACCGAATTCTGTGGGGAGAAGTAGAGTGTTTACGAAGCTGAAGTTGGCATCCTACATCATATCTAGCTAGCTTCATATCAAAATTTTCTGTTCCACCTTAAATGGAGCAGCACTAACATGCTGCTCCATTTAAGGTGGAAAGGAAAATTGGAATTAGAGGCTGGCTAGCCTTAGCTTCACCTGTTCACTTTGATCAGGTAATGACACATTTGGGTGATGTGTTAGCATATCTACGGTATTAGCATAGGTTAGCATATCTGAGGTATTACCATAGGTTAGCATATCTGCGGTATTACCATAGGTTAGCATATCTGCGGTATTAGTATAGGTTAGCATATCTGAGGTATTAGTATAGGTTAGCATATCTGTGGTATTAGCGTATGTTAGCATATCTGAGGTATAAGTATTGGTTAGCATATCTGAGGTATTAGTATAGGTTAGCATATCTGAGGTATTAGCGTATGTTAGCATATCTGAGGTATTAGCATATGTTAGCATATCTGAGGTATAAGTATAGGTTAGCATATCTGAGGTATTAGTATAGGTTAGCATATCTGAGGTATTAGCATATGTTAGCATATCTGAGGTATAAGTATAGGTTAGCATATCTGTCGTATTAGCGTATGTTAGCATATCTGAGGTATAAGTATAGGTTAGCATATCCGAGGTATAAGTATAGGCATCTAATCCTCACGTCACCGTTTGATCCGTCCACTCTTTGCCCAACATTATTGTACCTCGCCATTTCAAACAGCTTAGCTAATTAACCATCCAAGGCTAATCAAAACAGTTTGTTCCAGCTCTGAGATCTGCGCAGTGGGGGTTTTTTATGTTCATGGTTATCACTTTTAAGAATATCATGGATTGTTAAATAAAATTCTAGAAGTATAGAAACCATTCGTGTTATCGCAGTTTACAGCGGAAAATTTAACTATATTAAACTTACAGTGCATTTCGTCCTGCAACCCCCTTAAAAAAATCATATTACGATGTGTATCATGACACTCGTAGTGTCTGTATGTGTGTTGTAGGTGTGGGAGGCTCTGGTCACTCTGATGTTCTTCCCCGTGTGTGTTCTGATGGCATGGATCGCTGACCGCCGTCTTCTCTTCTACAAATACCTGCACCGCAGTTACCGTGCCAAAAAACGCAACGGCATTATCGTGGAGACAGAGGGTGAACTGGCACCAAAAGGCATCGATATCATTATGGAAGGAAAATACCATGGCAACCCCAACAGCTCCACCAGCAACTCCACCACAAACATCGTGAACGTCGAGGCCGGAAATGAACCTGAGCAGGACAGAGAGGAGGTAAGCACTGGAGGTTTACCAGTACAAAAATGAGTATGTAAACGAATAGCATCGCTTGGCTGAATAACTGTTTATCGTGGTTATTAATAGTAATTATGAATTAAAATGATCACTAAATATTGGTATTTTATCAATTTGCATTTTGACATAATGCCTAACAACATCCCTTAACTGTGGTAATGCACAGCCTCCTATGGCTTAGTATAAAATATACAGTTATAGTTTTAATTGCTTCTAATTGCATTCAAAGCTGTTGTAAAATACTCTGTATATGCCTGTATGAGTACACACACTGAATTCTATATTAATGTGTCAAACTGGCCCTGCGATGGACTGGTGACCTGTCCAGGGTGTATCCTGCCTTCCAGCTGGGATATAAATTGAACAATTTTTGACCATTTTGTTGTGGACTACTGAGGGTACTCGTGCATAAGACGCGACTTCACAATTTGTAATGATAAATCCTACACTATTCTGCTTGTGTATGGCTCATTTACATAAAGAAATGCCCCCTAATAGCTATTTGTGGTGAACAAATTCCTCTGTTACCCATGAAGCATAAGCTGTATGAATTAAATCTAAACTTAAATAGCTAAAATCTCCCTAACAAAAAAGAAAATTTAAACTTTTCGAATTTCAGTTTTTACTTTCATTTTAATCCTTTCATTAAAATAAACTGGGAAAAGCCATAAAGTTTTTCTACAAGCTAGAACATAATTCCTACAAGTAACAATTGAATTTTTTTTTTATTTTAGAATTTGTTTTACCGAAAAATTTAGAAAATGGAATTCATTTCCAATTTCATTTCCAACATTTTAAATTATATTTAAATTGGTTACATTGAATTTCTGACATTAATTAATTGTGGATTCAAAGCTATAACATGCTTCCATCACAGCTCAAAACTTCAAGCATGGAGCAGTCTGTATCAGCAAAATCTTTAGATTGACCATTTTCTATGATTTTATCACCCGTCTGAACCTCAACAAGCAATTTTTTTGCTTGTTACCACATCAGCTTTTTAGATTGAACTCAATAGTTACAAATCATTCCATCGGTTATGTTGAAATGGCGAAAAATTTCATGGAGGCTTGCATGAATTGTAATTGGTTTACCCAATTAGATCTTATATAAACACCTGAACCTTATATAAACATCTTAGCTTAAGCTCGACATTAGTTAGATGTTTCTGAGACATTACTGAATGACTAAGATGTTGATTAGAAGAACTTAAACATTGCTCAAATTTTAGATGCTGTAGAAACGTTGTTTAAATGTTGCTGGAATGTTAGCTACGACTTGGACCTTTCTTAAACATTATTGAAACATGGTTAACTTACTGATGAGATGTTGTAGACACATTGCTGAAATGTTAGATGGTACGGAAACATTGTTTAGATGCTGTTGAAATGTTAGATCCTAGTTCGATGTCATTGAAACGTTGAAATTCTGCATGTGCTACTGCAGGTGATCCAGATGCTACGAGAGCTGCGGCAGAAACATCCAGACAAAGACCTGGACCAGTTGATCGAGATGGCCAGTTACTCCACCCTGCAGAAGCAGCGGAAGAGCCGGGCGTTTTATCGAGTTCAGGCCACGCGCATGATGATCGGCGCTGGAAACGTGTTAAAGAAACATGCAGCAGCCGAACAGGCCAAAAGAGCATCCACCAGCGGCCAGCAGGACGACCTGGCCACCTGTGCTCACGTGGCCTTCGAACAACCGCAGTACCAGTGCACAGAGAGCTGTGGAGAGGTCAGCCTGTGGGTTACCCTGCAGGGGGGCTGCGGCTCCAAAACATTCCACGTGGATTACAGGACAGAGAACGGGTCAGCCAGCTCCGGAGCGGATTATGAATACTGCGAGGGGACGCTGGTGTTTCAGCCTGGAGACACAAGGAAGGAGATAAAGGTGGGATGATGCATCAGTCGTGTGTGTTTATTGTTATTACACAATGTTGATAAAAGTTGAGGCAGAAAACGAAACACAAAAACCGAATGCAGTGATTTGTAATTCCACTTTGACCTGTAGTTAAATAAAAATAATACATATTTAATGTGTTCATAAATGGATTATGCTGATTAGTTCATAGTCAGACTTTTAACCGACTTTAGACTGAAATCATGTTGCTTTGATTGACTCTGCGCCTTAATAATGTTTATTTTATTAAAATATTTCATTTTTTTTTTAATTTTGTCACTATCAAAAAATAATTACACTACCTAAACTTTGCCAAATGTTTCAGTAGTGACTGTTTCGGTGGTGACAATTTTAGCTAATTTTGAACAGAATTTTAAAAAATGGTAGCCGGAACGTGGCTAGTGAATGCAGCTCTGAACAGCTGTGCATAATACACATACATAAAATCATAATACTTTTCATTAAAACACAAAACACTTTTTCACTGATTTTCAGACTTTGGTACACATTTACTTCAAAACAGTGCTCACCTGCTCACCTGCTCATCATGTGGCCATGAGGGACAGGGACGCAGTCTCACTTTTATGCTCTAAAATGGAGGGGTGTGGCTAAAACTCTTAAAAATTCTTATTTAAAAATTAAAATAAACGTTAAAAGCTAATATTCTTCTGTAATTTAAAATGCATTCTTATTTAAAAAATCTAATTAAATACAAAAACTACTAAAATATTTTAAAATATTTCAACCTCACTTGGAAAAAAAATCAAGCATGAAGTAAAATTGAAATAATACCCAAAAAATGGTAAAATGGTAAAAAAAAGGACTATTTTATTATTATTATATTATTTTTAGGTTTACAATCGCAATTAATGGGTTTAAATAGACTATAGCATAATCCTTGTAAACATATATGTAAAGTAAATTGTTTTTAAATTGTTTTTCTTACTGTGGTACCACAACTTGTTGGGTAGAATAGTAGTTATAGACATTATGGAGAGAGTGGACATTGAAACTTAAGAATATTTGCATATAATGTTAATAATATCCTTTACTTCAAAAAAGTGAGGGGAATTTGTTTTTCCATGATGCAGACCCTTTACCTACAATCATTTCTGTTTTTGCACTTATCATAGATTGTACAGCACATGAAAGAGAATAAAAGAACAATCATTTTTTCTAATAGTGACACAAAATTTTTTGGATGAAAAATAACTTTGGATAAAATAAAACATTTGGACAACTGATTATTTTACAGTAGCATATTATTTTATACTGTTGTGTGTAAAATAAAAGTGTTTGTCCCTTCTCTAGTGATACAGTATTGTTGTACTTCGGGCTGGGTCCTGTTTGAACAGAATTCTGTTGGCCCAATTAAAGCTCTAATGAGGCCTGATTAAAGCTCTAATGCGGCTGTTTCGCGTTCTATTGGTCAATACCGCTCTATGGTGATTATACAGTGGGGAAAAAAGTATTTAGTCAGTCACCAATTGTGCAAGTTCTCCCACTTAAAAAGATGAGAGAGGCCTGTAATTGACATCATAGGTAGACCTCAACTATGAGAGACAAAATGAGGAAAATCACATTGTCTGATTTTTAAAGAATTTATTTGCAAATAATGGTGGAAAATAAGTATTTGGTCACCTACAAACAAGCAAGACTTCTGGCTGCCACACACCTGTAACTTCTTCTTTAAGAGGCTTCTTTGTTCATTACCTGTATTAATGGCACCTGTTTGACCTCGTTATCTGTATAAAAGTCACCTGCCCACAGCCTTAAACAGTCACAAGACCATGGTGAAGACCATATTGACCCAGATTGAGATTAACTTTTGTTATTGACCAAATAATTATTTTCCACCATTATTTGCAAATAAATTCTTTAAAAATCAGACAATGTGATTTTCCTCATTTTGTCTCTCATAGTTGAGGTCTACCTATGATGTCAATTACAGGTCTCTCTCATCTTTTTAAGTGGGAGAACTTGCACAATTGGGGACTGACTAAATACTTTTTTTTCCCCACTGTAAAAGCTGTGTAGGATCAACCGAAAACCTGTGTCACCAGTATGTGCACATTAAAGTAGCTGAAAGCATTCCCGTCTGGGCATTTGTGGACACTAAATCAGGCATATACTTTATGTTGATGACCTCTGCATTTATTGTAGGTGGGAATAATAGACGATGAGGTTTTTGAAGAGGACGAGCATTTCCTTGTCCGTCTTTCAAACCTGCGAGAGGAAGGCGGGACCAGCACAGATTCCGCCCGATTGGTAGATCCTCTGGTTACCACAGTCACGATCCTGGACGATGATCATGCAGGAATCTTCTCATTCGGACAGCGGAAGCTGCGGGTGGCCGAGAGTTCAGGTGTAGTGGAGATTCCTGTGAACCGGAACTCGGGCGTCCGCGGGACCGTCACGGTGCCGTACCACACTGAGGACGGGTCAGCGCGGCAGGGGGTCGACTATGAACACACGCAAGGAGAACTGGAGTTCACTAACGAACAGACCTGGTAAACAAACACAAACACACACATGTTCAGTTTGTGAATCCAGTAAAAGCTAAACCTTTGTGCAGTTGCTGCGTCAGTAAATTATGTAGAGCTGCTTTTACTCACTGAACGGTGAGGGAGAAGAAGTCTAGCCATTCTCTTATAGTAGCTGTGTCTCAAAGCGAAAGATACAGCTGAGAAGGCCTGCGTTTCACTGCTGTCACATCAATAAAAGCTGTCACATTAAGATTTTTCAAACATGGATGAGAAATACGTTCTTCATTTCAGAGAAAACTGAAGGAATCAGCTGTTGCATTCTTCAAGACATTGAACTAGGCTCATTTTTGGCATTTTTGGCCAATTTTGTGAGTCATCTTTGTGTTTTGGACCAATTTAGTGATGTACCTTTTACATTTTAGGTTCATTCAATGATTTATGTTGCTATTCAGAGTGATTTGGTGATATATATTTGTGCTTAGGCTAGTTTAGTTATTTATCTTTGTGTTTTGGGCAGATTTATTGACTTGTCTTTTGCATTTTAGGTTCATATTGTGATTTATCTTGCTTTTTAAAATTTATTTAGTGATATATCTTCACATTTAGGCTGCTTTAATAATTTCTCTTTGTGTTTTAGGCTGATTTAGTGATTTATGGTTGTGTTCTATTCTGATTTAGTGATTTATCTTTGCATTCTGGGGCCAATTTAGTGATACATCTTTGCATTTTAGTCCAATTTATTGAGTTATCTTTGTCTTTTGGACCAACTTAGTTATTTGCCTTTTGCATTTTAAGCTTATATATTAATTTAGCTTGCTTTTTAGATTGATATAGTGACATATCTTTGTGTTTTAGGCTGATTTAGTGATTTCTCCTTGTGTTCTAGGCTGATTTAGTGACTTATCTTTGTGTTCTAGGTTGATTTAGTGATTTATCTTTGTGTTCTAGGTTGATTTAGTGATTTATCTTTATGTAAGACTATCACCTGCTTATGTTTCTACATTGTCTAAGATTTTATCTGTCAGGTTCAGTTAAAATGACAACAATTATAATATAATACACATTTGTGTAAGTGCGTAGAGGTCTATCCTGTATGTGTAATGGACAGTGAAAGAAAGTGAGTGAGAGAGTTTGTTCAGTGTGTGTGTGTTTTATTGATGGTGTAGCGTCTAGGGTGTGACAGATCTTCTTCCCATTAAAGATGCAAGCAGTGAAAGCAGCAGCCTTGATAAACTTTCTCTCAGTAATGGAGCCATTACAATACATTAGAAACCATAACATCCTGTTCCCTTTACTGTTTTTATAATGTGCTCAGCTTTGATTCACTAAGTCATGTATGACTGCCAGAACTTCCCCGCTGAAAAAAAGAGCTTGAGCAGTTGAAGATGGTTATGCTGTTTAAGCTGGTAGACCTGCACACGGTGTGTTTTGGGGATGTACAATGACATCAGAATCATATCTGTGTCAGAAAATGGCTTTAAATAAGCTAGAATGTGAAAGTTCATTGGTGAGCTTTAAGTTGGCTCGACAAAGCTGATCCTATGACATTTTGAAGCTACGGTGTTTGCTTGGCTATTGCTGTGGTATCCCAGGTGGTCTAAGGTTTTGCTTGGCTATTGCTGTGGTATCCCAGGTGGTCTAAGGTTTTGCTTGGCTATTGCTGTGGTATCCCAGGTAGTTGCTGATGTATTGCTTGGCTATTGCAGTTGTATCCCAGGTGGTTGTTAATGTGTTGCTCTGGCTGTTGTTCTGGTATCCCATGTAGTGGTTGTTAACACGTTGCTTGGCCATTGCTAGGTTATCCCTGATGGATGCTTAGGTGTTGCTTTGCTATTGCTATGGAATCCTAGGGGGATGCTAAGGTGTTGCTAGCTATTGCTATTGTCTCCCAGGTGGTTGCAAACCTTTTTCTTGGCTTATTGCTGTAATATCCCCGGTGTTTGCTAAGGTGTGGTCTAAGGTTTTGCTTGGCTGTGGTATGCGAGGTGGTTGCTGATGTATTGCTTGGCCATTGCTAGGGTATTCCTGGTCGTTGCTAAGGTGTAGCTTGGCTATTGCTATAGTATTCCATGTGGTTGCTAAGGTAAAGTTAGGCCAGTGTGTGAGGTGTCCTTTGTGAGATCATTTGTGGCCATTTTGTGGCAATTTTCTCAACATTGCCCTAATACAGAGGTCACTAGTAGGCGGAAAGCGGTCCGAGTCCACACCTAGATGCTATCCTATGTGGACCTGGACCTATAACTGATAAACTATGGAGAATTATTTAATACCGACAGGCTGCTAGTATTTTAATGGGAACTGATTTAGTGGCCCAGGAGACTCGCAGACCAATCGTATGGATTGTAAATATCACACATGATGCTACTCACCCAATCAGATCTGTGCTTTACGGGGAGGGACGAGGCGAGACACAGCAGTCGGTGAAGAAAGTGAGTCAGATTATTTCACGTCGTGCTCCAAAAAGACAAAACTGACAATAAATGTTGTTGAAATGTTACTGAACTGGACTTTATTTGATCAGATATTCAGTTGTTGACTGTATAAGATGTTGATATAACTACTAGGCTACCCCAGTAAACAGTATATGGCACTCAATCATGATGCAAGTTAGACTATTGAACTTTAATTAAATACCATTAAATGCCCTGATAGCTTTATTTTTTACTATTTACCCCTCCCTCCCCAATCCCTGAGGCCCCCCCTTCAATGCTAGTTTCTGCCTTTTCCCCAGCTTAAAAAAGTTTTAAAAAAAGTAACAATATAGCAAATTAACCCCTTAAATGTTTTTCACAAATGTTTATATTCTCTGTAATATTCAGTATATTTGACCTGCATACATACAGACATTCATATCTGCATATGTACAAATCTAACATGTATATTTCCTAAGCTCCTTTCACATTGGCTGTTTTTTTTTTTACTATTATGCTTTATTCTATTTAATGTATTTAATTTGACTTTTTCCTTTGCTCAGTACTTGTTAATAGTCTATGTGCTGTCTGGTCTGTGTAGTATGGTACATGTCATGCATGTGTGACTCACCAAGACAAGGCGAGTGCCTGTAATTACTGAATAATAAGCCTAAGTATTTCATAAGTCTGAGATTTTAAGGGTTAAATTGGATGTGTTGCTTAAAATAGGTCATAAATGGTTGCCAGACGCAGTCAAACATGTCTTCAGTTCCTCTCAGGGTGAATATAATCTTCTGAGAGCTCAAATCTCAGGAGCATGTGAGTTTGGGTGGCAGATTTCCACCTGGAAAGAATCCTCTTGGCCAAGAGGAGAGCAAAGATAATTACGTCAGCCACCTCAGGCCTGGAGTAGAGGGGACCCCAAATATTGTTAGCAGTGGGCAGGGATTTATATTACACCCAAATAAGGTAAAAACATCCATCCAAAACCTCTCAAGCTTCTTGCAGGCTCCAGGTGCAGCAGGTTGGCAGGTTCTTTACCCCAGTGAGGCCATGGTGGGTTTCTGGACAAATACTGGCCAGTCTGGCATTGCATACGTCTGCTCTGTGGAGAAGCTCTAAAGGAAATGTTTTAGCCTCATTCTGCGCCACAGCTTTACTAATATTAATTGGCAATGTGAACAATTACAGTATTAGCATGCCCATGTGTGTGTGTGTGTGTGTGTGTGTGCACGTGTGTTTGTGTGTGTTTAAATTATTCACTGTCTGTGTTGTTAAGTATTGATGCAGGTTCAGCTGTGATGTGATTTAAGTGGCAGGGTCTCAGTTAATATTTCAGGGGTTACGCTCCAAGGAAATAAGCACTTGCCTCTGTTTGTGTGTGTGTGTGTGTGTGTGTGTGTGTGTGTGTGTCTGTGTGTCTGTGTGTGTGTGTGCAGTAAGACGTTACAGGTGCACATCATCAACATCCAGGAATACGAGAAAAAGGAAAACTTCTACATAGTTCTAGAAGACCCAAGGTGGCTCAAGAGAGGAATTTCAGGTCTGTGTGTGTGTGTGTGTGTGTGTGTGTGTGTGTGGTAAGGGAGAGAGACTGAAATCTCCTGATGGACGAGTGTGTGAGTGAGATTTAATTTGTTGAGAGTTTCATGTTGCAACCTTTCACTCAGCCAGCTCACACACTTATCTGCCTCCTGTCTCGAGTTTCAGCAGAAAAAAACGCTGCACAACTGAACTGCAAACGTGCTTCACACGTGCACATCCATGTGTGTTTGTGGTTCTGTGGTCTGCCGAAGTTTGTACCCCTCTGGCCAAATGACGTACTTTTTTGAAGTGAAAAGGAGCAAACACGACATCTGCAGCATTTACATTTATGGCATTTGGCAGACACTTTTATTCAGAGCGACTTACAATTTGAGCATTTTTATACAGGTAGGCGAAGGTGGTGTTGGGAGTCTTGCCCAAGGACTCTTATTGGTATAGCATAGGGTGCTTAACCAGGCGAGGGATTGAACCCCAGTCTACAGTGCAGAAAGCAGAGGTGTTACCCACTACATGTGGGTAATGCACAATTCCTTTTTTGCTTTTTGGAATTTTTCCCCAATTTCTCCCCAATTTCGTCGTATCCAGCTCCACCCACTAATTACGACTCCAATGACACAAAACCACCAGTGCTAAGACGGCAGAGGCGAACACAGGCCTCTTCCTCACCAAAACTTTTTGAACTGTTGCTCACGCAAAGTCATTGGAAACCTGAATGTGCCGAGACATTAGCTAACAGATGCCTGAGCTGGATAGCATCGCAGACCAATTGTACTGTCTTGGACTCCGGCCATGGAACAGTTACTTTACATTTCATTAATAATAAAAAGATAAAAATCAAACAGTAACTGGGCAATGTGCAAAACAATTACAGACCCCCCCCCTCCAGTTGCAGAACCTAGAACTTAATTAACTCTTTGAGCCTTAATTTTCATCCGGAATTATCAGCTGATGTCAATAAATTCTCTGACTCTTCAAATTCTGTCCTAACATTGAACAACCATGAGCTGGTCGAGGATCTGAAAAATGCTAAAAAGCTATTAAAGCCCTTTCCACTCTCTGGACTGTCAGTAAGAAATGGCAGTTAAGGGGAACAAAGCCAAAGCAGAGCTGCTCACATGCTGAGCAGAAAGGCAAAGCAAAGCCCCCGTATGACAGCAGAGGAGCTGCAGGAGGGTTGACCTGGACTTTACAGGAGTAATGGTGACCGTTCTGTTGTGCTGCTTACACAACATGATCTACATGAGAAAGTCGTCAGAAGGAAAGCTTGTGTTGTGTTTACTTCTTTTTACTTAAAGAATCTTAACATTTTCTAATACTAGTTTTCCTTCTAATGCTACTTTGGTTTTTTTCTTGTTGTGTCAGAAATTTGAGTTTTGATTTTGTTTTTATGACATAATTATAAAATAATTTTTTGACAGTGAAGTACATTTTCATGCTGCTAGTATTTGTTTTTTTTAATTGTATTTTGTGTGTGTCTGTGTGTGTGTGTGTGTGTGTGTTTGTGTCTGTGTGTGTGTGTGTTTGTATGTGTTTGGTGTGGACGTGTTTGCACGTGTGCTTATGTGTATATGTGTTTGTGTGTGTGTGTGTGTGTGTGTGTGTGCACGTAGGTGTGTTTCTATGTATTTGTGTGTTTGTGTTTGTGTGTGCTTGTGTATTTGTGTATGTGCTTGTGTTTGTGTATGTAATGTATGTATAATCTGGACTCTAAGTGCTTAATGATTGGCTGATTAATTAATCAACTCATTGGTTAATTGATTCAATGCTTTATTGCTTGCTTTGTGTTTTGCTGCAGATTTGCTGTTGAATCAGGGTAAGACGATCACTAACTTGTCCTGATGAACTAACTTCACTCACTTCCTCGCTCAGACTACACTATTCATTTTAGCCTTTAGTGCCTATTTTAGCCCCCACATAACACACAATAATAATGACAAGATTAATAAGAACTGCATGTTGTTTTCAGAGTTATATCTTTGGTATGTTGTAGTGCTGTAATCAATCTCTTTCTCTCTCAGGTGCTTCTCCTCCTGAGCAAGAGGAGGCAAGGAGAATAGCTGAGATGGGGAAGCCTGTACTGGGCGAGAACAGCAGGCTGGAGGTCATTATAGAGGAGAGCATGGCCTTTAAGGTACAAACACACACAGATATGACTCGTGTCTTATAGTGAAGTCTGGAGTCGCAACCACCCTGTAATACCACTGTAGAGAGAGAGAGATATTGTGTGTATGTGTGTTTTGTGTGTGTGTGCGTGTGTGTGTGTGAGTGTGTAGTGTGTGTGTGTGTGTGTAGTGTGTGTGTGTGTGTGTGTGTGTGTGTGTGTGTGTGTATGTGTGTGCGTGTGTGAGTGTGTAGTGTGTGTGTGTGTGTGTGTGGGTGTATATGTGTGTGCGTGTGTGTGTGTGTGTGCGTGTGTGTGTGTGTGAGAGTGTGTAGTGTGTGTGTGAGAGTGTGTTGTGTGGGTGTGTGTGTGTGTGTGTGTGTGTGTATATGTGTGCGTGTGTGAGTGTGTAGTGTGTGTGTGGGTGTGGGTGTATATGTGTGTGCGTGTGTGTGTGTGTGTGTGTGTGTGTATGTGTGTGTGCGTGTGTGCGAGTGCATCATTGTCATCTGAATGTTTGTTGTGCTAACAAAACCTCGTCATCCTCTCCTGTAGATCCGTCAGGGAATGGCACCCAATGGCACGTTAGATACGGTACAGGAGGCTCCGCCCCTCAGCACGAGAAGTGTTCATGGATTGGTCAGATCTTCATATCACTCTGTTTGATTGGATGCGTTAAAGTCACGCCTGCTTCTGCAACACATTGTGATTGGACTGTCAGATTAAAGCACCAACCAATCAGAGTCCTTTATACACTCTCAAAACAGATGTGATCTGGTGATTAAAGTGATAGTTTGGCCAAAACTCTTCCTCAGCCCAGGTAGAGTCAGTCAGCCAAGACGTGTTTGGGGTCCGAGTTTTGCTACTTTAGTTTTGAACTTAAAGCCATTACAAGGCTAATGTAGATCGCAAGTGGTGGAGGCTTTTTTACTTCACTGATAAACAAAGTGCGAACCACATGAACTATCGCTTTAAAGACAGAACATTCTCTGTTGCTATAAACTCATATATATGTTAGTGATGGGGTCCCTGTCGGAGATATGCCGTGTTGTTCTGGTCAGGTTTGATGTTTTAACATAGGGGTTTTTACCTCATTATTATTATTACAATTA
Source organism: Pygocentrus nattereri (assembly GCF_015220715.1). Lineage (NCBI taxonomy): Eukaryota > Metazoa > Chordata > Actinopteri > Characiformes > Serrasalmidae > Pygocentrus > Pygocentrus nattereri. The sequence goes on from NC_051233.1 coordinate 29,065,326, forward strand.
TCTGGGGGCCTCCAGCCAGGTGGTCTTCTTCAAGGGGGACTGGTTAAAAATGCTGAGAAATGAGTATCCCATAAGTTTCTTCAATCATGAATCTCAACTAAACATCATATACACGCATTTAAGCGCATTTTGTGCAGTGTTTATTAGCAGTTTCTCTGGTACCACAAATTATTATTACAGCTAATAATAATAATAATAATAATAATAATAATAATAATAGAGTAGTATTATATACTAATACTACTCAATAAAATATTGAGTAGTATTAGTATAGCATTAACAGTAATGGTAATATAGAAGTCTTATTACCACGGACTACTACTACAGTTAGCAATAATAATAATAATAATAATAATAATAATAATAATACATGTAATTATTTTTAATAGTAGTAGTAGTAGTAGTAAGATGGTATTAATAGCAATAGTAGTATAAAAATATAGTTTAATATGCAAAGTGTTTACATTATTTACATTATTGTGGTGTTTAGTGAAATACAGTAAATTTACATTTAAGTGTAGAACTATTTGGGACTCTTACTATGATAGCATGGTCCTTCCTGCTGAAGGCAACTGCAAATGCAGTGCTGATAAAGCTGTTAAATCTGTGTTTTTAATGGATTTGTTTAATAATTTCATTCATTTCTTAATTCTAGGTCACTGCTGTTCCTGTAATGAATCCACAAAGGCAGATTTGACCGATTATCGGTCAAATTAAATTAAATAATAATTAAAGTTATTTCATAGTAAAATTACAGTTATGCTCACTCAACGTGCCGCATCAGGTTTTTGTTTGAATGTTTCCTCCAACAGTCAGAGCTCTGCTTTTGCTTTTAACATTGTTCTAATCAGTCAAAGCTGATTTTAAGGAGTTAAAGCACCACTGTGTAAAACTTCTGGTGAAAACTGAAATAAGTAGCATATCTGAGTATAGAGAAAAAAGAACACACTGAAATACGTTTTGCCTGTGCAACTCGCTGTGAAACTCGAAATAAACGGGGGGGGTTTGATAAATCAACATTGTACTATTGAAGATGATGATGACAATCATAGATAATTTACTCACACGTCCTTTACCAGAAGACACGTCCTTTACCAAGTTCTGACTGAGTTCTCTTCAAATCCTTTTTTAAATGTACTAGTAAGAGTGAGATTCATCTGCTTGTGGGGCCCCAAAGTACAGCCAACAACTCTAAACGTTCTTCCACAAGTTGCGTGCAGTTACACATTTCCACCAGAGAGGTCTCCAAAACCCCAAATCTTACATAGTGTTGCTTTAATGTTGGACAACCAGCTACAGTGTCTGGTAGTTAAAGCAAATTAGTATCAGGTGTGATTATTTAGCAGCAGAAAAACTAAAGAAGCTGGACCAGAACTAAAACACTACCACTAAATAAAACAATAACACTGAAACTGTGTTGTTAACGAACACATTGTTTTTGAGAGTGTAGTGGTGTGAGAAGTGCTGATTGACCTGTCACTCTTCTTTCATTCTTTCTGGTTTTAATGACAGGATGCACTGCTGATGTCTTTCATTCATCCCTCCATTCAGTTTCTCCCTGACCTGTTAATTCTCCAGATCTCTTCAGGCTGTGGGGGTGTGTTTTCTTTCAGTCATCTGTCGGTGCTCGGAATCTTCTTTGTCGAATGAAATTCACTTTAATTTGTGATAAATGATGCATCTATCAAAGTGAGTCAATCAAATCAGAGTGAACACTCAACACTAATGTGTGTGTGTGTGTGTGTGTGTGTGTGTGTGAGTAGAACACTGTAGATCGGCTGATAAAGGACAGAAACCTGGCTGAAGTGATTGGCACACACTCGTGGAAAGAGCAGTTCATTGAAGCTGTGACTGTCAGTGCAGGTAAACATGTGTTTTGCATGTTTGTTTATGTGGCTGTTTCAGTCATTTTGTTGTTTACTGTGGGCAGTGTTCAGTTTAAATATATACTTATGTTTACATACAAACTATATACATAATAATAATAATAATAATAATAAAAACAGTAGTTATAACTATTTATAGAGCAGTTTTCATACTGGTTGCAGCTCAAAGTGAATTAAATGATCATTTATCATATAAACGCACTTTTTGTCTCAGGAGAGGAGGATGAGGAGGAGGGTGCGGAGCCCCGGCAGCCGTCCTGCTGTGATTACTTCATGCACGTCATGACGGTGTTCTGGAAGGTGCTGTTCGCGTTCGTTCCTCCGACGGAGTACTGGAACGGCTGGGCGTGTTTCGTCGTGTCCATCCTGGTCATCGGTTTCCTCACGGCCGTCATCGGGGACCTGGCTTCGCACTTCGGCTGCACCGTCGGCCTCAAAGACACCGTCACAGCCGTGGTGTTCGTCGCTCTGGGAACCTCTATACCAGGTGCGGGTTTGAGTCTGTGACGGTGGGGATTAAAGCAATAGATTGGCCAAAAATGAACTAAGACATGTTTGGTTTTTGAAGTTTGTTTCTTTAGTTTTAAAGAAGGTGGGGGACGTTTATACCCCACCAATACTGACCTGCTTCAAACTTGTACTTTAGTCCATGTTTATTAATAACAGTGTGTCATACAGTGTTGCCACCATATAAGCAAATCAATAAGATTACTAAACTACTTCAAAACAAGTGTTCGATGAATTAGGAATGCAGTTAGGTTGATGCTAATTGGTGGGGTTTAAAAATAATTAGGCTACGTTTACACAGCAGATAAAAGCGGCCCGAATCTGATTTTCTCACCAAATCCGATTTTTCTGTTCGGCTGTTCACATTGTCTTTTAAATGTGATCTGTTCACGGCTCGTTCGAAACCTCTTCAGACGCGGAGCGGCTGCGATGAGTCTCCTCTAATGTTTTGGTACAGAAACATCAGCCTAAATGTTTCTGAGTCTCAACAGTGTGAAATTATGAGGAATGAGGAGTTGGACCGACGTAAAAAAGTCGCATGAATTCCAATCTGGCTGTTCAGACTGAATCGCATTGCCGCAGATCGGATACGGATCGGATTTCAGTACCGCATATGGAAGCATTTACATTTACATTTACATTTACAGCCTTTAGCAGACGCTCTTATCCAGAGCAACTTACAAGAAGTGCTTTGTCAATCTAGAGAAAGTATCTTTGCTAGTTACCAATAGCTTAGAGAGAAAGACAGTCCTGAGCTCAGATACTGCTAGAAACAAGATGTCACTGCAGACACCAAGAGAAAAGGAAACAGAGTTGAACGCAGAACTCTGTGCCATTCAATGCAATACAATAACAATAAGATACAGTACAATACAATACAATAAGCTACAATACACAGTGAAGTACAATAAAATATATAGAAGTGCAGCTTTATAGCGTCTCAATTCGGAATTGAAAATGTCAGATTCAATGCGGTTTTTGCCGTTCACACAGCCACACAAATGACACATCTAGTCACATATGAGGAAAAAGATCGGATTTGGGCCACTTCTACCTGCTGTGTAAACGAAGCCTTAGACACCATTTTTTCATTTGTGTTTATGACACGTGTTTCTTTTTTGTGGAATTTTGCTGTGCAACTAAAAAACAGGCCACTTTCCATTTTGGAATAATGAAAGGACAACGGACAATATGTTAAAAGTTCTTGTTCAAAAGTTCTAGCTGGGTCTTGAGTGGCGCAACCATCCAAGCATTGGCCCTGTTATCAGGAGATTGGATCTCTGGTGACGCTACAGCCATCTTGGTGGGTAGCATGGGATCCCACCCCCCCCCCCCCCCCCCACCCCCCCCGTCACTCAGCATGATGCTAGCCCGCACAGGCATCTGTCAGCAGACGTAACAGAACCGGCGGATGGCATTTTTTTCCAAGTGTGTTCAGCTGTCCAATAATGTTGTGTTAGCGGCAGTTCAAAAAACGTGGTGGCGCTTCACCGCAGGTCTCGGAGAAAGCCTGTGCTGGATTTAGCCCTCCTGGCGCTGGTGGTATATATGACTAAATTAGGGGGGAAATCTTATTTCTGTTCTAGCACATTGTTGACACTCACCTGCCTGTACACATCATGTAAAAACATCTGCAGTTGATTATTTTGCATGTTGGTCAAACAGCCCCTTCCTGCCAAAGTGCTTCTTGGAAACACTGACCAGCGAAACGCCTCCAGATTCTCTGGTTGATGATCATCTGAGTTGCGAAACCAAATCTTTCTTTAATTGTTAGCTGCATATTTGGGGTAATGAGAAAATAAATGTGACTTTTTGTTTAATTGTCTCTTTGCTGGAGAGAAAAAAAAACTAATTATAAACTAATTTCTCTCCTTTTTTATTTCTTTCTTTCCTTTGTTCTTTTCCTATGTCCTTCTCTCACGTCATCCACCTTGCTTCCATACCCTCTCTTTATTCCTCCCTCGGCCTACATCTCTCTCTTTTCCCACAATCTTTTCCTTCTTCACCTCCTTTTCTCTCTCAGACACCTTCGCGAGTAAAGTGGCTGCGGTTCAGGATCAGTACGCAGACGCTTCGGTGGGGAACGTAACCGGTAGCAATGCCGTTAACGTCTTCTTGGGGATCGGAGTGGCCTGGTCCATCTCAGCCGTGTACTGGCAGTTCAAAGGTAAGGCGTTTAAGGTGGATCCCGGCTCGCTGGCCTTCTCAGTCACACTCTTCACCATCTGTGCCTTCTTCAACATGGGCATTCTGATGCTACGACGACGGCCCTCAGTGGGCGGAGAACTGGGCGGGCCCAAAGCCCTGAAGATTCTGACCACCATGCTCTACTTCGGCCTGTGGTTGCTCTACATCACCTTCTCCAGCCTGGAGGCGTACTGTCACATCACAGGCTTCTGAGGAAACACACTTATATTAGGGCTACACAGTATGGCATGTGTTCATTGTTGTGGTTCTATTGGCAGTGCTGATATTTCAGGGCTGCAGTGCTGATATTGCATATTAAGCTGAGCCCTGGAATCAGTCAGAACAGTGTTTTGTAAAAACTGTGAACATCTAGACCAATCACAGTTTTGCTTTGGGTGTTTTTATGAATTAAGGCATTTACGTGATCCATCGCATGTAAATAATTTTCAAAATAATGCAGGATAATCATTTCCTATATAACCTCAAGGATTCACCAGTATGTTTTAATCTGTTATCACAGTTACAGTATCTACATCTGGATGAAGCGCCATAGTATGATTACACGGCAATTGTGTTGTATCACTTAGCAAACTGTATACCTTTATATCTTACAGCATATTCAAACACCCTGATGGATACTTGATGTGCTTAAACACTGTCTTGCTTTATATTGACCCAAAATGATTTTTGGTTGATGGACCACATTAACTCCTTTTTTTTATTAGACCTGTTATGAAGGCCTCTCAGATTCGTTCCTCAGTAACACTGATGGAATATATTTCGATCTGGGTTTCCTTCTTTGTGAGCACGAAAGCAACATTTACAAAAGTGTTTTTATTGGGTTTAAATGATATTTATTATTGCGGCTGTTGTACACAATTGATTCATATGAAGAAATCTACAGTTATGCTTCTTCCTCCTCCCCTTATCCCACCCCATTGCTCGCTAGCAGCTCAACACAGAGCAGAGAGACAACAGTATCTTAGTTAAGCCATCAACAGAGTTATAACAAGTATTTCTGATTACTTGTATTGAAAATATGTGAGTCATTTTCCATTCCGCTGGCGGAATGATCACGACAACACGACGCTGTCACTGGGGCAGTACCCTTCTTGTCACTGTGGTGGGACCCTCAGGGGTACATCTCAGTACCTTTAGTCTGAACCAGAATCCACTGAAAAGATATTTTCGAAGATGTATTGACTCCACACACACCTTCTCATCGCCAGGCTTTTTATTAAATGCCTCTGTTTTAAAAAAATACAAATGTCTACTTTTCCACTGGGAAATATTTAAGGTACACAATTGGACCTTAAAACCACTGTTGTACCTTTGAGGGAACCTTTACACTATTTGTACCTTGATGAACGAATCAGGTGCCTGCATGGTACCTTTATTTCTAACAGTGTATCATATGCACACATTCAGACCTGAACAACATGGACAGAGCATATTTATAATTACTAGTAAATTACTAGTATAGAAATGAAAAGTATTGTAAAGTTTTCTGCTGTTGCTGCATAAACTTTGGGCTTTTTATTCACTGCTGTATGTGGCCACAGCTTACCTTACATAAGGAATGTGATGCTAACTGAGCTTTCTAAGCCTCAGCGTCACATTCCTTATGTGTAACGTCCTGCCTTTAAGCCATCAGCCCCTGGAAAGGTTAGTTCCACCTTTACAATAAGAGTCATTCGCGAAATAAACCTAAGAAATAACATTGAGGAAATACCAAGCCACATAACACGCACCCATTTTCTGAATTTGGTGTAGTATTATTTAGTATGATATAGTATTATTATCATTACATTGCTACATACCACAATATGGCTTGCAATATAGTAGAAACACATCAACAAACCCATGCTGTGATTAAACAATGGCCTGCATTGTTTGAGTCATCTGGCGCTGTGATTGGTCAGGATGCTCACAACACTCTAGCACACTATCTCTGACTGATTAGAGGGCTCATTTGCATATTGCAGCCTTCAGCAGTATCAGTAATGCAAAGGCCAAAACAATTAACATTAGAGCCCCAGTGCACCTGTATTATATATACATTATATTCACACATACTGTACATCCTCTTGAATCGTCACGTCATGCTTGCACTCACACTAACCCAGTGTACTAACACATAAATACAAAAACCGAAAGAAGAAGAATATAATCAGTGTTAATGTTTGTGAAACGTTTTACACTACATTGTGTGTAAAAGTTTAAGCGCCCCCAGTCCTATTCATTGTTTTGTTGATTTTCTGAGTGCAAATAAGTTAACACACCCTCTACAGAGAACATACATGTGCACACTTTACTGCACAATTACTCTTTATTGGCCAAATAAAAAAAGAAAACATAACATGGCCTGTGCAAAAGTTATGGCACATTATGTATTATGTTTTTTTTCCCATATGCAAAACTAAATATAAAATAAATGTGAATTGTGTGCTGAAAAAATGCCATATTTAAGTTGTTTATGCTCATTAAATCAACAAAACATGCTATTTGACCAGTCCTGTTCAAACTTTTGCATGTGACAGTGTGTCTGTAAGGTTCTATGGTGGAAATTATGGACATGAAGTTTAGCACACAGTGATTAGAGAGAAGGAGGAGCTTTCAGGCAAAGTGTGTCTGCTTTCCTCAGTGAAACTGTGGGGTGATGAACTGTCAGTTCTGAACTTTGACTCTAATCCTTTACCCCATCCATACGGACACTCACACCCACTGTTTTATAGCCTGCTGTACCTGGACACGGTTGGCCGTACGCGTCTCCACAGGAACCACCAGACATTTCGTTCATGTGACGTTTAAATCTGGACACTGCTGCCGTCACTGAGGACTCGTGACACGAAGACTCAAAAAATGATTATTTATTCCATTATTGACACTCCTGATGTGGTATAATTATAATATTTATTTGATTAAATGAATGTATCACTGTAAATGTGCCGACATTAATGGATCTACTGAGTAAAAACATTCACAGAAGTGAGCTTGTCTCTTCTTACAGCTGTCATATCCACAGGCATATTCAGGTAATTCAGACAGCCAAGATGAAAATCCTGACTGTACTTTTCATTTCATTTAAAATGAACGACTTGACAGATGTTTCATAATAAATTCATAAACGACAGTGATGCATGATGTGAATGAGTGAGTCCTGTGTACCATCTGCACATTTACAACTGGGTTAGGCCTAAAGGTGAATCATGCTTGTGGCATCAAAAAATCTCCATAAAATACCACAATTTTCACTGATTTTTCAAAATATATATCTTTATTTCGGTCGCTTGACATGTAAAAAGTCATTCGGAGTAGTTTGGTGTGAAATGCTCTGCTGCTGAGTTCACAGTGGTGCTGAAAGGAACCAGACGTCAGAAGAGTTTAATGACTGTAAAATCTCCCACACAGAAAGTAAAGGTTCTAGACTCAGTGTCTAATGCCTGAGACAATGTTTTATGTGGACTTATATTTTAAATGTAGACTTTTATTAGAGTTTTGTTGTTGATGTTTTGTCATTCTCTCTCCTTTTTTGGGTTTTAAATGATATTAATTTATTACTTTTCCCTACATGTTTTATATGTAATTGTTATAATGGTAAAATAGTATTACATCCAAAAAAAATGTGTTGTTTGGGTACAAAATTGTCTTACAACAACCTGCATGCAGCTGTTTGATATTTTAAAAAAGTGTTTGTATTTTGGGGTATTAAGTTTCTCCTTTGCTGAAAACAAGACCAATAGAAACCATTAGGATTAAAACCTAATAGTTTTGCTTTTTTACAATGGTAATGTTAATGTTAATGTAATGGTAATGGTAATGTTTTCTAATAGAAACTCCTAGTTTTCTGTAAGGAAACCATCTACTGCATTTAGAATCAGCCATCGGTCACCATTAGCATTAGTATCCTTTACACTGTGATATCAACTCATTTCAAAAGCCAAAACACATTGCACAACCATCAGTAAAGAATAGACCACTCCGATTCACTTTGTTTATATCCAAAATTATGAAAAGAAGTCTGGATAGTAAAATAAGGCATAAAACTTTACAATGCACTGGAATTCACCTTTAATAACATGTTTTTTGGGTTTTTTTTTTGTAAATAGGCTTTTCTGGCTTCCTCTTTTTGTTCAGTGTTTGCATTTTGCTGAAACCTTTTCCATGAATTGAAAATTCAAAACGAAAAACATTAATTCATGCTGGGAAAAAAAATCGACAAAATAATTAATCAGAACAATGAAAGTCTACAACTAAACAACTGCAGTAAAAGTCTGCGTTTAAAAAAAAATCTGAAATGAAACGTCAACCTTAAAATAACGACAATTGCAGAGTCAAAACAACTGCGATAAAAGTCTGTATTAAAAAATAACTAGATAAATAAATAATTATTTAAAAAAAAACAGCTGTGATAAAAGCCCAAATAAAAAAACCTTAAGTTTACAAGCAAACAGCTGCGACAGATCGCTGATCGATAGTTTGATGTTCGATAATCGATAGATCGATGTTCGATAATCGATGGATCGAAGAGTGTCGACAACAACCAAGAAAACAGAAAGTAAAAATCGCGCCTTCCTGACTGCGCCAACCAATCAGAGCGCTCCGTCGGCGAAGCCCCGCCCCTTCCGAACCCGACAGCAGCGCGCTTCTCTCCGCGTGCATTTCCGTGAGCAGAGCGCGTGCGGCGATTCGAGGCGAAGAAACGGTGAGAAAACCGAAAAAACCGGGTCGCGTGCGGCGGCAGCGGCGCTTCGGTGCCGGTTGGTGCTGTTCGGTGTTTAACTGTCCGGTCCGTTTCGCGCCGGACGGGGTTTTTTGTAAGCGCGCTGCGCTTCTCGGCCTCGCCGTGGCTCCCTAATCGCGTTAGAGCGGCGAGGCTAAAGTCGCTTCGTGCTCGAAATTTTCCCGTTCCACCTTAAATGGTGCAGCGCTTACCATAACGCTTTGGGCGCCAGAGTGTACCTGCTGCGCCATTTAAGGTGGAACGGGGAGATTCGAGCACGAAGCTGGCCGCCGAGCTCCAGAGGCCGTGCAGCGTCGGTGTCGTGTGCAGCGGGGAGAGCGCGTCGGAGGCTCGGGCGGGGTTTAAACGCAGAGCCGCCGGGCTGAGGGGATTTAATCTGCGCTTCCAGCGTTTGTGGGTTTAGTTTGAAGGTTGTACCGTTAACCGTGGCCGGTTCTGTTCAGTTTCGCCACCGACTTGTTGGAACAAAGCAGCTGATCGCGCGATGAGGCTAAAGTTAGCTTTGCAGTCGGATTTTCCGTCCCACCTTAAATTGTGCGGTAGTTCGTTACATTGTGGTACATGTAAAAGTTACACAGCTGGGTTAGTTCCTGGGCCCTGCTGCGCCTTTTAAGGTGGATCATACAAGTTGGTTGTTTCGAGTCAGAAACTGGCGGATAACCAGCGCCTGTTAGCCTGTTAGCCTGCGGCCTTCGCTTTAGCTCCGTTGTTCGCCTCGATACCGCGCTGACTGCGTAGCAACGGGCAGCTCGCGGTTCTCAGTTCTGCAGGGGCTGTTGGTGAAAGATCGTCTCTCTTCTCTTCTGAGGTTTTATCTTCCTTCTTATGCTCGGTTTTGGTTTGAGAGGTTCGCTTTCTAAAGGCCGCCCTGCCGCTGTGATGCTAGTTGTTTGTATCCTAGCTTGCTTGCTAAGCTAGCTGGGCTGATTTCGCCCAGTCGTTGGTAGAATCGACTCGAAGGGGAAGTCCACCGCCTTTTCTAAATTCTCCAATGAGATATTAAAACTAGTTCAGTGGTTGGGTGTGAAATACTCCTCCCTAGAGAAACCTACGGATTCATAAATGTTCACAATGGTGATGGTAACCAGGCGTCTGATGAGTGTAGTGGCTCTAAATGCTCCCTCCCAGGTAGTTGGCAGTTACATGGCTATATTTATGCTGCTTAATGTCTGAAACTTAATTTTATGATGGCTTTAGTGAGGGTGATGGCTTTGGGTTGTGAACCTGTGATGTTCTAAGGGATACTTGCAGGGCGTTTAAGGCAAAATAGCCCACAAAATAAGAAAAATGTCTCTCTTCAGATTTACCTCAGTTTTAACAACATCACACACTACAGGCTCAGACACCTGCAGTCTCACTGCTGGTTTGGGGTGGTAAATTAAATGTTTATATTTGTGTTGTAGGCACGATGACCCCTGGTTTCCATCACCTTCACTGTGAAGACATTTGTGTCTAAGGCCTGAAATCTACTTCACGCAAGGTTGTGAACGTGGATGCCTCAAGCCCAAGAAACAGACGGGGTTTCACGCATAGTTGCGTTCAAAAATGTGTCACTACGCGTTTTGTAATGCGACGCAAACGCAAGCCGCATTCAGAGCATTACAGTAAGGCGCGCTGACACAGCCAAGCCTGACCAAGTGGTCTTGTGCTGCCAGCATGTTTTCTCAACTGCCACAGCAGATGAGCAGTTGAGTCTCACGCAAAGATGGCTTAACATCTGACTAATTATCGTATTTCCAATCCAAGAGTTGAGGAGAAGCAGCTCACTCTCCTCTACTGCCCACGTTTAGCTGTTGAGGCTGTTGGAATAACGTTAGATCCCTCTCCGGTTTGTACTCCATCACCCCTTCAGTACCGAGTGTTCTAACCACCACAGCCATGTAAGATCGTGCGGTGAGTTTGTACGGAAGGGCCAGGCGTTTGCTCTGCGTTGCCCGAGCGGGGTTATTTGTGTTCATGTTCTCGTTCCAGACCTTAGTTTTTCTGAAAGGAACCTCTTCGCATCAGACCACTCAGAATGACTGACTACATCTCAAGGACTGAATTATTTGGGAATTTTTGAAGAGGTGGTGGAGCCCCTCTTTAAGTTGTTAAGATGTAAACACAACCATTCAGAGTGGTTTGAGGTGAAATCCTCCGAAAAACATTTAGGCTGATGTTTCTGTACTAAAAAGAAAAGACTTTCGCAGTCGCTCCGTGTTCGGAGATTTCGAAAGAAGTGGCCGAACGCAGCCAAAGGAGGCCGGGGTAGCGGCGTCAAAGAAGGTTTAAAGAATCCGAGGACTTGAACCAAAGAAGTGACCCTAGCCAAATAACGTGCCTCTCTTATGACAAATCGAGCACATTCTGGGCGATGAGCCGAGCTGTCAGCACTTCATCAGAACTTCAGAACATCAGATGAAACTGAAAGCTCCGGGAGCAACTGGTGTTGGCAGTTATGATTGTTTACCTCTGGATGAGCCATGAGAAGCGTCGTTCTTTTGCGCATTTGGGTCTGTTTAGGAGCTGGACTGTTCAGACCAATATTGCATATAGACCACATTTAAGTGATAATGTGAACAGACAATAAAAAAAATTTAATTTGGTGAGAAAATCAGATTTGGGCTACTTGAACCCACTGTGTTAACGTAGCCTATGTGCACCCAGCCTATGGAATAATGCAATTTTTGGGGATTTTAAAATGATATAGTTTGAATGTAGTGCTTTGCCTTAACCTGAAACTTTCATTTAACTTGGTCAAAGTATCTTGAGTTTGCACTGTATGGTTGCCATAATTTAATACCCTTTCAGGTTTCAGATTAGGGATGTCTTACTCGTCACGGAGTACGGTCGACTGCAAGGTCTACGTGGGGGACCTGGGAAATGGCGCAGCAAAGGGTGAGTTGGAGAGGGCGTTCAGCTACTACGGGCCGCTGCGAAGTGTTTGGGTGGCGCGCAACCCGCCAGGTTTCGCCTTTGTGGAGTTCGAGGATTCCAGAGACGCCGAGGACGCCGTGAAGGGGATGGATGGAAAGTGAGTCAGCTTGAGTTCTATCTGCCTACCTTTGCCATGGTGCACATTTGACCCCCCCTGACCTCTTCAGGGAGCTCAGCTCTGTAAGGGTGAGTGCTGGAAGGCCATATACGTTGTCGCTCAGAAGTAGATTTTGTTTAAAAATAAATAAAATAAAGGGTGGAGAACAACCCTAGGGTACAAACTTATGATGAAGCTGGTTTATTGAATGATGTTAAAGCCTGTGGTGTTTGTGTTGATTTAAAAGTACAGCCTTGAATGAAGGTCCAGAGATTGTGAATATGTACTGTATGGCATGACCGGATTGGCCCCTTGTTCATTCAGGCCCCTTCCCCTGTTACTTAGCCCTTACCCCTCCGAGAGAGAGGTAGGACAAAGTGTTAGGACTACATGGACCTCCAAACAGACAGATTTTCAGAGGCTCCAACCAGAGCGTTGTGATAAAAAGAAAAAATGGCGAGATGGCTGTTTACTTGACCAAGGAAACCCACAAATAAATATTTTCTAGTTTACTGTTGTTTCAATGCGTTTCGGTGCTTTTCTTCAGAACAGGTATAAAAATTGCTAGTAAAGTTTGCTGAGTGTTCCGTTCCACCTTAAATGGTGCTGCAGTTCTGATGGCTGAGGCGCCAGAATGTAACTGCTGCTTCATTTAAGGTTGAACGAGAAAATTTGATCGAGAAGCTGGAGAATATCTGACTTCAGCTTCATATCACTGAAGAATTAGGGGTGGGCGATGATGAATAATTGCCCCCCATTTGAAGCCCAGCAGTGAGGAGCTGAACTTCACCCTCCGCTGCGGTCATTGCAGACGGACGGAGCCGCCTACAGAGCAGCGCTAGTAGCCGTTAATGAAGTCCTGCTCTTTTTATTATTTTTAGTATTTGTCGGTGCCGTTTCATAGGAGAAAAATAAGAAATGGGGTAAAAATAAGAAATGCTATTGGGCCCTAGTCTACTTAGTTTAGCATGCTAACACATATGGCCTTAACAAAGCACAACCAGTTTAGCCCTGTTAACCTGTTTTGCCGTTTCCCAGGGTGCTCTGCGGGACCCGCATCCGCGTTGAAATGTCGAACGGAATGTCCCGGAAGTCTCGCTTTGGTCGGCCGAGCCGCAGACAGTTCGATCCAAATGACCGTTGCTACCAGTGTGGAGAATGTGGCCACTACGCCTACGACTGCTACCGCTACAACAAGAGAGGCAGCCGGCGCAGCAGGTAAAACCACATTTCAGTGATGTCCAGGGTCAAATGACGACACTGCTTTATACTCAGGATTTTTGATCTTTATCTTTTTTGTAATGATGCAGGAAAGGTGGCAGAAGCTCTGTGTGCCTGACAATAGCGTGATTATAAAAATGTACATCTCTGAACCAATCTGAAATAGTCTGGACTGAATTTCTAATCAGGTTTAAGGCTAGCTCAACTAAGACCTTAGTTAGACTGACAGTTGAACTGTGTTAGTTACGTGTTCATGTATTATTCTAGTGCGACTAATTGAACCATTGGTAAGCAAAAAAAAAAGGTGTAGCCACTGTTAAAGCTCTCTTACCATCTTTCAAGGTCTTTTTGTAAAATTCAGCAACAGGCGATATTGTTAAAGTAATGCTTTCCATCTCCAGGTCTCGGTCCAGGTCCCGTGGTCGCCGCTACTCTCGCAGCCGTAGCAATGAGCGGTAAGTACAGATCAACCCATCATATACATATTACACAAACTCTGCTGCCCAACAAAAACCTGAAACTAATGCTGTGTGTGATGTATTTTGAATAGAATGATGCAGGTCAGATTCAGGGTGTTAAATTGCTAATGTACCTTTCATGTCCACTTTGTAGGAGATACCGTTCCCCATCCTACTCCAGGCGAAGGAGCAGGTGAGTTGTCCTGAGAAAATGCTAATTGAAAGTGGACCTGATTACAGAGGGCTGAATGTCGGTTAATCTCGTAGATCAATAAGGCACTGGACATAGCTGATGGTCACTGTCCCAGCTGATCCCTTTAGCTGCATCTTGATGTAGAAGCTAATTATGTGTTCAGTCCATACGGCACATTTCAAAAGCTTATAGTCCATTTACAATCATCCGTATTGTGTTAGGTCACCATCCGCGGGCCGGTCCAGATCCAGGTCGCCAGTCCGGCGGGATCGTTCCCCCGCGCGCAGGTCCAGAAGCCCTGCTAGGAGGTCCAGAACGCCCGTCCGCAGGAGCAGGTAATGTAATTGTTTTTATATATACATACACACATATACACACATATGAAAACAAAGTGTGGGTTTTTTTTTTTATAACCAAACCGGAACTGTGATTGGTCAGAATGCTCACTGCATACATTTAATAATTAAAAAAAAAAAAAAAAAAAAGATTAAAATTAGAGGCTCTTAAGCGTTCTGTGGCTTGGTGCTATATTTAAATCGTATATTGATGAGGCCAATGTTGCAATAACTAAGCAAATGATATATTGTGCAGCCCTACTGTGTCTGATTGACGTTTGCAGCAGTGTTCATCTAGAGAATTTGTCTTAAGTTTCAAATAATTTCCATATTAGCTGCTTTTGTGAAAAGATATTAAACACTTAAGGTCAGTATTTTTCGCTTGTACTCTATCTGTACTGTTTCTGCTGACCTACCTGTGTTTTGATATTTTGTGTTTTTGTGATGTGAACAGTCGTTCCCGCTCTCGTTCCCGCTCCGGCTCCAGACAGAGTGCGCGCAGCGCGTCCAGGTCCCGCTCCCGTTCCCGCTCCCCCAGCAGCAAAAGAGACAGGTGAGTTCCCTCATATAGAGAGCAATCTCTTAAAGTTTGGCTGGACAGACATGGGGGGGCCACCTTTCCACAATCGAGCCAAATGGTTCTGAGGGCCGTACTGGGCTGTTCCGTGCTGGTCCAGACTTGAGATCGGTTTCGGTTTCCATCTGTTGTACCACTAAATCTGAACCAAAGAGAGCTACACAAACAAATGGCTAAGTGCTAACAGGCTAATAGCAACATACACACCACCCACCACAAACGCGCTTGATTCTGTCTGTCGCTCCAGCTTCGGGCTCTCAGCGTGCGGTCATCTTGTTTATCCTGGTGGTTGGTTAGTGTAGTGGGTAACACCTCTGCCTTCTACGCTGTAGACTGGGGTTCAATCCCCCAACACTATACCAATAAGAGTCCTTGGGCAAGACTCCTAACACCACCATGGCCTACCTGTATTGTAAGTCGCTCTGGATAAGAGCGTCAGCCAATTGCCGTAAATGTGAATCCTCTAGTCGGGTGGTGTTTGAGCGTATGGTACTGAAACAAACTGTACTGCAGTGGGTTCAGCTGTAGCCGAATAACTGCATTAATATTTCAACACCAGTCATTCGAATTTGCTTTCAGATTTGAGTCTTTGTCCTCTGAACAGGTCTTTTTTTAATTACCGGTTCGCTGGATCTGAGCCTGTACTGCAGTGGGAGGCACCGCGCTCTCGTGTAAGCTTAGCCTAACCGGCTACGGCTTAAAGCTCTAACAGAACAGGTCCGATTTTGTCACTCCAACGCAGAACGATCGACTTTGCTCTCGCTATTATACGTTTTGATCATGTATACTTGTGATAGCAGCTCAGTTAGTCAAATCGAAGGGGCGCTGTGGTGTTTGGATGTCTTTAGCCAAGTTAGCCAGGACTGAAGAGCCGGCTAGCGTTAACTTAGCTAGGAGGCTCAAGCTTGAGAGACCAGAGGCGATCATTTCAGCTTTCTGTCCCTCTGACATCAGCCACTCGACTTCGCTTCCTCGTCATCATGGGGCAGTCACGGGCTGGAGGTTAGGGAACCAGCCTCGTCACCGGAAGGTCGCTGGTTCGATCCCCAGAGCCGACAGCACCTGACTGAGGGGTCCTTGAGCAAGACACCTAACCCCCAACTGCTCCCTGGGCGCTGCGGATTTGGCTGCCCACCGTTCCGGGCAAGTGTGCTCACTGCCCCCTAGTGTGTGTGTGTGTGTGTGTGCTCACTAGAGTGTATGTGGTGTTTCACTTCACGGATGGGTTAAATGTGGAGGTGAAGTTTCCCCGTTGTGGGACTAATAAGGGTCTTAATCTTCATCTAAATTTGTGTCATTAAAGCTTTTATTAGTCTAAATTGAATCTTGTGTGGTGAGCAACGCTGGCAACATGCTAGCTAAGCTAACGCTAACTAGCTACTCTGTTCTAGCTGGTTAGGCAGCGCTTTTGTTAGAAATTTGATTTGAGTGCTTTCAGGTTTGACAGCGCGACAGGGTGGTGATGTAAACAAAGAACCAATCAGCAAACGGCTACATTGCTGCATCGACCCCCCCATATAGTAGAATATAGTATATAGGCCATATAGTATCCAAGGTCAACAAATAAGCAGGACATGCCAGACAAAAATCATGACGAGGGAGGCAAATATAAGATGATGTCAATCGGGCAGTTTACTGAATAAATAAAGTAAATAAAAAAAACACATGTAAATGCATAAACACAAACACGCACATTCAGCATCTTTCTACCAAACACACAGTAATCTGTGTTAGTAATCTCTGGGTGATATTGTTTTCCTGTACAGAAGAAGGGCGGAGCCACAATGCTCCCCAAAAATGAAATCACATGTACACCATTTTCATCTTGCCCCAGTTGTAGTGAAGCTTATGTACAGCAGCTGGTGTTAAATTATATAATACGAGTGTGGCGCATTGATCATGGCTGTCAAGCTGCTCTTTCAGTGAGAATGCAGTCCAATCCGTGTGTGTTCTGTGTTTTAGCCGTTCTAGGTCTGCCAGCCCGAGAGCCAGCCCCACACCAGACGCTGACTGACGAGGGGTGGACGTTTCACATCTCCGCTTCGTCCTCTGTTTCTCTCCTCCTGACCTCTGAGGCCGTTTTACAGCTTGTTTTCTCTCTCAGCTCTGGAACGGTAAAGTCCCGTCTGCTGGCCTCGTGTTCATCTCCAGTGCTGGTTTCATGATGAGTTTTTGTTCTATTTTAAAGACCAGCGTTTTCCCAGTTTTCAGTTTCAAATGTAAATCTTTACATCTGCGTCTTCTTGGTGCATCTTCCTGAGACCCCTGCCCCCCCCCCCCCCCCCCCCTCCCCCTGTCTTTTTGTTTCACGTTTTCTCTGATGTGTAGTTTATACTTAAAAATTTTAAGGTGTTATTTTTAATTTCTGGTCTGCTGTGAATGTGGCTAACGGGGACAGTCAGCAGTGTTGTGATGGATCCGTGTCTTGTGCGTATATAAAAAAAAAAAAGAAAAATGAGCCATGATTGGTCAGAGTTGGGCTTGAAGTATTTTTTTTTTTTCTCCTCCTCCTATGAAAGTGGCAATGATCTTTTTAATAAAGTGAATCTTTACACACTCGTTTGTTTCTTTATCCAAACTGATGATTCTCGCATTAAGACGCTTACGATTCTCCTTAATTCCTGTAGTGAATTTGAACCTTGTCGTGTCTGATTAGCCTATCGCTGAAGTCATGTCCACTTAACGACAACTGCAGAAAATCTGATTTTGTCAGTAATCTGACCAACACGTGAACAAGCCCTTGAATGATCAGATAATGGGAAACTGTGCTTACAGAGTCAGACAGTAATCAGATTTCAACTTTGCAACCTGTCAATAAGCTCACAGAAGACGTGACAAACGTAACGTAAAACTCATTTTTTAAAAATATTGCGTGACTTGAAAATATGAACATGAATCATCTGGAAGAAGAATATTCCTTTATTTTGTGTTGGATTTCAGCGCGTCTCAACGCATTGCTGCCGTCTGATTCACGCATGCGCAGACTAAGAAATCGAATGGAAATCAGACTGAGTTTACATACACTTAGAATTCTGATTGCTCGACTAAAGTCCAGCGCTCTTTATCGGCCTGATCATAACCGGATTTCTACAGATAGCAGATTGTTCAAATAGTCATGTAAACTCTATACTCCGACCAAGAAATCTGATTAGGAAATCCAGTAAAGATAGCTGGCTTTTGGCTTGGTGATCAGATTTCTCAGTGCATGTAAACTAATAGACGGATGTCGGAAGATTGCAGTGAAACACTTCTGGAGAGATGCTGAAACCAAACACGAAATAAAGGATTTGAATATTCTTCATTTTCGAAATTATGAAAGTTCAATGTTTTTCAAACAAAAACTGAATGAAATTTGTGTTTACATTATATTTACGTAATGCTTACTGTGTGTTTATTGGCTGGCTGCAAAGCAAAAATCCAATTACTGCCTGGCTTGTGGATCCAGGGTTATCTCATAACTCAAGTGCATGTAAACGTGTTGATTGGATTACTGGCTAAATCAGACTTTTTGCTGGTGTCGGATTATTAAGTGCATGTGAATGCACTCACCGTTATAATCCTGAGAGTTGTAGAAAAGGCGAGTAGGTACGTATAACGTGCATGTTGAAGCCTCAAATCTGTAAAATGGTGCTGGGATCATGTAAGGAGAGGAAAAGCTCATGTAGAAGATGGAATTACAATGAGTACGAACTCATTGGCGTTCTGGATCTGTAGCACCTGCGGTCTTTATGAAGGGCCCAGGTTTCAGCGTCTGAGACTTGCGTTTTAAAAGAGTTTATTTGCTTATTTTGTCTTTATTTCCAGCGCTTTCCTCTCTCTTAGTCCAGTAAAGCTTTTAAAAATTTTTTGCTATTTTATTGAACACTGTAATGCACAGGCAAATGAACTGACCATTTTGTAGTGACAGCATTTTTCTTCTAAATGGTGTTTACTGTAAACTTTCATTCTTCTAACTTGGAACATTCTTCCATAAATTGTTAACATTTATTTAAAAAATATTTTTGGCCATTTATTCCACTCATTCCCTTCGGACTTGCCCATGGGTCGTCTTTCATCTTTTTCCATCATGCTTTTTGTATAGTGAGAGAAATGAACTGCTTCTGATTTGAACCCCTTTTGGGGTCTGAGACCACTAGCAGTCAGAGGCCTCTGGACTCTGGCTTCACAGTGAAATGCACATCTTCATACGGAGTCACTGCTCTTCTCGCCTCTTGTTTACAGGCTGGTAAGGTAACCGAGTTCTACTCACAGACTTTCTACATGAATATAACACTGCAGTAACTATGCTGTGGAGCCCATTCATACCACTTTAAAAAGTCCAGCCTCTGTTTCTTTGCATTTAAGTGGGTGGCTGTGCTGTTATTTTTGAGATGCTAAGACATCATTTAAATATATATGTATAAATATGCAAATTTCCTAATATAGTGATCATATCTTAAAATAACTTCTCAACCCAATGAGATAGTATCTCAAAATGACAACTTATCTTGAGAGAGTGTCTGAATAACTTACCGCAAACTAATGAAATAGTATCTCAAGATGACTACTTATCTCAAAATAATGAGAATGTCTGAATAACTTGCCTCAAACTAATGAGATAGTATCTCAAAATGACAACTTATCTCAATATACTGAGATCTCAAAGTGACAACACCTCAAAATAATGAGATATCTCAATGACAACTTTCAAAATACTGAGATAATGTCTGAATAACTTGCCTCAAACTAATGAGACAGTATGTCAAAATAACTAATCTCTAACTAATGAGATATCATCTCAAAGCTATGACGTCTCAAACTAACACTTTACTTAAGTTTACACAACAATAAACGTGTGTTTTGTTCATTTTCAATTCAGAGAATTATTTATGGTCAAATTACTTGAGCTACTTCAAACGTTTTAGGCCATCGGTTTCCTCAAACCATCTGAGGTGACTCAACTCTTCAGGTTTCACAGTGTAGTGATTTCAAAATGCAAAATACATTCAAATGTACAAAAATGGGTGTTTTATGGGAGCGAACTGTTCGGGTTAACACTATAAACAATACACCAATCAGGCGTAACATTCTGACCACCTGCTTGTTTCTGTGCTCATTGTCCATTTTATCAGCTCCACTTACTGTATAGCTGCACTTTGTAGTTCTACAGTTACAGACTGTAGTCCATCTGTTTCTCTGATACTTTGTTACCCCCTTTTACCCTGGTCTTCAGTGGTCAGGACCCCCATGGACCCTCATAGAGCA
This sequence comes from Pygocentrus nattereri, assembly GCF_015220715.1. Lineage (NCBI taxonomy): Eukaryota > Metazoa > Chordata > Actinopteri > Characiformes > Serrasalmidae > Pygocentrus > Pygocentrus nattereri. The sequence continues at coordinate 29,085,691 of NC_051233.1, forward strand.
GGTACTGTTTGGGTGGTGGATCATTCTCAGCACCGCAGTAACACTGACGTGGTGGTGGTGTTTTAGTGTGTGTTGTGCTGGTCTGAGTTGATCAGACACAGCAGTGCTGCTGGAGTATTTAAACACTGTGTCCACTCCCTGTCCACTCTATTAGACACTCCTTGTCTGTCCACCTTGTAGATGTCAAGTCAGAGACGAGAGCTCATCTGCTGCTGCACAGTTTGTGTTGGTCATCCTCTAGTCCTTCTTCATTGTCACAGGACGCTGCCCACAGGACGCTGCCCACAGGACGCTGCCCACAGGACGCTGCTGGCTGGATATTTATGGTTTTCAGTCCAACAGCAGCCCTGCTGTGTCTGATCCACACACGCTAACACACCACCACCACGTCAGTGTTACTGCAGTGCTGAGAATGAGCCACCACCCAAATAGTACCTGCTCTGTGAGGGTCCATGGGGGTCCTGACCGCTGAAGAACAGGGTAACGGAGTATCAGAGAAACAGATGGACTACAGTCCGTAACTGCAGCTGTACAGTAAGTGGAGCGGATAAAATGGACAGTTGGTCATAATGTAATGCCTGACCTGTGTATATGTGGTTAGCACGTTATGCCAAGAAACTCTCGATCAAAGTATTGGCTTTTGTGCGTTGGTGGGGCGTGGCTTGGAGTGGGCGGCGTCTGTGCGCACAAGCCCCGCCCAGCCCGGCGCCTCGGCCCGTTTTCCCCTCGCGCTGTTCGGCTCCTCCGAGTTGCCGTATTTCCATTTTAAACGCTTTCCTGGGGACAACATGGCTGCAGCAGCAGGGCGCTACTACAGCGAGGGCGGCAGAGCGACCAAAAGACAGAAAACAGACAGCGACGGAATGGCCACGGTACACTTACACCACGCACCGCACACCCGACCTCCTTCATTTCGGCCTTTTAAGCCCGAAAAGCCCGCGGCGGAGCTCTGCCCCCTAACAAAGGCTCGCGGTCGGCGCGGCTGTCGGTTTCTTCACCCCCGGTGTGGCAGTGAGGGACGCGGAGCTTCTGTCTTTCGCTCTCCTCTTTCTTTGGTCGTTTTTATAATTTTCTTATTCTTTTATTTGATGAGTTTTTGAGCCAGGGTGCGCTTTTTTGTCCGTTGATTAGCATCAGCCGGCTCGTTAGCCTCGCTAGCTTCGCCGTCCGCTGCTAATCAATGGCCATTGTTCGTTCAGACGACGTGCCGTTGAGATTTTTGTTAGCTTAGCTTTTTCCGTTCCACCTTAAATGTTGCGGCGGTTGTGACTGTTAACTACACCGTTTAAGGAACGGGAGGGAAAAGTCTGAGTGAGAGAATTTGGCTGTTAGTGCTGCACGTTTTAAGGCGGAACGGGGATCTCGACTAAGAAAATTCAGCAGTACTGTTGCGCCATTTAAGGTGGAACGGGGGAAAAATCGAGTAAGAAACTAGAAACTGGGGTGAGCTTCGTGTTGTTCTGTCCTCAGACAGCCGTGCTGCGCGTTTGCTTAATACCGGCCCCGTTTTTGTTTGTATTCAGGTTAAAATGTAGTTATTTGTCCTGTGTGTGAAACGCGCGCTTAACGTTCCTGTTCTCCAGCTTTCTGTTAGAATGTTTTCGTTCCACCTTAAATGGTGCAGCTGCAGTCTTCTCTAGCTGCAGGCGCCAGAACGTGAGCTACTGCCTCCCCTTTTAAGGTAGAACGGAAAATGCCGCCGAGAGGCTTCGTGTCGAGGCAGAGCTGTTCGGATTGTGCTCGTTCTGAGGCGGTGGTGTTGGTGACCGCCAGAGCCTGTTTGCTTCTTTAGGTGTTAAGTTTCTGTATTTGATGGACGGAAGTTGGTCGTATTGGTGCGTCTGTCCTCTTTAGTTTCTTGAATTTAGAGGAAATCAGTTTTTTCAGGTTCAGGTTACATTAACATAAGTGGACCTGTTAAAATGTGATTTTAAATTTCTCACATTCTGTGTATTACATTATAATAATTAGCCAAATATTTTAATTCTGCCAAAAGTTTCTCTTTTAACGCTTAACCACAGGATCCAGCACGTTTACACACTTCCTTCTGTTTAGCCAACAGCACTTTAGCTGCTTTTTAAAGGGGCATGGTACCAATCAGCCAGTCATAATGAAACTCATTAACATATCGGTTTTAGAGGCATCTGAACAGAAACAGCCTGTTTTAGTTCTAGAGGGTGAAGACGGTCTGGAAGATTGTCGTCTAAAAATTAATCATGAGTGGTCTCGATACATAAAAACCCTCGTGGTATAAGGGACAGCACAGTCGGACGAAGGAAGACCGGACGGCACAGTCGGACGAAGGAAGACCGGGCGGCACAGTCGGACGAAGGAAGACCGGGCGGCACAGTCGGACGAAGGAAGACCGGGCGGCACAGTCGGACGAAGGAAGACCGGGCGGCACAGTCGGACGAAGGAAGACCGGGCGGCACAGTCGGACGAAGGAAGACCGGGCGGCACAGTCGGACGAAGGAAGACCGGGCGGCACAGTCGGACGAAGGAAGACCGGGCGGCACAGTCGGACGAAGGAAGACCGGGCGGCACAGTCGGACGAAGGAAGACCGGGCGGCACAGTCGGACGAAGGAAGACCGGGCGGCACAGTCGGACGAAGGAAGACCGGGCGGCACAGTCGGACGAAGGAAGACCGGGCGGCACAGTCGGACGAAGGAAGACCGGGCGGCACAGTCGGACGAAGGAAGACCGGGCGGCACAGTCGGACGAAGGAAGACCGGGCGGCACAGTCGGACGAAGGAAGACCGGGCGGCACAGTCGGACGAAGGAAGACCGGGCGGCACAGTCGGACGAAGGAAGACCGGGCGGCACAGTCGGACGAAGGAAGACCGGGCGGCACAGTCGGACGAAGGAAGACCGGGCGGCACAGTCGGACGAAGGAAGACCGGGCGGCACAGTCGGACGAAGGAAGACCGGACGGCACAGTCGGACGAAGGAAGACCGGACGGCACAGTCGGACGAAGGAAGACCGGACGGCACAGTCGGACGAAGGAAGACCGTTTGAGAATCTTCAAGTAAATCTTGAAGTAAATGATTACCGGTTCTGTAATGTACTTAACGACAGAACTCAAGTATTCTAGATAGCTGGATTGTCGTATTATTTCAGAACATGATTGCAGTGTTTTTAACCAGGTGGGACAATTTTAGATTATAGTGTTATACGGTGCTGTAAACACACTCCTTGGAGTTGCTGGCCAACATCGATGTTCCATATTTTTCAGCCGTAAAGTTTTCTGAGATGTGGACTAGTATTTTAGAGAAATATATTTATATCTGTAGGTTACAAATGAATAAAGTATGGGCATTTAGTGTAGCAGCCCAGTATCTACTATATACATAATCAGATTTTAACATAATTCACAACTTAACATCCATCTGATCTCATCTCGCTTTTTTTTAATCTAATTGTCTACAGATAGTAATATGGGTCTCATAACATCTGCCATCCCTGCAGATACTGTAGGGCTTTAAGGCTGTAAGGATGCAGTGTGTTTTGACTGTGTGTGTCTGTATTTAGGAGGGGTACGTTGACCCCCATAAGACCCTGCCTTCTCTGGTGGTGCACGTGAGGGGGCTGATCGACGGCATCACAGAATCTGACCTGGTGGAGGCGCTGCGGGAGTTTGGCACCATCAGGTAAAGCACATTGTAGTGAATAGATCAGTCAGAAATACTAATGTTCATGTCAGAAAATGAGGATTTCCCAGTTTGTGATGCACAGCATGTGAAAAGTTGTCATTCTGCTTGGTGGTTACAAGCTTTCTTTCATCGTTAGCATTGAGCTGCTCTCTTATTCTCAAAGTTTCTGGGTCATGCTCTTTTCAGTTTGTCAAAGATATTTTACCTGTACAGGTTTGATTTTGCATGAAAAACCCCTCAAAATGTCTTTGCTTTCAAGTTAAGGCTACTTTGTATGTGAGCGCTGTATGATTTTCCCTTTCTTGTGTCTAGCATTTCTGGTTGTACTAATTTATTGGGTCTCATCGATTTCCTAAAACAGGGTAGTTCAAAGGCCAAATATCAGAGGTGGAGCTCCATATCTACCCAAAGTAGTGTTGACTACATGTCTGTGTGTTTGCGGTTGTAGCTACGTGGTGCTGATGCCGAACAAGCGCCAGGCTCTGGTGGAGTACGAGGACATGAGTGGCTCGTGTAACGCGGTGACGTACGCTAATGATAACCAGGTGTACATCGCGGGGCGACCCTGCTACATCAACTACTCCACCAGCCAGAAGATCTCACGGCCTGGAGACTCAAGCGACGCGCCCAGCGTCAACAACATCCTGCTGTTCACTATCATGAACCCCATCTACCCGATCACCACGGTAACACTAATTCAGACATGGTGCATTTCTCTGCTAGCAGTCAGCGAGGGTGAATTAACAAATCAGTAATTATATGGATAAATAACAGATCAGTAATGGGGGGGCTCTACCGAGACTCAACCTCATTTGAGTAGTTAAAAAAAAAAAAGCAAATAAAAAGTTTAAAGTCAAGCTTTAAAAGGCCTAAAGTTAAATGATCTAGAGCAAACCATTTCTGGCTTTCTGCTGCTTTTGTAGTAGTTGTTGCATTAACAAAATAAAAACGCTATGCAGGAAACGCGTATAAATGAAGGCACCACCTGAACTGCTTCTTACCATATAAGAATTTAAAATACGCTCTGTTATTTTAATAACTAAGCTCTGCTGATACATTAACGGATATATATAAATACACACACACACAGCCCCCAAATGCTCATGATTTTTTGCAGTGTTTCTTTCTTGGCTGTCATTTTCCCTCTTGTACATCACATAAACACACTTTATGATCCTTTTTATGGTTTCCTCACCATCATCACAGCAGCGTATTAGTCACTGTCCTGTTTTTCTTGCACCTCGACTGAAAGTGCAGTCGGTCGCTGTGGTAACGCAGTTCTCCCAGCTGTTGTGCAAAGAGTGTTTGGTTTTGAGAGCTAACCGCCATGTCACTTCCTTTCTGCAGGATGTGCTGTACACCATCTGCAATAACTGCGGCCCAGTGCAGAGGATCGTGATCTTCAGGAAGAACGGAGTGCAGGCCATGGTTGAATATCCTTCACAAACTAAATCTGCTTCATCTGCTCATATAAACGCCTCGGCCTGTTATGAGCTTTTTTTTTCTAATTGAAAACGCCAGAATGTCAGGAGATATGTGGGCTTTGCTGATGGTCCTGTGGCAGATATAAGTGGATGTATGGGAGCTTGTGAGAGAGGCAGCCGTAGGTTAGATTATCGCAATATTATTTATAGAAGTATAAGAAATGTTTGATAAATATCTGATATAATGGACGATTCTCATACTTCCACATTTATTGACATCCCTGGTGACGTTTTCTACCGTAAGGGAAGTGACACCGCTCTGCTTTTTCGACATGATTACAGAGGGAGGTGGCGATCAAGGAGGGAAGTGAGTCACCAAATTAACTTTAGCGACGTCTGAAACAAAGATCTATTGCAGTTGGTCCCTTTAAACGACTACGATAGAGTGGAGGAATCCAGTCGTCTGCTGGATGGAGTTTGAATACTGTGATATGCTCTGACGTGGATGTGGTAGAAGTGATGGCAGAATAGTCCCATAACAGATCTGTGAAATGTTCCACTGTTTGCTGAGTGTTTATCATGTTCTGACCATAAAGGATGGTTTAAAAGGGCAAATGATGACTCGGGAGCAAAAATCAGCCTTCAAACTAGAAATAATGATTTGACATGTCGCAATAAGGAGCAGCCTGCAGTCTGTATTTAGGGCTCCTGATGAAACATATTTAGCAGTTGCCTTTCTCCTCTAAGTGTGTTGAGCTCTCCGGTGACATTGTGTGTGTGAGTGGCTGTTATTTTTCTGTCTTTTGGTCTGTAAAGTCCTTGACTCCTGCTCACGTTTGACTCCGTCCAGAGTGCTCAAAGAGCTAAAGCATCTCTAAATGGAGCCGACATCTACTCTGGTTGCTGCACCCTCAAAATCGAGTATGCTAAGGTTAGTAAGCAGCTTTCATGGTGTGGAAAAGATGTAACTACTTATTTCAGCCTAGTTCTCGAGTGCCCCGTCCTGAACAGCTTAGAGTTGTAGCACTGTCAACTTCTGGTGGTTAAAGATAAGAGAGCAGGAATATGCTAAATTGTACAAAGCAGAGTTTTCACAGAACGTCATACTAAAACCTTGTAATTATTTATTTATTTTTTTACAAATGTTACAATTTTTATTTATGTAACACATTTTAAATACAAACACTGTTTCAAGGGCTTTACATAAATAAATGCAAAGGGCCTGAAAATAAGTAGGAAATGGTGGACATAATTTAGAGCTATATTAAGAGCTAAAGTCTGCAAAGTCTTGGCAGTCAGTGCTAAAGACTGTGTCTGTATTCCTGATTTTGGTAATGCCACTGTGTAATGTGGCACACACGGTGTGAAGAACGCTACTGCTGACTATAACAAGCCATGGACCAGCTTGGTACCACAGCATGAATGACAGGAATGTTTTCCAAATTCCACCAGTGTGTATGGTGGGTGTGTGGGATGCACAGGAGACGTTAAATGAAGCTGAAATGAGCTTTTTATTCAAATGCTGCTCCACCTTAAATGAGGCAGTAACTGCTGTACCCACAAGGCCTCTCTTTTAGACTTTTTTTTTTTTTTTTCTTCTTTGAGGGAAAGGAATGTTGGAATATGCACCGACACGTCCTGTCTGAAATGTTAACTCCATGTTTTTGTGCTCCCCCCAGCCAACTCGTCTCAATGTGTTCAAGAATGACCAGGACACTTGGGACTACACTAATCCTGGTCTCAGTGGCCAAGGTAACTCCGATTCACTTCCACAGAAACACACACATACAAACATCCTTTCTTCCTGATCAGGTTTTGGGGATTTTTACCTGGACTTGCCTCCTGCAGTGGGAATCCTGTGGAATTCTTGAGCTTCCTTTGCAGTGAAGATCCATAGGCTTGTCACTTCAGCGACGCAACTTTTTTCCTCATATTAAAACATGTATGCACACACATTCGTTTTAAAGCAGGCCGTGACAGACCTTCTCACAAGACACAGAGTGGTGAGGTTCAAATGGTACACATACATACGCACACCTACATCTTCCCCTCTTATAGGTGTTTTTCACCACCGAGTCGCATGTCACCTTTTTCGTGCCAAAACACACAAGCATGTGTCGCACTCGTGCACTCGGCTCACTCGTGAAGCAGCGCAGAGTTCAGCGTTGACCTGCACACTGTCACGGTCACTCAGCATGGCCCTGCACCTACAGCGCACATGGTGGTGTGTGTGTGTGTGTGTGTGTGTGTGTGTGTGTGTGTGTGTGTGTGTGTGTGTGTGTATATCTATATATAGTTAATTTGATTATTAGGAATACTTGATCTTAAAATGCCAATATGCAGAACAAGTTAAAGCTAACAGGGCCTACATATCTTGATGCTATCATGGGAATGCTAGCTGGTCCTTGGTAAATTTTATCAGGTTTGGCATTTTGCAGTGCAGTATTCTTTACATTGTAATGGTACCATTTTATAGATAAAGATACTCGGTAGACCTGCACTGGAGAAAGTCTTCACAAATGTAAGGATTAGGCCTAGTTTTAAAAACAAATTCAGTGTTTCATAATTTTGTATAATTAAATGGTTAAGACTTAAAGTTGTTCAGAGTGGATGGATGTGTTCTGTACTAGAGAAACTTGTTGGAACTGACTAAAGGTTACCTCACAGGTGTAACATATGTGACAGGCTTACTATCTGATGTTATTTTACAGTAGTTTTGTGAAGGTTTTGGCCCAAAACCTATTTTTTGTAATCCATTCATAGTAGAAAGGCGCCTCCAGGCCATTATAGGGCAAAACGTTCTCTAAAGAGACTTGGGGGTGGTGAGGAGAGTAGTGTTTTTAGTTTAGGACCACGGTCACCAACCCTGGTCCTGAAGATTTGCCTATGTACAGGATGTCGTCCCAACCCTGATTGGCTGCCTCAGATACATTAGTGGCAAAAAAGGATGCTGCATTTTAGATGCAGGTTGGATCTCAACTCTGCAGTAAAGCAGATCTTCAGGAGGAGGTTGGTGACCATTGGTTTAGGGTGATGTTGTTAGATGCTAGTCATATAAACATTACATTTCCAATTAATAGATATTCATTACTTCTCTAACCAAAAATTCCTGTACCCGTTTCTACAGATCATACATTATTCCAGACATCAGCCTAATTCAAGGGTTTGGCCAAATGTAGCCCAGATGTAGTCATTTCGCCGAGATATGTTTAGTGTTTGTAGTTTGCTTTGTTAGTTTTGTACCGGAGTTGCAAGGCTAGCTAGTAATAATGTAAGCTTATAATCACTGTTAGCACTTGGACTGCATACCATGTAGGTTCAGTCAAAAGCTAAATGAGCAGACTTCACACAAAGCATGTCTTGGCTGATGGACTACATCCAGGATGATGGTAAAACCACTGTTTTAAGCTCAGTTTGATCTGGTGAGGTATCTCTTTGTCTGAGTTAGGGCTGCACTGTTAGGAATGACCTAACTGCAATTGTGGTTTTCAACATCAGGACTCCCATCTTTGGCATCCATCTTAAACGCTTCGAGTGCTCCGTAGACAAACTGGGCAGATGCGCACACTAAACACCAAAAGGCCAGTGGGGAAAATGAGTGGTTTTACGGACTGCTGTATTTTTACACAATCTCAGACAGTGGGATGTCTCGGAGCAAATGGTGTAGTGCCTAGGACTTTGTAGATTGAACATTCAGAGATTAGAACCATTTGCAGTCAGAATATGGTGTTGAAACAAACTGCGCAGTGAGTAGGACAAGTCAGGGGACGCTCTTCAAAAATACAGCAGTTCTAAAGACCATTCACAATCAGGAGAATATCTTTGAAAATAAAGTCATTTGGACCAGTTGCAGACATTCCCCTGACTTGGAACAAATGGCCTGGTTATTAGGACTATTCTAAGAACAAATAATGCAGAGATTAGGCCTAGTCACAGTCAGGAGAAGGTTTTAGAAAATAAAGCAGCATATAAAGCCAGGTGGAGGTCTGAGAACAAATGATGGAGGGATTTGGACCAGTCTTAGTTAGGAAGATGAGGAATGATTAAGACCGATCTTGGTCAGGGGAACGTCTTGGAACAAATAATGTGGTGAGTACGATGGGGGACGGGGGGGGGGGGATCAATCAGCAAGTGGTGTACACTGCGCTGTACTAATGCAAATTACTGTGCTTTGGCCAGAATTATGTTATTTTGCTTCAAAACATGGCTTTGGTTTGAAGTATGCTTCTGGCTAACCAGTTTTTGCAAAATGTGTCGGGACCATGTTCTAAAATTCTTTGGTCTCAGTCACCGCTATCTATATTGTTATCTAGTCCTAATTGTGCAGCCCTATTACCGGTACCGAAGATGGAACATCCCAGCTACCAAGTGTATTTTAGTGTTTTTTTACATAGTTTGTTCTTTATTCAGAAAGACATACACCGAAAGGACGCGGTCATCAATTTTACTCCTCAGACACATTCCCAAGCAGTTTTTGCAAGTGTACGTTCTTCAGCATACAGACATACACCGAACATTCTCGTCAAATGCTACTCCACAGACAACATGGAGCGATCAAAAGGAGGTACACCGACCCCACGTCGTAAACGCTGCAAAGATGTCCAGTTTCCAAAAAATACAAAGTCAGATCACGTGGAACAAACACCTCACTACAGCTGACATTCTTCGCTAGCATCTTTTTCCTCAAGACAACTACCCTCTGTCTCACTGATTTAGCATCATATTTTGGGGGATGGTCTTATCTCTTTGGATAATACATTACAGCCAATCACAGAAGACTTTTCCTTCACCTCACCACAAGCCAGCCAATCAGCCTGTCAGGCATGACATGCAAAGACACTCAGGTTGTCAGAGGATATGGGAGGATCATACATTGTTTTTCCTGTTCTCTGCTAATGTCTTGTTTCTTGGGTGCGTGGGCTACCTTTTGCTATCGCTGCTCCACTCTGATGAGAACATGACAGAACATTTCTGAGCAGACATTGCCATGCAGGACTTCAACACCATGAACAGAGGTTGCCGCGACATGCCGAGGTCACATTACCATGCCAACACACCAAGTAGATGTTTCTAGACGTTTCTTCACAACATGCCGAACAGATACTTCCAGGACAGCACACCAAGCCACGGTCGTCACTGCACGTCACGTCAAGATTGCTGCAGATTAAATACCACGAGCAGGCATCGTCACGACTACATATCAAGCAGATTATACCTTGACAACAAGTTGAGGTTCAGTGCTCACCATTGCCAAGATTGCCCAGTCACTTCAACATAGAAGCAGAGATTTCACACCGTAGCTCTATGGTCATGGCCTCTCACGTAGAACTAACAGCACAGACATACCAAGTGTCCAGTCGCCACGTCGTGAACCTCGAACATCGTCATGAGAACACAAGAACATATCAAGCCTCACGTCCACCATCACAGTAGTGAAATTCACCAGACCATCACGGGGACACCACTGCGGCCAACACTACATTACAGCACATGGAAAGGATCACTGGGGTTTACCATGGAGACACAAGCACCGAAACACGTAGCTAGAACCTCGTCATCCCTCCCTAAGACCTCTCTCACTTTGTGGACTCAGGTGCTTCTGTCTCTCTTTCTTTCCTTCCTCCATCCCTCCTCCTCCTCCTCTGTTTGTTAACTCTGTTTCATTCTGAACGCGACGTTTCGTGTTCTCACTGCTGTTACGCCTTCCGTGTGACGCAGGTTTGGATTAGCTTGACTGCTGCAGCGGCGTCTGTCCTCAAAAATCGGCGCTGTGTCTGCAGCCCCTCTTCTTCAGAACGGTAAGCTCCGTTTGTGCCTGGAAACCCACCCAGCCTCAAAGCACTTGGATGAATAACTAAAAGACAAAGGAGAATGATTGTTGGCTGGAAATCAAACCTTGGGGTTGGGAAGGAAAGGGTTGCAGGCAAAGCCTCTCTCTCGGTCAAGCGGTTACGCCTTGGATTCTCTCGATTCTACCCACTGTAAGTAAGTGCCGCCGTTCAAATGTCTCAGTTGTGCTGACTTTTGTACGAGCTGCTCGGCCAGTGTGAGCCTTTCAGCCTTTTGTGGGTTCGGCTTGCGATGTAACGCGGGCCGGCATTTTGGGTTGTCTTGGTCAGCTGTGCTTGCCTTCTGCTAATAAGGCCTTTCAGCTCTGGCCTTAATTACCTTAAATAAAGACAAATTTTGTTTCTACCTACTAGAAGGTGCACTCTGATTCTCGTTTATTTTCCTCTCCAAAGAAAGATTTTGGGGTAAAAGTGCTAACAAAAAGCAAGTTATGACCAGCTGAGGGTGGCTAGTCCACTTCAAAAGGGTCTGTGGTAAGCACCGTTGGGATTTTTGCTTTATTTTATTGGGGAGCCATAATTCAGATGCCTAAATGTCAGGGATACCTAGCCCATGACCCTTAGGCTGCAGTCACATTGAAGGCAAGAAAGGAAATTTAATACAGTTGCTAAGGATGTGGGAACATGAACATGCTTGTGGCAGCAGTTAATTTCACGGTTGCATTATTTAACTTACCAAACAATGCGATCCCTCAAATTTTATTGCATCGGGACCACCTCTACTCTCAATATTAATTTTTTTTTAATATCTATCTTTGCTCTAACCCAGCGAAGAACATACCAGGCCAGTGTGACTGCAGCCTTAAAAAGGTTCCGGTTCACCTGACGGATTAATTAGTTCTCTGACTCAGTGGTTACAACAGAAATGGTAACTGGTGGAATTACCAGTACACTTGAAGATACTTTGGCTTGAAATTTACTGAATGGGCGCTGGGCTTGCAACAAGAATTTTCTGAAATGTAGAAAATCGATCCATGATCTCATTGCAAGTCCAGAAAAACTGTAAATTTCTTGTCCTCATCAGACCAGCAGAGTGTTTGCCCTGAAAATACAGGCTTTTTAGACTAGAATAGTTTAGACAAGTTATACTAGCATAGAAGTACATAGATTTTTCAACAAAAAATCAGATCAGGATGCAAATGTTGTTGACTTGTCAAACACATATTTAAAAAGTGTAGAACAGTATTGGGACCATTCGTTAACTTCTTCTCAGCCCTGAATTCAGTGTTTGCTCCACTCTGAAATGTTATTGGCTGGGCATGTTTTACAAACCCTACCATTAATGTTCATCAAACCCAGGTTGGGCTTGGAGAATATTTGCACTGTTCTTTAAACAAAAGTACTGCAGATGTGTTTTGTATTGATTACCTATTCTTAAAATATTAATGGTGATGGCAACTTGGCTCTACATAGACTGGAGCCAAGGATTTTTTTTTTCCCTGACAGTTCATTTTAAGGTCTGCTTCTTATTGATTACTAAACCATTAGCAAGCAATTAATAATACCCTAATAAACAAGAATATATAGTTTGTAAAGAAGCTTGGATTTGACTGACTTAAATGTAAACCGCAAGTTTGCAGTTTTGAGCGTGTGTGTAATGTCTTCTGTAAATGTGATCAGAGACTTTATGAACACGTCACTATTTCTGAGCTTGTTTTTGTTTACCTGGGCATTAATAATTGCTTGCTGATGGTTGATTAATTAAGCAGAGCTTAAAACAGTTGTCACCTTGTTCTTAAAATTACAGACGCTATATTAGAAAAATCTAGAATTTATTATCTGGTATTTATTAATTGCTACATTCTGGACTTAAGACAGACATTAACATTTGCGCAAAGTTTTTATTTAGACTTTTTTTTTTTTTGTTGTTCCCTCTGTTGCTTTTGCTTTCTTCCGCGTGTCTGATGTGTGTGTGTATACCTGTGTCTGTACAGATGCTGATTCAGACGGCAATTGGAACAATTCTCAAGGTGTGTTTGTGTGGGCGTGGGCGTGTGTGTGTTCAGGTGTCCCAAATAGATCATGTAAATGTGAGACAGGTTCAGTGAATGTGAGTTTACAGTTAATTAGCTTAAACCTTCATCCATTGCTCTAGTTTTCTAGCCTCAGTCTGCTCATTGTAAGTGCTGTTTATATGCCGTGTACATATGTTGCCCCAATCACTGTGTAGTGTTTCCAGCTAATGCAAGTCGTAGGCTCTCCTGCATGCCAGTCACAATTGCACCACACCGCTGCCTTTAGACTGTGGATCTGATTGGTTCCTGTGTGCTGCCCTTGAAGCCGATTGGCTCTGCCGACGTGGCGTTGACCTCTGTGTTTTCTCTGTTAGACCCCAATGCTAACCCAAACAAGCGCCAGAGGCAGCCAGCCCTGCTCGGGGACCACCCGCCAGAATATGGTTAGTCGCGCACACACATACACTTGCACGACTCTCAAGCCCCTACAGTGAACTTGAATCTGCAGCGTATGGTCACTGCACATTAGCCACTGCTGTCAGCCAGCTGTCGTGTTGGATGGTGTCATTTAGGCCCAAATTTTCTGAGAAATTTTACCCTGCATCGTCATATTTAATTGTGCATGTACAAAATCCACCTGAATCTGTTTAGCTTGACTTTAACTGAATAGGCAAATGATGTGGCTCTTTTGAAATAGCAAGATCTTCTCTGTGTAGTACTTGGTGTGGTCAGTTTGAGGGGGACAATTTGACTCCATTCATTTTGAAACATTAGATTTGATTCTAATTTTAAAGAAATTGTCAGATTTTGAAAGTGAACACATGCATATTAATGTCTTGCTCATTGAGTCAGAAACTGTGAGGCCGGGTAAAGTTTTCAATCGGAGCAGTGCGGTTTCCTTTGTACAGATCTGTTAATCAGGCTAATTACTCAAAGCTCGTGTTGGTTGCAGTGCAAACAAATGACGGCAGAACGGCTCGTCTTACTCACTGCAGAGCAAAACTATGACGAGCAAGAAGCTCAACATGAAAGTTACAACACGCACGGACTGTTATAGCCTTTTTTTTTCATATTTTAAAAATTGTATGCAGCTTCAGAGGTACTGACTCTAAGAGATTTAATATGCACATTTATTTTCAAAGCACGACACATTTTTCATTTTATATATATATATAATATAATATACACACACACACACACACACACACACATACGTGGTCCTTTTTGTAGATTTTTGGGGCTTTTAGGTGTTTTAAAAAATTACAGAATTTTTAGATATTTATTATTAATGATTCAATGCCACAAGAACTGGAGATTCAGATTTTTACTGGCAAAAACCAGTCAAGGTTACTTTTCTGCGTTCTACAGAGGCGTTAAAAACGAAAGTCATGCGTGGTGTGAATAGGCTGTTGGGGGTTTGAGCAAACGAGTTTGAATTGACTAAACCAGTGAAGCACTTCATGAAGCTCCCAGTAGGGGGCAGTGGTGCAGTTTTTACCAATTTCCCACTGTGTTTATTCTCTTGTTTATTTTATGGCCCTGTTATTTTGATTTATTTATATATTTTTTGGCCAGAATTATGTATTTTCTCTTCTATTTAGTTCCTCCTAAAATCACATGTGCTTCAGGGCATTTTTAAAGACCATTCTGAATCCTACCCTGTTGGTGAAATCATCGCGTTCATGATGGGCTGAATCGTTTCCCAGAGAACTGTAGTTGAATCTCTGTAATCCTAGTCGGCACTTACTTTGCATTTGCATCAACATTAATCTGTCTTGCACTTCCAGGTGGACCTCAGAGTGGCTACGGTCACTATGATGACACATATGGCCCCCCTCCCCCTCATTATGAGGGACGACGCATGGGCCCACCTATGGGCCGGGGCCGTGGGGGTCCCCGCTATGGGGGTCCGCAGTACGGACACGGCCCTCCGCCAGAATATGCCTCTCAGGCAGACTCTCCTGTTATTATGGTGTACGGCCTCGACCCCTACAAGATCAACGCTGACCGGATCTTCAATATTTTTTGTCTCTATGGCAACGTAGAGAGGGTGAGTGTTGACTGACTTATGTTGTGATAATCTGTTCTTTAACCACATGTAGTTAACAGTTCAGTAGAAACTGGTTGGCGCCTATATTAGAAATGGTCCATTGTTCAATGGTAAGACTTTTCATCGACAGCCTAGTTTGTTCATTCATTCATTCATTTATTTATTTATTTAAAGTATAAAGGGCGACCTGTCGTCTTTTTCCTAATGTGTAGTTTTACCTTTTGAGGTCAACTCTGAAGTTGTGGGATTGTTTCTGCAGGTGAAGTTCATGAAGAGCAAACCCGGTGCTGCGATGGTGGAGATGGGAGACTGTTATGCGGTAGAGAGAGCCATCTCTCACCTCAACCACACCATGCTGTTCAACCAGAAACTCAACATCTGGTACATGCCAGTTATTACACACTAGGGCTGCCGTTTTATTAGTAATCAAGTTACCCTGTAATTATTTTGAAAACGGACGAATCATACGCCAAACAGCACAATAACGAACCAAGCATTTTATTGCTTATCAGTTTATTTATTAATCTTCTGCATGTAGTGTGTCAAAGCAGCAGGCCATCATACCGGGCCAGTCATACCAGCTGGAGGACGGCAGCAGCAGCTTCAAGGATTTCCACGGCAGCCGGAACAACCGCTTCACCTCCCCGGAGCAGGCGGCCAAGAACCGCATCCAGCGGCCCAGCAACGTGCTGCACTTCTTCAACGGCCAGCCGGACAGCTCTACCGAGATTTTCAACCAGGTACACACGAAACACTTGCCCTTTTTGTTGTAGTTTAGTTTTTCTACACCACTCAAGGCGCTCACTAAGGGGCCAGGATTAGTATTGCTCACGTCTGTCTTGCAACTTTTCCTTCTTCCTCTGCAGATCTGTGACGAGCTTGGACTAAAGCCCCCCACCAACGTCAAGCTTTTCACGGGGAAGAGTAAGTATCTGAGTGTTAGGTTGTTTCTTGATGAACTGTCGATTTGCATGATGCATGTTCTCCTGTACGTGTTTTACAGTGAGATGGAGCCTCAGTAACCCGGTTCTGTTTTTCCTTAGTGTTATTTGACTTTTCAAGGATCTCCAACAGGCAGAAATCAGAAAATGTACTGAGTACTGAGACTGTTATTGATGGCTCTTTAGATTTCTTTTCTTAGCGCCTGTCGTCTGTAACAGATTTGTAACTGGTGGTAACTGGACGGTGTTATAAATCAATGTGTCCATATGTTGGCGGGTCTGTAGGTGAGAGGAGTGCGTCTGGACTGTTGGAATGGGAGACGGTGAACGATGCTATGGAAGCTCTCTCGATGATGAACCACTACCAGATGAAAAACCCAAGTACGTTTTGCATGTATTTGTATGAATAAATGCATATTGTGATTCATAAGGCATTTTTTCAGAATTTCTACACATTTCAGTGGTTGAGAAGTCATTGAGTGGTTTGATGTGAAACATTTCATTGTAGAGAAACATAGAGCTTCTTTACTGTGGTGGTCATGGGAACCAGGGGTCCCACCATGTTTCTAACACAAGTACAGCCACCAGTGAACATGCATGTCTTCTGGGTTTAATGTGGAATGTTGAAAAAAAATATTTTTCTTTGATTGAAAATGGTAAAACTTCTTTTTTCTGTTATGATGCATTGTTTGTACCTCTCTAACAATTTTGTCAGATGTTGGCTTAGAAAAAGTACCATAAAGCAATATCTGAGACAACAGGACGTTTACCAATGTATGTGGTCTGTGTGTGTGAGGGAGATTTTAGGTGCGTTTAAACTCTACAGACGTCTGGTTCCCATCACCACCACTGAACAATTCTAGGGGCAGATTTTTCTAAAATGCACATAAAATAGGTTTTAAATCCTAATGTTCAATTTATGCTGTTTTGTTTGTTTCTTACTTTTAGTAATTATTTTTTCCCGCTTTCTCTTGTAGGTGGGCCGTACCCATACACCCTTAAACTGTGCTTCTCCACTGCACAGAACGCTAACTGAGCCAACAAGCAACCTAAACTGACAATGGCTGACATTTGACCCCCACAACTAAGCCCACTACCACACAGCGCGTCCTCTGAGGTGGACAGCAGATAAACCCCCCCCCCTTTAAGAAAGATAACTGTGTTTTTGTACAGTGTTCGGCTTTTTAATTTACACTTGTCTTTTTTGTTTCTTTTTTTATTCTTATTTACAATCTTAAGATGTTTTGTTCTGCCCTCTATATCACGTTGAAATATCTGGAACAAAAGAAATGTGATCAGGTTTCTGTTTAAATAAACACCGTGTGATCCAGGTGAGCGTGTGTGGTTCTGTATGAATAACAGACTCATCAGCTCAGTTTCTGTGAAATAACCACTAGTGGTTCATAAGTCCACTAGTTTGAGTTCTGTTGTTAATAAATGCTAGATGGTACTAGAAGTGGGCAATGGGATGTTTTGTGTTGTGATGAACTGTCACTATGCTTTACTCATTGTGGATAACAAAATATCCAGTTCAGTTTTCTTTTATTACAAATAGAGCTTAACCTCTTTAATTGGACTTAGTGAATGAGGCCTGGTGCTATTAGGAAATTTCTTCTTATACAGTTTTCACAAAGATCCTGACATTCAAGTGTTTTCTTATTTGGGATTTGTTCTTGGGTGAAAACAGATTCTACACACACTCGAGGTGAGAACAGTTCTGTGGTTCAAGAACACATCACGAATCTGAGGTAGACTTTTTCTTAGAACCTATCGAGGACAAATTTAAGAAAAAACAGGAAGGTTGGTCAGTTCTTGGAGCAAAGACTGTTCTTAAATGGGAAGCATTAGGAACCTAGGTGGTGGACAAAATAGCTAAAATATCAGAACATATAAAGGTATTTCCATGACCAATAATATGCGTCAGGATATTTTGTTTTAATTTAAACATCTGGAAAACAGACAAAACATGGACCAAAAGGGACACATTTTAGACATACCATCAAAAACAGTGAACACAATGGGCCTCATTCACCAGTCTACCTATATTTTTTCTTAAATTTAAGTAAGGTCCTAAGAAAAAGTCATCAGATTCATGATGGGTTCCTAAACCACAGAACTGCTCTTGAGTGTGGGTAGAGTCGGTTTTGACCCAAGAACAAATCCCAAATAAGAACACTGGTGAAGGTTGGCATCTTCGTGAAAACTGCATAAGAGGGTTTTAAGAAGTTTCTTCTTAATGTTTGGTTAATGAGGCCCAGTGATATTAAGTCCAATTAAAGAGGTTTAATTAAGCTTCAGTTGTAATAAAATATGTAGTTCAGTGTTCTTTAAGTACTGATATCCACGACACTGTCAGTAAAGCATATATAATTTTACAAGACTGATGAAATAGTCATATTGTCCATTCCCTGTACCATCTAGCATTTCCTAACAGCAGAGGGAGAGTGTAGGAATCAGCTGACTTGCACGAAGCATCAAGCTGACACAACCATGCAGAGATCAGGTCTCCATTTGCTAACAGATCGTATGGTAGACCTACGTGGTCGACTCCTGCAGCCGCCCTGGAACATCCCTTTCTATTCATCAGTGCTTTTCTACGGCAGTTACACTTTATAGAAGCTGTATTAAAAGCAATGGATGAACCTCAAAGTAGTAGAAGCAGCTCATTAGTCTGGATACGTTTAAATATACAGTGTAGCTGTTTGCAGTCTATGAGGTTGAAGCGTTCTGCCCATCGTTGGTTGAAGCTGTTGTCCGTTCACAGTCCTGTTTTGTGATTGGCTGGTCTTTGGGTGCATCAGAGAGTTTGGCCACTCTGTCGGCTAGACGCTGAAGGACGAGGTCGGCTGTACTCATGAGACTGTGCTGTGGAGAGAACCAGAAAGAGAACATGAACAAAAAAGTGGGGAGGAAGATGAAGAATAAATAACCCTGGAATCACTCGCTGCGCATCACAGTCCCCATACACCCTGTAGAGATGTTAAGACTCTGTCACACATCTCACTTACAAATAAAACAAGGCAAAAACCAAAAGTGGAACTTTCATGGAGAGTGTTAGGGGTCAGACGCCAAACTGATGAGCTCGCTCCAGCTACAACTGATGACCTTCTGTTCTCTATAGCAGGAGATGGCAGTTGTCTGTAAAACTGCGGCATACACCGATCAGGCATAACATGACCACCTCCTTGTTTTTATGGTCATTGTCCATTTTATCAGCTCCACTAACTATATAGGTGCAAAGATTGTTGACAATCTGAATACATTCAGATTATAGATTAATACTGAAGCATTATCTGCTCACATCTTTTAAAGTTTAGAGCATGAACTTCGAGTTTCTGCTCCGCCGTATTGAACGGTATAAATTTTCACTATGACGCGATGCACATGCAGAACGGACTTACACTTTCCGATAGGGAATGTAATCAGATACAGGCGTTTACATGGATATTATTCTATTTAACAGCTTATTTACAGGATTGCAGACTTTGTTCAGTCAGATATGAATTGCATTACGAATGGCCTCAATCGGACTAGACTATTCCGATAAAGGTGTATACGTGGACGTATTCTATTCCGATTGAGATTTTTAGGCTGCATGTAAACGTGGCTACTGATGTGTCGACTTAAATAACAGGATGTGTTTGCTTTAACACATCCTTTTTTAGAGTGTACATGTTCTACAAAGGAATGAATGAACAGACCTGTAATATGTGCAGTCCTTTTATTGTAAGAATGGCCAGTTCCTTCACCCCGTCCCCTGTGAGGTCCAGGTAAATGATTGACAGCAGGGGGCTCCTGAAGCTCCGCCTCCACATCAACCAGAACTGTCCCTCTCCTGCTCCAACTGGCTGCTGAAATTTGTAGCACAGAAGGTCCTGTGGGGGAATCAAGGCCAATATAACCAAAAAGTCATGGAAGCTCATGTGCACCAGTTAGGCTGCGATCCTTCTACAGTTTCCCCTGAACTCCTGGTCCCACTTAACCTGGCGGAAAGCTATCAAATTTGGGTTTTTCTGACATATTTATCTCATACACAGCCCCTCTGCCTATTCTGGGGTCTCCTGAAGCATTTTAAGGCACAGAAGCCCACCTGCTCTTCACTTCAGGGTGGATAAAGGATCCCATGTTGTTGCATAAAGAGGAGGTCATCACAGAAGGGTAATGGCATCAGCTAATTAACAGACGAGAGATAAACAGTCGCCGCCCTAAAGGAGCTGCAAACAGCCGCTATAACTTTATTCTCCGTTTCTGGAGATTTGAATGGAGAAACATGAACGTTAAATATCAGACTGAATGTCGTGTGTGAGAAAACTGTCATGTTTTGACAGACGTGATTTTGTATGTTTGCTAGTGCAATTAGTTCAGAGCTCCAGCTCCAGTCCTGCAACCCCTGCAGTGCATAACTGTGGTATCCCTGGTTAAAATACCCAAGATTATTAGCCAATTAATCCCTGAGCTGAACGAGGTGTGAACAGCAGAGAAAAACACTAAACTACACAGTGCAGGGGCTCCTAACCTGGAGTGAAAACACTGAAATAAAAGGTGAAGCTTGCAGGTGAATCGTTCACAAATTGAAGGCACTGCATAGCGCAGTCCCTCCCTGATTCGGTCCTCAAAATGGCAACGACTATACAGGGTGACGTCACGTGAAATGTGAGAATAAAACAAAATCATTTGTGAAAACGCTCACTGAGCACAGCAGCATATGGACTTATATCTTTTACCTCATAAAGGAAAGAAAGAAAACCTATAGTCTACAAGCTTTTTTCAGGGATGAGGTGTTTGTGTGTACCTGACCATACGTTCCCAATAACACCTCCAGCTGTCCATCAAAGTCCAGATCAATGAGTAAAGCGCACACAACAGCGTCACACTGGTCACTGTCTGATAAACACACCAGCCTGCTGACACCACACCGCTCCACATCTCTGACAACACACACAGGTGTACACAAGCTTAGGATGTGGGATTATACATGTGCATCCACAAGGACCTGCATGTATTAATATATTCACGTTACCAAACATGTTTTATACATACAGCATGCGTGTGTATTAATATTCTATAGTATATTATAGAAAAAAAATTCTTAACTTTGAACTGAAGTTAATGGAACTAAATATTTTTCCACGCACTTTTGGAACATTTCAGTTGTTCTGTTAATTATGACACGTTAACACATTGTCAGCTGGCATTTTCAAATTCTGACAAAAACGTAGACACAAGGTTTTGTTCCGACAGCAGTGAATGGTAAGTACCTATAAATGCTGGACAAAAGTCAAGAGACCACCTTTCATTTGTCCAGACACAACGACCACAACACCTCGTCGTCATTAAAGTTGATCATTTTTCAGCGTTAAGAAAAAAGCAGAAAGCGCTTGACAGGAAGTTACACACCAGCCACAATAATTAAGGCCAAATCCCATTTCACCCCTCACCCCTAGCACTCAGCCCTTACCCCTCTGTTCTGCTCGTTCGTGTCTAGGGGTGGGGTGTGATTTGTGTTGAGAGAGAGGGGTGGGGCAAAGTGTTAGGGCTACATGGCCCTCCAAACGGAGAGACACACTGAGAAAAAAAGCTAGTACTATGCTGACACCTCAGTAGTAAGCTAGATTTCCTGTTCCACCTTAAATGATGCAGCAGTTCTGATGCCTGAAGCACCAGAATGTTACTGCTTCTCCATTTAAGGTGGAACAGGAAATTCTGAACAAGAAGCTGCTGAATATCTGACTTCAGCTTCATATCACTGAAGAATTAGGGGTGGGTGATAATAAATAATTACCTCCCCCCCACTTGAAGGCGTATGATGCCCTAAATGTAACTAAAGCCCAGCAGTGAGGAGCCGAACTTCACCCTCCGCTGCCGTCTCTGCAGACGGACAGGGTCGCCTACAGAGCAGCGCTAGTAGCTGTTAATGAAGTGATGCTCTTTTTATAGAATGGAATATAGAACCATTTGTCACTGTGGAATTAGACCCCTGCATTTAACACATCCGTGCAGTGAAACACCCACATACATGCACACTAGCCCGGAGCAGTGGGCAGCCCTATCCATGGCGCCCGAGGAGCAAGTGGTGGTTAGGTGCCTTGCTCAAGGGCTCTTGAGTCATGGACTGTCAGCCGAGGGGATCAAACCGGAAACCTTTCTGGTCACAGGGCTGGTTCCCTAAACTCCAGCCCACGACTGCCCCCTATTTGACGGCCGTTTCATTTTGTGGGGAAGATTTCAACCACTAACTCAGTTCCAAGGGGCAAGGAGACACTCGAAAACAAGCAGTGGGGTAAAAGTAAGAAATGGGATTGGGCCCCAAGTATCATGTTTCAGTATTGGGTGTGTCCACTCTTCACCTTTATTACAGCTTCCACTCACAGAAATCTGCAGGGATATTTTACCACACCTCCAAAGTTCAGTCTTAGAAGTTGGTTTAGCATCTTCCGCCTCTCACAATCCAAACAACTTCTGTCCCTGGTGGTCTACTGGCCAGGATTCAGCGATCTCATTGCTGCGGCCCAGGTTCGATTCCTGCTCGGGGAACTTCTTTGTTTCAGTGGCTGGGTTAGTGTAGCAGGTAACACTCCTGCGCCCCGTGCTGTAGGCTCAGATTTGACCCCCCACCTGGACAAGGACCATACTACTCATAAGGGTCCTAACTACCTTAGCCCACCTTAAATTTAGACTCGTCTAATCTCTTCAGAAATATCTACTTTGGCCGTTTTAGATGCACAAGAGAAAGTCGGCTTGAAGGCAGTTAAGGTGAGTCTGGGTAGCTGTTTATGTGAATGTTGGTGTTGTGAACATTTGGCCTCATCCTCTAATATCGTCCTTAGTTTTTTTTTCTTAAATTCGTTTTTGGGAAAGATCCTAATAAAAAGTCCAGGTCACATTCATGATGCGTTCTTAAACCACATAACTCTTCACACCTCTGGTCGCGTGTGTAGATTCTGTTCTTACCCAAGAACTAATCCCAAATAAGAAAACACTGGTGAATGTCAGAATCTTCATGAAAACTCTAAGTGGGTTTTAAGAAGAAATTTCTTCTTAAGAACGATTGGTGAATGAGGCCCAGTGTCAGTGACTCTTGGGGGAACTTCTGAAACTGGTTTTAGGTTTGGAAGAATGGAGGAATTGAGGTGGCAGTAGATGCACAAAAGTAAAGTGTGGATGGATTAAATACGGACAGACGTGATACTTAGCGCTGGACGCTTCTGTGCAAACTTTCGTTCCTGTTTTTTGCTTTTTTCCTGACACTGGAAAAAAAATTATTTGTACACAGAAACAGAAAAATGACCCTCACCTGTAAACAACAGCCATCTCAATTGTGCTGGTCACCAAGAGGTTATACTCGGTTACCTCGGACACCTCGTGCGCATGAAGCCCTGCAGACCAAACACAGTGATCAGGTGTGGCACAAGCGCAACAAACACGGCAAATTTACAAAAGACCAACTCGCACCCTCTGTGTTACTGTTGTGGGCCGGCAGCTTCAGA
Source organism: Pygocentrus nattereri (assembly GCF_015220715.1). Lineage (NCBI taxonomy): Eukaryota > Metazoa > Chordata > Actinopteri > Characiformes > Serrasalmidae > Pygocentrus > Pygocentrus nattereri. The sequence goes on from NC_051233.1 coordinate 29,109,049, forward strand.
GGGAAGAGGGACACTGTGGATATCGGACTGTCCTGCTGTAAACGCCAACTCTGGAGAATCTCTGAGAGACAAACACGTGAAAGCATAAACCTGCAAATTCTCAGGAACCATGTCACTGTGTTTTTATATACAGTGACGGTAAGAACAAATTCCCAAATCGATAAAATGTAACTTTATTGGAAAGAGAGAAAAAAAATTCAACTATCAAAGTAACAAGATTTAATTTGAAGTCATTTTGGACAAAACACTGTGAACGGTAATCAACGGCTTGTACAGCGGGGTCCAAAAGTCTGAAACCACTAGTGAAAATGCTTCTTTGTACTTTCCTTTCTAAATTAATTAATTGTTTTCGATACAAAATACATCACTGAAATAATAACAGCTAGGCTGGAAAAGAGAATCTCACCAAATATGAACGAGAATCTCAGAGCCGTGTTTGTCCTTCTTTTGCTTTAACGACAGCAGGCACTCAAGCTGGTTAGTGCAAAAGTCTGATGTGCAGATCAACTCCATCTGAGAGTCGTCTGAACACAAGCTTCAGTAGAAGAGATGAGACTAAAAACCTAAAATCTGACCTTTTTAAACAGAAAATGAACAGAGATTTGCTTCATCTGAATAGTGAACAAGAAATAAGGCACAACCTTGAATATTCTTTCTTCATTTTACTCGTCTTAACTTTTCCTTTGTTTACATTTTCTGCAAATTCTAAAACTGTTTATTTCAAGGTTTAAATAAATAAATACATAAATAAATGAATAACATCCCAGTTTTTCAATGTGGTCTCAGACATTTGGACCCCACTGTATTCAGCATGTGGTGTGTGTTGTGTGTTACCAGGTCCTCTCTGGTTGACGAGAGCGAGTCCAACACAACCGTTCTGACAGCCAAACGCGGTGAGACGACGACCATCACCAATACTTAAAACATCCAGCCACAGCACACTGCAACAGACAGGCACACAGTACCGTCACTCAAATAATAATAATGATGATCACAATAATGATGGTGATGAGCCGTCATGCAAACTGGAATACTAGCTGTTGTCAAATTATCTGAGTCTCATCTAAAAGCCTTATTGCCTTTTATTTTCTGAGGATGACCGATTCACCTTCTTGGACACGACTCTGGTGTTTAACCTACTAAAAAAATCCATTTTTATCTTTAAAAACTAATATATATATATATATATATATATATATATATATATATATATATATATATATATATATATATATATATATATATGTACACACACACACACACACACACACACACAAACACACACACACACACACAGAGTCAAAAAAAACAGGGCACCCTTTTAAAATGACAGATTTGAATACCCCAGTAAGTAGCGGGTGAGGGGGCCTATCTTTTAGGTTATGTCCAGAACAGAAAGTTGCAGCAACAACTGGGAACGTTGCCTGTGATGCACAGCTATCTGACATGTTCAGTGTGCTGTCCCTGGTGCTGACCACAGAGCTGAAGGCACAGGATCCAATCGTTATGAACCCGCATGAGAATCTCTGGAGAAATGGTCACAAGCCTTCACGATGCGGTGCTGAAGGAGGTGTTTGTTGCGGATTGTCTCAGCATACACAATTTGTTTGAGATGACCCCAGACAATTCAATAATAAAATAAAAAATAAAATGAAACAAAACAGTGTCCTGTCACTTTTGACTCACCCTATATTATATACACACACACACACACACACACACACACACACACACACACACACACTTTTGCCTTCAGACTTCAGCAAATTCATGAGCACTTTCAGTTTACTCACTTGCTTGGCAACTCCTTTAGTTCAGGGAAGAACCTCTCCACTGGCTGCTCCTCAAACTGGTGCAGGGAGGCATTCTACCAATCAGAGTGAGGGAGAGAGATGGGAGTCACGGTAGTTACTGAAAAATTAGCCCCAGTATGTAATGAGGCTGGGAGTCTAAATGGGTTACAGGAAAAGCTTGGCTAAAAAATCTAATTTACACAATTTTCCTCTGACCCCAAATGTAGCTGATCAGGCAGACCACGTCCGGTCTCCAAATCCGGCTTTACTAGGTCTACGACACTAACGCTGCTAACAGACGCTAGAAGTCAATAGTCACCTAAACAATTTCTAGGAATTAATCCACAAAACTTTAACCCACTGAAGCTGCATCCAGAAATCTGGGGCGTAATCTGTAGTGTCCATATGCGCAATGTGGGTGCACTGGAAATAAAGTCAGATTCAAAATTCAGCCCTAATCACAGCTACACAGTGAAGTGTAGTTCATTATGACAGATCACAGAATCCTAAACCACATCAACACGATGAGGAACCACAAAAAACGAGGTTACTATAGACTTGGTGTTCGTTAGCCACGTTATCCTAGAAGCTTTAACGCTAAAGTAAAGAAGCAAAACTTGGACACACTAAACATGTTGATCGATGACACCTGGGCCAAATGGAGAACTGTGCACATTCGATTCTTAGCCAAAATGCTCCTTTAAAGTAGGAACACATGGGGCTCGTACCTCTTTGTAGAGGTGAATGCGCTGGTCGTGTCCACTGAGCAGAAACACAGTCTCTCTCTGACCCTCTCCGAACTGCAACCTGTAAAACACACCAAACATACACAACACAGTCACTGCAGACAAACAGTACACGGAAAAAGTGTGTGTGAGATTATTTTATGCACACACACACACACGCCACTTTATTAGGTACACCTTGCTAGTAAAGGGTTGGACCCTCTTTTGCCTTCAGAATTCAACAAGGTGTTGGAAATGTTCCTCAGAGATTCTGGTTGGTTATTTGAGTTCCTGTTTCCTTTCTATCATCTGGAACCAGTCTGCCCATTCTCCTCTGACCTCTCACATCAACAAGGCATTTCCGTCCACACAACTGACCGCTCACTGGATATTTCCTATCGCGGCCAAGTAACCATGGATCACTGAATAAGGAGAACGTTCAGTCGCCCATCGCTGAATATTGTGGTCATTTGATGAACTTCTTAACTTTTAGACGTATAACAACGAACATAGGATAACGGCACTGTTTAAAGCAGAAACCTTTGCTTTAGAAGTACTTTTGGGCACCAAATCACCACCGCAAGTCTTATTTAGCACCAATCCAGCGGTGACATCTTCTCACACTGGGGCTGAATCTCAAACGGCACCCTGCTCCCTACATAGTGCACTGCATAGGACTTTAAATACTGGATCCTGCAGCCCAACAGAGCAAAGAAACAGCTAAGAAATAGTCATTTGGGATTCAGACACATCCACACTTGATAAATGACGCACTATTTGGCTGCAGATGCTAGAACTTTCACAGTTGGCACACTATTTAGGGAGCAGTTTTAGGCTGTGTTGAAAATACTGAAAAATGACATAAATGGAGATAAAAGGTTCCGACAGCAGCGAATATATATCACAATGCAATTATTTATTCATATGGCTTTGAATTTAAACTGCAAAATGCACCAAGTAACCCTTTCACTAGTTCTAGTCATGACTGATGGCTGATGGTCGATGACATGGGGCAAAAACATTACCATACATGATTCTACCATGATACCGTGACACATGAATACAACACTTATTACTCAATATTTCACTATATCCAGCTAAACAGGTCTAACTACACTTTCCTTATAAAGAAACTTGCAGTTGTTCAGTGTTGATACGGTACGCTCAGAAATGCATATTATCATGATAATAATAAAATACCATCATATAGCTCACCTCTACCCGACAGCGCCAAGTAAAATCAACAATCCATTCCATCACACTCAACATCGAACTAAACCAATGCCCATCACCACACGTCTATCATACAACTGGAAAATGTATGACAGAGCTTGATTAATAAAGTGTGCAGTCCATGTAAACAAACAGACTTCTAAATGCTTTCATTCTATAAGATGAGTTATTATTTGTGTAGTAATTCTTTGTGAGTGAACAGACTTATTAAAATGCAGGTCCCCATCGTTGTGTATATGATCTACATACATACTCTAACTGCAAATATCCACAGTCTAGATTTGATTTTACAGTGTTTACTCACTCGGTGTGGTAGAGCTGGAAGGGGGTGAACTGCAGCTCCAGGTTGAGGCAGCTCTCTGTGAAGAACATCAGCAGTTACTCTTATTCCGAACCACTCAATCACTGCTCTGCCGTGACTCCATACCAGTCCTTAGGGGCCACGAGACACTCCACGTATTTGCTCTAATTCAGGCCACAACACACCTGTACCAGGAGCACCTGAATCCCCTAACGCTGTGGACCATTCCTCTCGTTTGATGGGCGTCAGAAGTGTAACCCAGTCAGCAGCAGTGTGTAAATAAACTAATCAATTCTAACTGATTATAATAAAGTTCTCTGCAAATGTAGCCGCTTGTTACATCCTAGGACGTATTATGTAATGTTATTAGGATCCAAGCACGCAGGAACTGCTCAGATTTTTCTTATTATCAATCTTTTTCTCCTGAAAAATATGTTGTGGAGAAAAGACCACAAGTGCTAGAACCTTGAAGCTTATGTGGGTAGGTGTACTTTGTGTTTAGGCAACAAATATTACCCTGAATGGCCAAAAGGGGGCGCTAGAGAGCCGAAACACATTTTGCCTCATAACTACTAGCACCAAAAAGAGTTCTTCTATCGTTACAAGCTTAACATTGTAACAACAGCAGAACCCTTGTTGGTGCTATACAGAAGCCTTTTTTATTAGTGATAGTTATTAATCCCACAATGAGGAAGTGAAACCTCCGCCGTGAAGTGAAACAACACATACACACTACTGAGCACACACGCTAGGGGGCAGTGAGCACACTTGCCCGGAGCGGTGGGCAGCCCTATCCACGGCGCCTGGGGAGCAATTGGGGGTTAGGTGTCTTGCTCAAAGACACCTCAGTCAAAGTACTGTCGGCACTGGGGATCGAACTGGCAACCTTCCGGTCACAGGGCCGGTTCCCTAACCTCCAGCCCACAAAACACTTTTGTGATGCAAAGAACCTGTTAATCCTGCAAAGGGTGCTTTGAGTGTTCATGGTTCTATTCAGAACTAGTCTTTAATAAAGAACTCTGGAAGAACCATCTTTAAGAGTGTAGAGATCTACCCTCCTTCAGGCTTTATCCCCATCCCTAATCGAGCCCACCATGGGGGCATTTCACAAAGCAAGATTTCTCTGCTCAGCCAAACTTAAAAGTCCAATAAGAAAACAGTCGATGGGCATTCCTACTGGACAGTCCTCAACACCGAGCTTAACTTTCCTGGATAACCAGATATCCTGCTTTGTGAAAGACCCCCGGATCCATCTAATGACTGTCTTTAGAAGGTCTTGTTTAGCTGACGGAGGTGTTAGATTTGGGTTGAGAGTGTAACCTACAGGAAGGTAGATCTCCAGGAGGACAGCTGGTGACCACTGGACCTGGTCTGTAATTACAGAACTACAAAATGCACTAACATGATCAGTGGACTAGAAAAAAAAACATGAAAATATAAAAACCCAGCCTCCAGTTCCTGCCTCCAACATATCAGAGCATTTCTGATGTGCAAGACTCACGTGCAATGGACTCCAGATTGAACTCTGACCCCGGCTCATAGTCACAGTAGATGTTCAGAAACGGAGTGGCCTTATCTCCTGAGTCCTGAGAGAGAGACAGAGAGAAAGAGTGACAGAGAGAGAGAGAGAGAGAGAGAGAGAGAGAGAGAGAGAGAGAGAGAGAGAGAGAGAGAGAGAGAGAGAGAGAGAGAGAGAGAGAACAGAAAGAGAAAGAAAGAAATACAGACAGAGAGAGAGACAGACAGAGAGAGAGATAGACAGAGAGATAGACAGAGCGAGAGAGAGACAGAGAGAGAGAGAGAGACAGAGAGAGAGAGAGAGACAGAGAGAGAGAGAACAGAAAGAGAAAGAAAGAAATACAGACAGAGAGAGACAGACAGAGAGTGAGATAGAGAGAGAGAGAGAGAGAGAGAGAGAGAGAGAGAGAGAGAGAGAGAGAGAGAGAAAAAGACAAAGAGAAAGAGAGAGAGAGAGAAAGAGAGATAGACAGAGAGAGAGAGAGAGAGATGGGGGGGGGGGGCGTGGTAAAGGTTAAAGAAAAGACAGAAACTCGGCCAGAGTCCTGATTTGAACCACTCCTTGCTCAAGATGTTCAGCGTGACGCCTCCAAAGCTCACCTTGATGAAAGTGATGCCCACCACCAGACCTCTGTTAGGGGGAGACTTGTTGAACGCATCAATGGAGACAATCTCAGCATCAACTGTGTGGAAAAAGCAAACGGCCGTTTTGTCTCCTTTGCACCAAAATGCAGAACTGCGTTTCACCAAAATGTCTTTAGAGACCACCAGTGGTTCCAAAAGACACTGCGTCATGTTCTTCATAACTTAGATATTTCATAAGCTCCATTCAGAAGCTGGGCGTCATATGAGGCTGTAACTCTTCTCTCCAGTCAAACAGACGGTGAATTCGTTTTAAATAAAAGAAGCTGAACTCAATGTTTATTCTACTGAAAGTCGACCCGTTTCTCCACAAATCTGGGCTATAAACTTTAAACAGACGGCGTCACTTCAGTGACCTGCTCTGTAAAAATGATTTTAATAAAACAACACAAAGATTTTTGGCCCTCAGCAGTAAATTGTAAGCATATAGCGATGTGTTTACGATCATAAATACATGTTCTGTTCATTTGAAGGGGCTTTTACCAAAAATAAATAAATCAATAAATCAAAATTGACATTTATTTCATGCATATATATGCAAATACACCCTGGAATACAAGGCTAAATGTGCCTTTGTTCTTAATGACATACTTAAGAAAAAATATATAAATAAACTTTTTTCCAAATACTTCAAGAATTTTCATCATTTCTTCCTCAACTTCCCTCTAAGGAACAGTTATAAGAACCAGCATATATTCTTGGAAAAACGTATTGGGCCTCATTCACCAAATCGACGGAGTTCCCCTTTAAGACTGGTTGGTGACTGAGGCCCATTCCTCTGAACATCACAGGGCTCAAGTTTTTTCACGAAGCCATGCAATAATAACAATGCAGCAGTTCGGATCAACACACTCGATCCGGCACTAAGACGCTGATCCAGACCATGAATACTAGAATCCAGAACATGAAGTACATACTCTACATACTAAAGTATATTTTGGTTTTAAAGCACAATTTATTTTCTCTCCCACGTTTTATGGTCAAAGTGGACGTACCAATTATATCACTTCTGCATCAAGTTAAGTGATGCTTTGTTAATCACACAAACAGGGAAATTCCACCTCCGCATTTAACCCATCCGTGAAGTGAAACACCACATACACACTAGTCAATACACACACACACACTAGGGGGCAGTGAGCACAGTTGCCCAGAGCAGTGGGCAGCCGTATGCATGGCGCCCGGGGGAAATTTCTGAACACTTCACTCCTTGAGATGTAAACAGAGTCATTCAAAGCGGTTTGACGTGAATTGCGTCACTGTAGAAAAAATCAGGGCCTGATTTCTTTACAGTGGTGGTGGGAACCAGGGGCCACCGTGTCTACAACACAAATACAGCCGTTTTATTTACTATCCACAGCCACCAGTGAACCTAACCGTGTCTTCCGAGTTTTATATGTAATGTTGATCAGTCATAAGTCTGAAAAAAGAAGCTTTCTTGGAGGGACTACTTTACCTTACAATGCCCTGTATGCAGCCCTTCTGCCATGAACGGATTAAAATACATTTTAAGCCAAAACTTTGTCACAAAACTGTAATAAAACGATGAGACAGACATCAGGCAGCACGCATCCAGCCACTCGATGTGCAGCTTGCAGTGAGGCAGCTTTCAGAGGCAGTAAACTGGTCAGACGTCTGGTTCCTATCATCACCACTGTGATCAGTTCTGACTCAGTGTCTCTACAGCAGAGCATCTCACACCAGACCAGCCTGAATGGCTTTGTTTACACGCCAAACGCTTAATTATGCAGGATGGTGACTCGACTGGCTCTTGGTTACCTGGTATGTAGGTGAACTGCACCTCTTTGGCCACAGGTCTGATCTTCTGCTGCAGGTCCTGGTATCTGAAGCACACCACTTTGCCTTTGAGCGTCGCGGCGAGCAGCTCCTGATCTCCGGCCTGGCAGAGCCCGTACATGTTACTCTGCGAGGGAAAGCGGCTAAAGCTGTCCTCGGCAAACGGACACGAGCCCTTCATATCGGGCAGCATCGCCACACAAATGAAAAAAACACGTAGACGATATGAAAGAAGGAGAAAAGCGACTGTTTCACTGCATATCTCACTCCGACGGTTGAGCCATGAGGCGCTCAGACGACCAAAACATCCGGATTTCAGGGGCGGGTTCTAAACGGGAAACCAATCAACGGCGGCGCTCGGTGTTTCTGACAAATCAGAAGGTTCCGAACAGCGCGGCGTCAGAACGCTGCGTTCTGATTGGCCAGCGTGCTGCGGACGCGTTCCAAACCGTCAGCGAGGCTGTGTCTCAAATGGAACCCAGAAGTGAAGTACCCCAGTATGGGCATCAAGCGGACTCGGGTTCCTCTAAATCGCTCGCTGTTCATCACCGCCGCAAATGTTCAGAGCAAAAGCCACAGCGCCTTTTGAGAGATTGTCCTCTCATCATTGTGTTTATTGTACGAGGCGTTTTAGGGCCACGGTTAAAAAATTAATAAAATTAAAAAAAAAGTAAAAAATAGACTTCGAGAAAAAAGTCGCAATATTTCGAGAAAAAAGTGGTAATAAAATTCGTAATATTTCGAGAAAATTCGTAATATTTCGAAAAATAAATCCTAAGAAAAGTCGTAATATTTCGAGAAAAAAGTCAAACGTTTCGAGATAAAAGTAATATTTTGAAAAAAAAGTCATAAGAAAAAATTTTATAAAAGTGGTAATAAAAGTCATAATATATCGAGGAAAAGTTGCACTATTTCAAGAAAAAAATCGTAATATTTCGAGATAAAAAGTCTTAATATTTTGAGAAAAAAGTCGTACTATTTAGAGAAAAAAAAGTTGTAATAAAAATCGCAATATTTAGAGAAAATTCATAATATTTCGAGATAAAAGTCAGACAGACAGACAGACAGACAGACAGACAGACAGACAGACAGACAGATAGATAGATAGATAGATAGATAGATAGATAGATAGATAGATAGATAGATAGATAGATAGATAAAGTGGGCTAACTGTAGGGGGCTGCCACAATGCCTTGGGGTCTGGGTTTCTGTACTGGTGCCAGAGCTCCACTCACTCCTGTCTCCTTGTGGATCATTTTGAACGGTGGCGGTGATTTAAAGTGAACCAGAATATAAAGTTGTATTCCATTAATGTTCAAATCAACAGTTCCTGGTTTTTGTAATTGTAGGTGGCTTTGACATGTTAGTGTGGCGTGAAATGACTGGTAGCGTTACCTGGCTAACCTGCATGTTAGCATGACAGCTGCACCTCAGCAGGAACATTGTGCACATAAACATCTGCTTTCATTAGCAGTTCAGTTGGGAGTGAACAGAATTTCTAAAGCAGGGAATTTGAGCTGAAGTCTATAAAGTTCTGTTTATTTCCTTCACATTAGACTTTAAAGCTTACCTGGGTCTAATGAGCCTCAGCAAATACTGTTTAATACAGTTTGGACGACAGTAAATTATGAATCTAACGCATTTTGTCATTTAATACATTTACACAGTCTGAGTAACTGTGCTCTGAATACTGAATGTACTATTTACTCTTTAGAAATACATAAATGTGACTTTAAAAAGTGCATGAGTCCTACAAGCACTTCTAATTTAAACCTTATTTAATTTATCCAGGTCTATTAAACATACAGGAGAAACAAATTATAACACATTGGATTTATGTATTTAAATTGAATGGGAAAAAAAAGTTTTAACTTTGGACTTAACTTTTTTTATTTAAATTTTTTTTGAGTTTATGAAGAAAAGTGAATTATAAAGGTGTTGTTAATAAGCTGTTAGCCTTCTACACTCTGATCGTCTTGGTCCAGCCTAGTTATGACCAAAATGGGTTTAAATAAAAATGATCTTTACTAAGATTTAAACAGCGTCATTCGGAGTGGTCTGACGTGAAATGGTTCACTATAGAGAAACGTACAGACTCATATTTCCGTACAGTGGTGGTGATGGGAACCAGATGTCACCATGTCTACAACACAAACAGAGCCATTTTATTTACTATCCAAAACCACAAGCTTTTTACTGGGGACAGCTTCTGCATGTATCTCTCCACCAATGGATGCTTCAGACGTCTGGCTCCTCTCACCACCACTTCAAACAATTCTGACTCTATCTTGATTTAATTATGCAGAATTTTTAAATATCAGAGTTTCAGCTTTAGCCGTAAGTGATAATGAGAAAAAAAAAGGAGAGAAATCAAATAAAAAACAATAATTAGAAGTTGAGCGAAGCTGAAATCTCGCAGCGTAACCTGGAAATGAATACTAAATGTGATGTGGGTCCGTTTTTCTCTCATGGTGCGGAATAATCATACTGTTCGCAAGGTCTCTAGCACCAATTCTCAGAATGTGTCAGCATTATTTAGTGAGATCTTCAGCGTTTATTCTGTCTGTTTGGATTTTTTCAAGGTACAGAGAATTTCACTGACTTGCTATAAACTACAGTGAATATAATAACTACAGAATCGTTTTACAGTGGAAATAGATGCAACTGCTAGAATGTAATGTGGTTAGAGATAAAGCTAAAAAGTCAAATTTCCATAATAAATAAATGAATTGCTTTGTGCAGGAGCTCCTGTGTGAGAGTTAAAATGTCCCCACTAGGGGTCAGTCATGTTGTCATTTGACCATTTGAGAGGCCTCGTGCCACTGACACATTTCGGCTCTGTGCACTAGCACAGTTTTCCTCTGTTTCCGTTTTCCTTTTAAACACAAAAGGGATATTTTGTCTCTTTGTACAACAAAACAGTCTGATTGGCTGAAGAAGTGTGATTTTTATCATCATTCCCCGGACCACCGGCTTCCCGCATCTTACAGCTCGACTAATGGCCCACAGTGGGCTGTGCGCACAGGACCCGAGAGCTTTACCCACCAGCGAATGACCGGCCCCTCAGTGTTGGCCCTGTGCAGGCAGGCCTCCCTCAGCAGGGCCTGTGAGGGTCTGTAAACTCACAGCTGGCATAAAACGTCTTAAGTACTTATCTTGAAGCTGCACTATGTTCGATTTTTTGTTAGATTTGAAAGACGTAGCATTACTGAGTCCCAAAGAAAAGAGCATGTAAAAACATGGAAACAATGATTTAATTATATTTTAAAAGTCAGAGGCGTCGTGTCAGATTAACATATCAACGCCACACACACAGACTCAGAGAGAAGACAGACAGACAGACAGACAGACAGACAGATAGATAGATAGATAGATAGATAGATAGATAGATAGATAGATAGATAGATAGATAGACAGACAGACAGGCAGGCAGGCAGACAGACAGACAGATAGATAGATAGATATACAGACAGACAGACAGACAGACAGACAGATAGATAGATAGATAGATAGATAGATAGATAGATAGATAGATAGATAGATAGATATACAGACAGACAGACAGACAGACAGACAGGCAGACAGACAGACAGACAGACAGACAGACAGACAGATAGATAGATAGATAGATAGATAGATAGATAGATAGATAGATATACAGACAGACAGACAGACAGACAGATAGATAGATAGATAGATAGATAGATAGATAGATAGATAGACAGACAGACAGACAGACAGACAGACAGACAGACAGACAGATAGATAGATAGATAGATAGATAGATAGATAGACAGACAGACAGACAGACAGACAGACAGACAGACAGACAGACAGACAGACAGACAGACAGACAGACAGACAGACAGACAGACAGACAGACAGACAGACAGACAGGCAGGCAGGCAGACAGACAGACAGACAGACAGACAGACAGACAGACAGACAGACAGATAGATAGATAGATAGATAGATAGATAGATAGATAGATAGACAGAAATAGAAGATATATAATAAAATACACTAAAACAACATGAAAATAGGATTTGCAGCAGAAAAATAAGTAGTACAATCACATGAATGCTCTGCAACTGAGGATGCAGTGGTGCAGATCCCCTCCAGTGAGTGAACTGAGTGACTACGTCCCGTAAACGACAGCCCATGTTAACAGTTGTGTAATGTGAAATATTTATGGACGTATAAGATAAGATAATCCTTTATTAGTCCCACAGCGGGGAAATTCACATAGACAAAGCGGCAGTGCAGAGTAAAATGAGCAGAGATGACATACAGACACGTATATGATACATATGGAACATCATTATTACATTACAATTATGTAAATATTAATGTAGTTATTATAAGGTAATAATAATATCCCATATGTTATATACATACAGGACATTATTATTATATATAAATACTTATACATGATAAACATAGGACATGTAATAACTACATATACATACTTACACACATGATTTATATATGATACAAATAGGATTAATTGTTATTGCATATAGACACGTTATACATACGGGACATTATTATTGCATATAATGATATTTTATATCTATCTATCTATATATATATATATATATATAAATATGGGACATATTTATGACCTCATGCCCTGATAGCATAAAAAACAAGTGTTTGTGTGTGCGTGTGTCTTTGAGTGGGGTGTTGTGGTGCAGTGTGTGTGTGTGTGTGTGTGTGTGTGTGGGGCGCGTGTGCGTTTCTTCAGGGATTAGGAGTGTGTGAGTGATTGGTGCTGACAGTGGGCTGTGTATTACTGGCTGGGCAGGAGATTAAACCCGTTCTTTTTAGACCGCCTAATCTGGATTATCTGAGGCAGCGTGTGCCAGCAATGACGCGGCCCTCTCTCTCTCTCTCTCTCTCTCTCTCTCTCTCTCTCTCTCACCTCACTCACCCTCCATCCATCCCCTCATTTTTTCTGCCTCTCTTTTTCCTCTCCTTTCCATCCCGTTCTGTTCTGCTGTCGTTTATTTCATCTCTTCATCTCCGCGCATTGCAGATTGAGTGTGTCAGTATGTTGACCAGAGTGGGGGGGTCCCATTTGCAAGAGTGTGTAGTTGTGTGTGTGTGTGTGTGCGCGCCTGCGGATTAGAGGATAGTCCACTTCCATAATTGCTCTTGTGCCTGTATAGCTGGTGGTTGCCAGATGGACCTACACCCCCCCCCCCCACCCCCCTTACCCCTCCACACGACCCCTCCCCCCACTCTACATCATCCTCCAGAAAACTTCTCCATCAACAGACCAGACCAAACACACAAACACATAAACACACAAACATCACACACTTAAAAAAAAACACAAAAACAGCCTCTAGTCTGCCCCGATGCTGTGCCTGAAACGAGAAAACAACAGCAACTGGAAAAACAGACAAACCTTGGCCCTAAGAAAGTTGAGACAATGTGTATTTAAACTAAATCAGTATGACAGAAAATTGATTTTTTATATTATGAAATTTATTGGGTTTTCTTTGTAAATATACACTCATTTTGAAATTGATGCCTGCAACATGTTCAAAAATAGCTGGGGCAATTTAAGGCTAGGAGTATTCTGAAATGGAAAGGAACAACCAGCAAAGCAGTCTTTTAAATAATAGGAAGGGTTGCCAAAAAATATATATCCAACTGTTTAAAAGCAACATTCCTTAATGAGCAACTGGCACTGGCCCTAACGGCCTGGTCTGTCCATCCCTGGTGCCATAAAATAACTGCCTTTGGGTTCCCTAAAGAACCTTTTAAGGAACCATCAGATTGAAAGGTTCTTAAGAGAACCAAAAGTGGTTCTACTATGACATTGCTCCAAGGAAGCCTTTGTAACAGCTTTATTTTTAACGGGCTGATTTAATTACTGTCTTTAATTTGATGTATGTAAATGAGTTCTGACATCATACAAACGGTGAAATCAAAACAGGATGTTTTTTGCAGTTTAGTTTTCGTATATAGACCGTGTGGGTAAAGTTTAATATCTATCTTTCTCCAACAACTATGACATAATTATATCATCATCAACTTCATCTTTAACCGCTTAATCCAGACAGGGTTCCAGTTGAGAGAGTAAAGAATCCCAGATGAGCCTGCCCCACCCCCCAACGTCCTCCAGCTCATTCCGGGGGACCTCGAGCCAGTCCCAGGCCTGGTAAACCACCACCGGGAGGCATCCAGGGGGCATCCTGATCAGATGCCTGAGTAAGTACATACAAGTAATTATAGGTATCAGTAATATATCCCACACATTATATGTCCAAAAGTTTGTGGACACCCCTTTATATTAGTGAATTCAGCATTAAGGTGCACACACTGCTGACACAGGGGTTCAAATGCACACACGACTTGTATAACATTCATTACAAGTACAGACAATAGAATGGGACACTCCGGAGCAGCCATACATGAGCAGAAGGTCACCACGTATGCCACAATGCCAAGCCTTGGCTAGAGGGGCATAAAGCCCCCCTGGTATTGAGCAGTGAAACTGTGTTCTCTGGAGAGATGGGTAACTTTAGGATGAGTTGGAGGTCCAGACCTCATCATCCAACATCAGTACATGACCTCACCAATGCTGTATGAATCGCTGCTGTCGGAACAAAACGTTTAATCTCTATTTTTGAAAAAAAAAAAACCAGCCCAAAATGACTTAGAAAAATGTCTGGTTAAACATTAAAAGTATATAATCATGAATTAAGGCACAATTAAGAAGAAGAACTTTGATCGAGGTTCTTACTATGGAATGTATGGAGCAAAAAATGTGAGACTTTTCCAGATGGAAGCAACAATAAACCAATAAATGCATGTTTAATAAAAGTCCAACAGCGGTTCTAGCTATTTGGTATTCATAATAATAATAATAATAATAATAATAACTTATAGAGCTCCTGTCTCAGACTCTAGGTCGCTTCACCTCCAGCAGTCATTCTAAATTTTGGCACAGATAGACAACCTGTGTCAGAGGACCTAAGCGTACAGGCAGGGCAGTATGAGTGCAGGAGCTCGGCTAAACAGGCTGGGCTTGACCGTGTAGAGATTTGTATGTTAGCAGGAGGAGTTTAAACTGGACGCAAAGCGGGGCAGGTGAGCATCTAGGTTGTGGACTACAGGTGAAGCATGAATACAGCATTAGATGTACTTGTCTAAACTCGTCTAAACGATTCTGTACACGACGCTGCCGCTTGCTTACTGAATCACACTACTGACACTGTTCTTAGTGCCTGCTTATCTGCTTTATGTGTCTGATGTAGGCTGTTCTTTATATGCACATGAAGATCTGGCCCTATGACTCGCTTCGGTTCTTGGTGGTGTGATAGAATAACATGCAAACCCAGCTGTAGTTCATACAGACCCATCAGAGAAGCTTTACATCAGTTACACACGGCACAGAACAAAAGCTTCAACTCAAGTCCATCCTTGATGACATCATTTTCCAGTATGTCATATCCTTTCCCAGCGTCCCCCCCCCCCCCTCCCCTGCCCATGCTCACGTCCTCTGTCCTTTTCAAGGTCTCTGCTGACCTGCAACCTAAATCCCTCCCTCATCCACATGGCCTCTCTCCGGCGTCTTAAACGATCCGAGCGCACTTTTAAACCGTGTGATTTTTTTGTTGTTTTTTTATTCCCCTGTTGCTTTTGACACATTTCTGATGCATGTACAGCGCTGTGCCTTTTGTTTATGCCGAATACATTTAACAGAAAATGACCCAGAAGCCTCCACAGCAAAATGTAATATCAGTTCTTTCGGTAATTAATGTGTTCACTGTTCTGAGCTGTAGTCCATTCAGATTTGAGCCAGATATTAGAAGTACAAAACAGCTGCGGCAGCTTTACACAAGCGCTCTAAAGGAGTCCAATAGAATCTCAAGCAAAACACGCAACGTCTTTACAAACCTTTTAATGTAAGTTTAATGTAGAACGACGTAATTGTGGAGCTTTTTTCAGTTTTTTGGGGTAGTTTTGACATTTACAGCCCCAACTGAAGGCAAGAAATCAACCGAATAAAAAAATGAATTTTTTTTTTTTTAATAAATCATGGGCGCCACATCCTCCAGGCTAAAGACGAGTGGGACCAGCTGGCCTGTTATCAGCGCACAGTTCAAAAGCCAGCATTCATGATGGTATGGGGTACATAGCATGGG
Source organism: Pygocentrus nattereri (assembly GCF_015220715.1). Lineage (NCBI taxonomy): Eukaryota > Metazoa > Chordata > Actinopteri > Characiformes > Serrasalmidae > Pygocentrus > Pygocentrus nattereri. Next base: position 29,125,220 of record NC_051233.1, read on the forward strand.
TGACTTGCGCCATTAATGCTGAATGATATATACAGGTTTTAGACCAACATATGCTGCCATCCAGACGCCGTCTTTTTCAGTGTAGGCCTTGTTTATTTCAGCAAGACAATGTTAAACCAAATTCTGCACATATTACAACGGCATGACTCTGTAGTAAAAGAGTCCGGGGGCTAAACTGGCCTGCCTGCAGTCCAGACCAAACGGGCAGAAATCTTCAAAAATACAGTTTCATTTTCAACATTTGATGTGTTGTCTTTATATTATTTAAAATAAATATTGGGTTTGAAAGATTTGCACATTTTCAGACTTTCAATCTGTTTTATTTACTTTTTGCACAGCATCCCAACTGTTTTTTGAGTTGAGGCTGTAGAACCATAGAACTATTTGCAGCTAAAATGGTTCGTTGCATGGTGATTAGTTTTTGATGGAGTGTATGTTGTATTTGGTTCTATATAGGACGTTTTTGATGCTACAACATAGCAGCAAAAAGGGTTCTACTTTTTATGATATCAAGCTTCTAACAATAGAAGAACCATTTTGGCGCTGTATAGAACCATATACAATACATTCACCATGCAAAGAACCATTTAAACATGAAAGAGTTTATACAGAACTCATGGTTCTGAACGGAACCACTTTCTTTAAAGAAAGTATGTTTTTAGGAGTGTGCTGTTTATCTGGTGGGGACAGTTTGAGTGGTCCACCTTGTCCTTCAGAGTCTTGTTTTATCTATATACTACAATAAAATTGAGCTCGTTTTCTTGTCATTTTCTTTGGTTTTGCCGATCCTTATGAGTAATTCTCTATTAAATATATGTTTCCTGCACTGATGATGAATGAATAAATTGCACTTAATGGCCTGTTTAAGTTGAAATTTCTATAACAAATGGGTGGTCGCTGACTTTCGCTGACGTTTGCTCTCACCATGCTGGTAACCGGCTTCTTATAAAACACTCAAACAAAAATATATTTTTATAAATTAAAAATAATATAATATAAATTTAATACAGTTTTTTCTATTTACATTTTAGAATATAGCAACAGCATATTGCAATATGTTCTATTGCACTGGTGGGGATTCTAGCCTCCAGTCCCGTAGGTCTACACAGCAGTGCCATATCACACCTGATTAGGCTCATCAGGAGCTCCCTAGTTAGCCGTGAAGTGAGTCGGGTAAGCATTTGAAACATTAAAGGAATCAAGCATTAAAAAGTTGATTAAAGAGTCCTGCATTATTCTTGTCCCCCACCTTGAGATCCACTTATAACACTGTGTTGTGGAATGAAACAGGCTGTATCTCTAAGACTGATGTATGTAAATGATCTGTATTCTGATTGGCTGCCCTGTAGTGTGTCTCACTCAAAAATCAATTGCGGTTGAAACACTTTACAACTTCAGTGTGAACTGGTGGAGCTAAACTGCTGTGGGCTAAACGGGTGGATGTATTAGAGTTGGTTTTGTGACATCACAAAAAGCAATAAGCTCAAAACAGGCTGTTTTTGCAACTAATTTCCCATATATGGGCTGCATGGACTTGAATAGTACATATTTAAACTGGGTATATTTGGAAAAATAGTCCGTTTTACAAGATCTGGTCCCTTTAAAGGAACATCCCAATCAGTGCTAATGTTGCTAAGAGGCAGTGGAAGCGACTGTTTCTAATAACACTAGATGTGATTAAGTCCAGTCCATGTATTTGACCTGATGAAGCCCCTTAGATGGCTGGATTAGACGACACTGAGTGCAGTTGTCTTCGAGCCCAGTGACTCTTTTTCCACTCCCATAAAAACCACATGTCATTTTTTTCACTATTTAGTGTCCACCTCTAAAATTCAGTCTTAGAAGTTGGTTTTGCATTTTATTATTTTTTTTTTTTGGTAAAACAAAATATACCACTTTTGATTTTTCTGAAACAATACCAGCCCATGCAGGTGTCCATTACCCACGCTGCCATCTAAATAATCAAAAAACACGTCTAAGCATTCAGACTGATATTTATACAGTCATATGCAAAAATCTGTGCACCCTGTTTTCACTTAGAAAATCAGCAAAAGACATCATTTGACCAGGGGCGCCAAAACTGTTGCATATGACTGTCCCACCCATCAGTCAGGTATCCATCTATTCATCTATCCATCCATCCATCTGCCCATCGCCCGTCACTTTCCTCTGTAAGGTCTCTCTTCATTGTTGTGGACCAGCGTCAGTGTGGACCTCCTCCTCTGCTGCTGCCCCTCTGGTTTATCCATCCTTTCTCCTTCTTCTCTGTGTCCAGCAGTTTTCTGTCCATCAGGTTGGTCCATCAAGCCTATCCATCGCTCGTTCTGTCCATCCTGGTTCTGTCCATCCTCTCCTCTGTTTCTCTCGCTCTGATGAGAAATCACTTTTTTCCCTCTTTATCCTGGACTAAGAGACTTACTTTTCAGATAAAGCACATTATGATAAATCAGCCTAGCTGTGTGTGTGTGTTTGTGTGTGTGTGTGTGTGTGTGTGTGTGTGTGTGTGTGTGTGTGTGTGTGTGTGTGTGTGTGATTAATTTCGGATCACTGTAAGTGTGTTAGAAGTATCTCTTTAATTTAGACTTAATTTAGTCCATTTAATGGTCCATAAAAACATTAGGGTTTAATTTAAATAATATAGAATTATTTTACTTTATCAGCATTTAGTCCACACAAAAAAAGAAGATTAGATTGTTAGCTTAAAAAACGTTGCAAACAAGTAAAGCTGAAAATATAGTTCTCAAGAAAACAAAAAAAGGAAAACAAAACAAAAAAACACTGGGTTGCAGTTGCCCTGCGACGGACTGGTGACCTGTCCAGGGTGTATCGCACCTTTCACCCAATGACAGCTGGGATAGCATCCCCTGCGACCCAGAAGGAGAAGCGACTTAGAAGATGTGATATGATATGATCAATATCTTTGCTTATTATTGCATTGAGTTTAAATTGGCAAGAATGCAGGAACAACACCATCCAAACTGAGAGAGAGTGAGAGTCCTAAATTGTGGAGGGATGAATGTATTATTGACTATTAATGGGAATAAATCATTTTGAAACATCATTGATGTTAACAAATGGTAAATAATGCTTTATAAATATTAGACTGTGTTATTCTGGTGTCAGGAAACCCAACATGTTAAGACCAACTGATTCTGAGGCAGAAAAACAACGCATCGCCTCTGGTTTAGGGACAGAACACCCGAACTAAAAAGGTCCCACAACAGAGCCCTGAGGAACCTCCTCATCATGGTCTTTCTTTCTGCCCTTTTAAACTTAACTGAGTGAGAAACATGTAAGATTTTATTTTAATGAAAACCAACAATTTTTGTCATAAAACCATACTGTTGTGAACTTATATTAAATAAATACAAACAAATTTAAAACAGTACCAAAATCTTAATAAGCATCAAAGGATGTGTGTATTAAGCCTTGGTGTGTGACTGATAACTGAGAGAGAGAGCGTTTCTGAGTTCAGTGTCCTCCATCACAGGCACTTCAACCAATCCAAAACAGCCTCCTTGATAAAACAAGAAAGAAAAACAGAAAGAAATAAAGAACAATGAACAAGGAAATTTCAGACAGGTGTTTTAGAGAGAGTCAGAGAAAGAGAGTGAGTCAGTTAGAGGGAGAACGAGTGTGTTAGAGAGAGAGAGTTTGGGAGTGAGACAGAGAGAGAGAGAGAAAGAGAGAAAGAGAGAGAGAGAGTTATAGTTACAGAGAGTGAGCAAAAGAGAGAGAGAGAGAGAAAGAGAGAAAGAGAGAGAGAGTGTGTGTGTGTGTGTGAGAGAGAGAGATGGAGAGAGAGAGAGAGGGTTAGAGTTAAAGGGGGAGAGAGAGAGAGAGTTAGAATTAAAGGGGGAGAGAGAGAGAGAGAGAGAGAAAGAGGGTTAGAGTTAAAGGGGGAGAGAGAGAGAGAGAGTTAGAGTTAAAGGGGGAGAGAGAGAGAGAGTTAGAATTAAAGGGGGAGAGAGAGAGAGAGAGAGAGAAAGAGGGTTAGAGTTAAAGGGGGAGAGAGAGAG